>NC_080793.1:88747451-89076618 GCF_028018385.1 Neofelis nebulosa | reverse complement strand
CTCAGTTGGTTAAGTGTCTGACTCTTGATTTCAGTTCAGGTCATGATCTCACGGTTCGTGGGATTGAGCCCCTGCAGCTGGCTCCTCTCTGGCAGTGCAGAGTCGGCTTGGGATTCTCTCTCTCCTCTTTCCCTGCTCATGTGCTCTCTAAATAAATAGATAGATAAAGCTTAAATATATATTTTTATATAAAATATATTTTATTAAATTATTTAAATATAACAATTAAATATATTAATATGTTAAATATATATTTATTTAAAAATATATATGTATAATATAAGTATATATATAAACACAGAAACTGAAGAATTAAAATATACAAGAGGGGGTTGCCTGGGGTAGCTCAGTCAGTTGAGTGACCGACTTGATTTCAGCCAGGTCATGATCTCACTGTCATGAGATGGAGCCCTGTGTCCAGCTCTGTGCTGGGCATGGGGCCTGCTTGAGAGTCTCTCTTTCTCTGTCCCTCCCACACTTGTCCATGCACTCTCTCTCTAAAATAAATAAATTCAAATTAAATAAAATACACAATAAAGAGCAGATATAACAGTTTTATGAAGGTAGTCAGGATATGGTTTCTACTACTATGCACAATTAAAAAAAATTTTTTATGTTTATTTATTTTTGATAGGGAGAGAGAGACAGAGTCAGAGCATGAGTGGAAGAGGGGCCGAGAGAGAGGGAGACACAGAATCTGAAGCAGGTCTGTCAGCACAGAGCCTAATGTGGGGCTCAAACCCACAAACATGAGATCATGGCCTGAACTGAAGTCAGACACTTAGCCGACTGAGCCACCCAGGTGCCCCTATTTCAATTATTTTTAATAAGCTAGTTTCCTTTTATTATGTTCTCTTTAAAATGAATTGTGGTTCTATAACTGTTAAACTAGTATCAGATAAACCTATAAGAACATTAGAGTCTGAAGTCATAAGCAGTAACATTCTAATTTCAAATTGTTTTGTAAAGCAATACCAAAAATAAGAGACAAAAAAAAAACCCTAGTATTATAAAAAGATCTAAAATTCTTTTAAAATAGGATGAAGAATTTTACATTTATGATTTGGGTTAAAAACTGCTAAGGAGGGGTGCCTGGGTGGCTCAGTCAGTTAAGCATCCAACTTTAGCTCAGGTCATGATCTCACAGTTCGTGGGTTCAAGCCCTACATCGGGCTCTGTGCTGACAGCTCGGAGCCTGGAGCCTATTTCAGATTCTGTCTCTCCCTCTCTCTCTCTGCCCCTTCCCTACTCACGCTCTGTCTCTATCTCTCAAAAATAAACAATAAAAAAAAATTATTTTAATTAAAAAAACTGCTAAGGAAACTTACTGTACATGTTCTCTTTTTCTCGTATTTCTTATGTGTCAATATTTGGGAAGAAGGGTGAAAATGAATGTACATTTATTAACATGATGCCTATTATTGGTAAATTAATATAATTATCCCTTATGGCTGCTGAAAAAGTTTGTTAATAAAATTCATTAATTAATCTGAAGTTTGAAATGTATTTAGATCTAGGCCTATGATTTTAAGCATAATTTATGAAGCATGAGATAATTAATAAACTTAATTGGTAATTAAAATTATAGCTCAGTGATGTCTTTCATCAGGAATTTTTTCCCCACAGAGAGGGTATGCATAGATTTTTTTTTAGTGCTAGGCTCAGAGTTTATTGTAGATACACAGTCTTACTGATTATCACAATTTATGATATACAGAGATGAATGCCTCTATTCTTATTAGAAGAGACACATAAAATAAGATTTGTTCATAACCATTTTTAAAATAAACTTAAATTTTAGAACAGCTTTAGTTTTATAGAAAAAGAGGACAGGGGCGCCTGGGTGGCTCAGTCAGTTAAGCGTCTGACTCTTGGTTTCAGCTCAGGTCATGGTCACACGGTTTTGTGAGTTTGAGCCCTGCATCCAGCTCCGCTCTGACAGTGCAGAGCCTGCTTGGGATTTTCTCAATCTCTCTCTCTCTCTCTCTATCTCTATCTCTGCCCTTCCCCCACTCATACTGTCCATCTCTCTCAAAATACATAAACTTAAAAAAAAAAAAAAAGAGGACAGGGTTCTTGAATACCCCATACTTAGTATACTCTACAGTTAATATCTAACATTATTTTAACTGTCACAACTAAGAAATTAACATTGGTATATCACTATTAAATAAATTCCATATTCAAATTTCATTAGTTTTTCCCTAATTTCCTTTTCTGTCCCACGATCCCATCCAGGATGCTTCATTACTGCATACAATGCGATTCACTCTTTGTGCGTGAAGTTTAAAGGTCTTTGGCAAATGCAGTGTCACCTTTCCACCACGACAGTGCCATACAGATTAGTTCCACCACCCTTACAAAGCCCTCTGTTCCCAATCTTTTGAGAATTCCCAGAGGATCAGTTTTCAGACTGATATTTCAGCTTGATCTTTGGTTGGGAAAACCTAGGCTGTGAATTTTTTCAGGCAGTGGTTCTCAATCCTAGTTGCACACTGGAATTACCTGGAAACCTTTAAAAAATATTAATGATTGGGGCGCCTGGGTGGCTCAGTCTAAGGTTAAGCATTCGACTTCGGCTCAGGTCATGATCTCCCGGTCCGTGAGTTCAAGCCCCGCGTCAGGCTCTGTGCGGACAGCTCAGAGCCTGGAGCCTGTTTCAAATTCTGTGTCTCCCTCTCTCTCTGACCCTCCCCCATTCATGCTGTCTCTCCTTGTCTCAAATATAAATAAACGTTAAAAAAAAATTAAAAAATATTAATGACTGGTCCTCACTCCAGATCCTAGTTTCACTGGTCCGGGGTGTGGGCCTGGGCATTGGGATTTTGAAAAGTTCCTGAGAGGCTCACAATGTGCAGGTACGATTCAGAACCACTGATCTTGTGTTCATCTGTTTCATGATTGGATTCAGCTGCATTTTGATAAAACACAAATGATTAATTGATGCATCTACATCACTTTGTGGGGGGGGGATACTATGAACTATCATGTAAGTTTTTGAATAAGTAAGATAGCAAGGATGCATTTCACATGCCAACTAATAATGTACACAAAACACTCTGGCTGGAGGAGGCTTTTCTGCTGTTATTTCCTGTTTGATCAACCTGGGCAGCTCCAGGTTATTTCCTCGAAGGGTATTCAGCCATGTTTCAGGTTGGCTTGACCATCATCTCTGGACTCTAGGATGCTGCTAATCCCCTGATATCCAGCCACTTTCCCTACCCAGCACGTGGTTTATGGCCCCTGCCTGAGTGTCTGTTAAGGAGTCCCCAGGCTCTAGGTTTTGTGGACTATCTGGTAAGCCCAGACCCGCCTTCAATTGTCAGCTACCTTCTGTGACCCTCTTCAGGTTGACACAGGAAACCTGCAAACATTCTCCATACGCCCTGGCAGCTGAGGGAGACTGAGTGGCCTCTCTCAGGTCTGCTCATTTCTGCTCCACTTCAGTTGCCCCTTGCCAGAATTCCCAACAGAAGATAGGCCCACAGGTGCACTCTGGGGATCCCCAAACCCTAAATCCATCACAACCCTCCAGAGCTTCAACCCCTAAGAGGGGCCAAGGAGCCAAGCCCCATCTTTAAATCTAAAATCTCCCTTTCTTCTTCTAGTTCCTTCTTACAGTAGAAAGGCAGCAAGAAGGGAAAATGGAGTCGCGTTATTTCCCATTCCTTCCCACCCTATGGTTTACATCATGAATTCTATGCTTGCTGTCCTCTGTGTTCTGCTAATGATACACAGTGCCAAGATTTTAGAAGTTAAAAAACAACTTTTCTCTCTCAAGAATCTGACTTTCTTGGGGTGCCTGGATGACTCAGTTAAGCATCCGACTTCAGCTCAGGTCATGATCTCACGGTTCGTTGGCTTGAGCCCCATGTTCAGCTCTGTGCTGACAGCTCAGGAGCTGCTTTGGATCCTGGGTCTCCCTCTCTCTCTGCCCCTCTCCCACTCCCACTCTGTCTCTTGCTCTCAAAAATAAATAATAAAAACATTTAAAAAAAAAAGAATCTGAATTTCTCAAAATAATGGGCTGTCAGACAGTTGCTTCTCTTGTGTTTTCTAAATATCCCTTCAGAAATCCAGTCTCCTTTTGTGCTCTGGGCTGTATATGCTTTCTGCTCCAATGAAGCGAAAGACACTGACTAAAGTGACAAAGCACTTGAGGCAAAAAGAAGATTATGGCAAAGAAAAATCTCTATTGATGTCTCAGAGTAATACCCCTCTACAATCATATCATAAAATGATATGGACCTGCTACATCAAGTGAATGTCAATTTGCAACCAGATAAATTTGGAAAGCAAAATGATTTCAATGCAATTTCTAATAATGGCCAATAAGATGTACTTGCATTTAAAAGCACATAGATCTTTCCTCACAAGTGACAGAATAGGCTGAACATATATTTTAGGGTTGAATAAAATTTCAAGATCACATGCATTCAAGACCTGAGGACACAGAAGAATATCATATCCAGTCTGTATGTATATTCCAGGAAGATTTCACTGCCAAGGTGACAGCTGTGGATAGCTGTCCAGAGGAACTTCAGTCAAAGTCTATTGAGATTAAAAAAAAAAAAAAAAAGATGAATAAAAACAAATGAAGAATGAAAATCCCTTGGAAGAGCAGATTATTAACTCTCTGCTCCAAATCAAAAGATGAGTAACCAGACTTTGCTATTTGTTTCTTCCTCAGCTGGAAAGACAGCTAATGATGCAGAATGAAATGAGAGAAAGGCAGATGGCTTTGCAGATTGCTTGGTCTCGAGAATTCCTCAAATATTTTGGAACTTTTTTTGGCATTGCAGCCATCTCTTTAACAGCTGGGTATGTTTGCTATTTACTTTAAACTTGTCTTAAGTAATTTACTTATTTTTTCTTTTGACATTACATATTATTATCAAGTTGACCAAGATAGGACTTTGTTGCAAATAGTGTATACGTAAAAACAGTAACCCCTTATAGCTTAGTCCTTGGAGATAACTGTAGAACCAGGGTAGAAATAGTTAATTCTACCTCTAGTGTCTCAGATTTCTTCTATCCTTTTCTCCATTTTATAAGTTACAGGACTGACTTAATACCAAGATAGAAGAAGTCCTCTGCTAATTTATCTCCACAATCCATAAGGGGGATATAGCAATACTTAACCATTTTTTAAATGATTAATCTGAGCCTCAATGTCAAATAAAGACGAGCAAGTCATAGACTCTGCTCTTGAGAATTGCAGACTCTGGGGAGAGGTTGTGGGTAAGAAAATTCTATTTCTGTAAAATACTCAAACGTACTAAGTACCTTCTAAAATGGAGGACATTCGTCCAAAAGCAGGTAATTTTTTTTCATTGAGTATGGAGATAAGTATTTACATGCCATTCTTGATATTTATTCTTTTTTGTTCTTGAACCAGAGCAATAAGAAGGAAGAAGCCAGCCTTCCTCTTCCCTATCATTCCACTAGGCTTTGTCTTCACCTACCAGTATGACTTAGGATATGGAACCCTTCTCCAAAGAATGAAAGGTCAGTTTTTGATAAAGCAGAGTCTATTTCTGATTCATCTTCTGGTTCAAGGATCCTCTCCTTATGATCCCTTCATTTATGGGCATTTTGACAAGACCCCTCTCTGAGCTTCCAATGACCAACATATCTGCTCCCTCTCATAGCAGTGTGCTAGAGTCAACTCATACCAGCTCACGTGAACTATCAAATTTTCAGGAATTTGTAAGCTGGTTGTTAAATACAGTCATTATTAAAAATTAACTTATATAAACTTATAATTAAATAAATTACAAAAATAATATTAAATTCTATTAAAAACAATGGTAATATATACTCAACTTACCAGTTTTTCATTATTTTACTATTATCAGTACTCCTAAGTTATGTGTATCTATTTTATGTGTATCTACTGTATCTGCATGGCAGAAATGCAGATACAATAGACAGACACAATAAGATACAGATACAACCCTGACTTCAGTGGCATCCCATTGGTAGCCTGAAGTTGGTCATGGTGGGAATATTTACACATGGAAATCTGCAAACACCAAATCAAGGCTTGACTTACTATTTTGTTGATTGTCTAAGCCAGGGGTTGGCAAACTATGGCCTGCAGGCTGGCCACATGTTTTTGAAAATAAAGTTTATTAAAACACAGACATGCCCATTGATTTCTGAATTGTCTGTGGATATATTCCCATTACCACAACAGAGCTGAGTGGCTGCCATAGAGACATAAGGTCCCACAAGCCTAAAATATTTACTGTCTGGCCCTTTTAAGAAAGCTTGCCAACATGGTCTAGACTGAAGGAAGTGAAGAAGAAAATGTTAATACTGTAGATTGTGCTTAAATGTTTGTTGTGTCAATGGCTATTACACTGTGACTAGCACAAACAGTTGAGGAAATATTCTCCCAACATTTAAAAACTGTTATCTGAAAAATAAATAAATAAATAAATAAAGTAAAATAAAATAAAAACTGTTATCCGATTCAGCTAAGTTGTTTACATCATTCTCAAACAAATAACATTCCAACATATGTTATTGTTTCCACTTTTGTCCTACTCATTAGTATAAATGAAAATACCAACAAATATTCATGTTGGAATTATACTCTCTCATCAATTACAACTATAGATTAGCTATGAATATAATATTTCAGGAAAAAAACAATAAAAACATTCTGAGAATCAATTTGCTAGGGGAAATTTATGATAAAGTATACAGAACATTTTATTATTTTTTTATAAATTGTGTGCTACATTTATTTTATATAAGTAAAATTTATAATAAACTTATGTTCATAATAAACTTATATGCTTTTTTTTTTTTTCCGGGAGAGCTGGTTGTTAAATAATCACCAGCACCATGCTGTTCGCACAGAACTCTGGATTTTATTGCCCTAGAAAATAGCACTGCCACTGTCCCTTCTTCTTGAGCCTTTGACCCAGAGCATATTGGAAACAGTGCTTTCCCAAGCCTTTCCTCTCATGGGCTCTATGGGCACATCACTGTCTCTCAAGCTCTGTGGGGACTGATTTGGTACAGGAAGGGAAGAAGTATAGACTCCTTTGCAGGTATTGGAATCAGGGAGTAGAACTTCTCTTTCCCAAGCCTAGAGAGATACAAGGGTTATATGTTCTTAAAAATTCCCATTTGAAGATGGAAATACATTTTCCACACAAAAACTCTGCAAAAATGTTCCTTGGGGTCAAGCATCATTGGTATCATATCATAGTTCAGCTATATTGTGGGCGAAATAGTTTTTTGTTGATGGCCTAGAAATTTCTTGATTGCATTATTACTATGGGAAAATGCATTAAACACTGACCTACAAATTAAATTCTGGAGTGCAATCTCATTTTATGCAGGAGACTAACTACACAACTGATTTACCAATGTTAAAGCTCATTTCAATAACCTACTCAGTTTCATGCTATTCATCTGCTTAAGAATTCATTAGTCTGATTTTGCAAGATGAGGAGCTCTGGAGATAGATGGTAGGGATGCCTGCGCAGCATTATGAATGTTTTTAATACCACTGAACTGTACGACTCAACATGGTTAAGACAGTAAATATTATATGTATTTTACCACCATAAAAAAGAATGGGGGGGAAAAACTCACTAGTCTTGAGTTCAATTGTTTCATTGTTTATATGGACATTAGAATTCTTAGCGCCTCATAAAAATTAATATGTACTATTAAATGTCAAGCCTGTTACACAGCATTCACTTGATCATATTACTAATAGAGAACAAGTTTATTTTCTAAGAACACTGTGATTGTATGTTTGGGAAGTAATTTTATTACAGGTCCATCAGAATCCACAGAACATATAATTTTAAAATTTCAAGACACACTGTCGGAATTTCCTGTTTAAAAAATATATATAGGGGCACATGGCCAGCTCGGTCAGCTCTTCTCAGCTCAGGTCTTGATCTTACGGTTGTGAGTTAGAGCCCCATGTTGGGCTCCTCTAATCTACCAGGAAATGTGCCATCTTCGAAAGTTTAGGTTATAACATTTAGCCCTGTTAACTAGTGATGACCCAATATATACAACCCTTGTTTGACTGAATTTATCATCAGCCTTTCTGCAAACACATGGTGAGAATTTGCAATATGTGAGGCCCTATCACATGGAAACATCTAGTATGTCATCAAAGGCTTGTCTAATTACATATAATTTATAATGATTTTTACTTACTACTTAAGACAGAGGCAAAAAAAAAAGATGTTTGCAGATGGTTGAAACATTATAATTTGAAAATTGTAAGCCCACCCTCTTGGGCCTGGGGTACAAATTAACTGTGTGCTAAAATAGAGGTACTTAAAGGAAACATTTGCCTTCATTCCCAAGGAAAGTTTATAGAATGTCAACAATGTAGATTATAATTTTTTTAATCTTGCTAATTAGTCTTCAACTGGGCCCAAGACAGTACTAGCTGTTATTTGAAAGAGGAATTGTTTATAAAAATGTATATTCTTGGGAAGCCTGGGTGGCTCAGTTGGTTAGGCGTCCAACTTCGGCTCAGGTCCTGATCTCACTGCTTGTGAGTTTGAGCCCCACCTAGGGCTCTGTGCTGACAGCTCAGAGCCTGGAGCCTGCTTCAGATTCTGTGTCTCCCTCTCTCTCTGCCCCTCCCCTGCTCACGCTCTGTCTCGCTTTCTCTCCCTCTCTCTCTAAAATATAAAAAATAAAACATTAAAAAAAATTTTTTAATGTATATTCTTGTGTGTATGTATGTATACAGACTAAAGAACATTTAATATTATTTTGGGTATAAGTGGTTTCAGGTAAAAGATTAGCTTTTCTGAAAAAGTAGAATTTTAATAAGCTTTATTTTCTCTTATGTGTGTCACTTATATATTAAGCAATATAGCAAAGACTTTTTGGCTTCTCCATCCCAAACCCCTCCAAACACAACTAAGGCTTACCATCCTGACTTTCCTTCAAGGGATTAAGTATTATATGTGGTATTCTTTTTCTTTTACATTTTAAAATGCTGTCTTCTATCAAGTAAAATCTATGGCATATCATTTATCTCTGAGTCTTCAGAATTCCTTTCCTCCCAAAGGAAAGAATGGCCTTCCTTTGGGAGTTTCCTTCCCCTAAGGACAATGGGTGAAACATGTGAATGTGAGATTTAGGGGCATGCCTCCAACACTGTTACAGCTTGTCATTGCGATATAGCAATTTGGCCTTCTCACAAAACACTAACGGCCATTTTGTCACCTTGCATATTTCTGTACTTTATTTAAGGTGAAGCTGAGAACATACTGGAAACAGAAAAGAGTAAGTTGCAGCTGCCGAAAGGAATGATCACTTTCGAAAGCCTTGAAAAAGCCAGAAGGGAACAGAGTAAATTCTTCGTAGACAAATGAAATTATGTTTACCCACCGAATCTCAAAACACATCATTGTTGACTTGAATCATGGTTTTTACAATTTTTAGATGCTTGAGATTTTGATATAATGGATTTTATTTTAAAATATTAAAATGCAAGATGGGTTTTGTTAAATGATTTTAAAATAAAATTTATAACATTCAACACAAAATTATGGAGGTACTCTAAATAACTTATTTCCTATATATGTGTGTATTACAAATATCTAAATGTATAATTAATAAATTATGTTGTTTTGAATTTCTGGAAGCAAATGTCCTGCTGCTCTCATTTCTCTGTCACACATGTTCCCTATCACATTTCTCTCCCACCAATACTTCTTTTATTTGGATTTGTCGACTGTCCTGTCTCTACATGATAGAAAACAACTAATGTTAATGACTAACATGAATATTGTACTTATTGTGGCCACTTATTTTTTTTGCATATATTATTGTAATCATCCCAACAATCCCATAAAGCAGGCATCATTTTACGGCTGTGGAAACTAAGACACAGAGAACTTAAATTACTTGCCTAGAGCCATATATAGACTTGAACCTAAATGGTTTGGCTCCAGTGAATATGCTCTAAAAGGCCTTGAAAAGGTTAGACCTTTAACATATTCTTGCCAAGCGAAGACAGCTGTGAAAGACAAAAGGTAAACACAGTCAAATGATGATTCAGGACAGAGCTGCTAAAGAGGTGGCAATGAGGGGAGGTTGATTAGGATCCTACCTTTTTACTTCCACTCACCAGGAAACCTATACTCATAAGATAACCCTATTTAGCCCCATTCCTACAGTTGCAAACCCTACATATAATAGAATAGTTACAAAGATATTTCCTGATACCTACTCTGTATCAAGCACTATTGTAGGCCCTAGGGTTACATGAGTGAATGAACAGACAAGGTTGGTGCATCTCAGGCAAAGGAATGTGTTCTAGTAAGGGGTGGAAGAACTGAGGAAAGGAACAAACAAACATGGAGATAAACAAGACCATTTCTGATGGTGATGAATGCTCCAGTAGAAATAAAACAGGATGATAACAGAGTGATTGGGAGCATGTGGGGAGGGGGGACTATGGATCTGGGACAGTAGGAACTGCCTCTCTACAGAGGTAACATTTGGGCTGATACTTGAATGGTGAATTAACCAGTCCTGTGAAGAGCAGGTAGGGGGACAGGGAAAGGATCTCAGCAAAGGGAAGAGCCAGAGGAAAAACTCTGAGACCTGGCATGGCCAAAGAATAGAAAGGCCAAGCAGAATAGGAGGAGATGAAATCTGAAGGGGGAACAAAGGCCATTGTTATAAACAATAGTCATTATACTCAAGCAACTGACCACATATCAACATATGGTTCTGACAGAATCATAGTTGTAGAGAACATTGGGTGAGGTCTTAAAGGATGCACTGAAGTTCTCCATGAAGATAAGGAGGTGCAGAACAATGACATGCTGGGCAGAAGAAGAGGCTTGATTAAAGGCAAGACAGGATGTCACGTCCAGGGATTTGCTGCTGGTTCGATTTGCCTAGGCTGGGGGGTTCCTCCTGTGAGGGACGTGTTAAGAAATGCACTTGGAGGCACAGATTATCTCTGGAATGGCTTTGGGTTTAAGGAATCTGCATCCTGAGAGTAATGGGCATGAAATATCTGCACTGGGTTTTACTGGAATTAGTCACTATAGGGGGAAGATCCCAGAGCCCATGCAATGAAGAACGGCAATAGTCCACCCGAGTACTGGCCAGGGCCTGAACTAAGGCTGTGGCTTTGAGCATAGGTTCAGGAAAGTGACACAGAAGAATTGCAAAACTGGGAAACTAGTTTGAGTTTGTGGAGGGAGAAGAAAGTAAGTTCTCTTCATTGAATCATTAGCATGGATTTCCTGGAGGACATGGGAAAGTAGTGATTAGGAGGCACACTGGTGGTCTAAAGGATACTTAACATCTAGCACTGGTTCATAGACCATGCCAGAATCTGGAATTGCATTTCTTTTACCTTAAATTCAATCATTCTGTCCAAACATTCCTGATACGGTCTAGCCAGGGCCCACCGAGAATGGGCTTAAGTGTCCTGCAAAGACTGACTGGCTAAAGACCTTACACAAGATGTGTGTCAGTGTGCAACATATCAGGCTGGGGTCCCTCTGGACCACCAGGACATTCATTTGTATTGGCCTCTCACCCTGGCATTAACCCTGAGTTCGTTAGTAATTATTACTCAATAGAGCCTCTGCTAAACACACACACACTCACATTTTTGTGCCTATTGTGAGGCAAAAATCAAAGCAGAGCTATTAAATAAAGGCTTTGCAATTCAACTGTATTAAAATATATTCCAATTGTCTTTTGTATTACTGATTATCCAATGCTTTTTCCCTTATTATTAAACATAATAATATTTATATTATGAAATATAATAATATTTATAATTGAAAGGACAAACATTTTTGCTCTGACACTCGAGCTGTTAGCCATTTATGTTAATACTTGCATTAATTACTATTATTATTATTATTATTATTATTATTAAATTCTGATTACCAACTAGACATCTTTTTTTTTTTTTTGAATTTTCTAATGTTTCTTTATGTTTGAGAGAGAGCATGAGCTGGGAAGGGGCAGAGAGAAAGGGAGACAGAGGATCTGAAGTGGGCTCTGAGTTGACAGCAGAGAGCCCGATGCAGGGCTCAAACTCACAAATTGTGAGATTGTGACCTGAGCCAAAGTTGGACGCTCAACCAACTGAGCCATTCAGGTACCCCTAGACATCTAACATTTCTAAATACTGAACATGATGTGGTCTTTGTTCAGGTAGCTTATATTTACAGATCTTTGTGATATTACAAGAAGAATAAGGAAATTGTTGTAAGAAAATATATTAGAAGAAAAATAAGAAACTAAGGTCTGATTATAAGCAAAGATTTAGAGATTTGAATAAGGGTAACCTCACCCAGTGACTTTTCAGTGATTAGAAACAAAGCTGGGGAAAATCTCATCCCTATCCTATGTGGCTGTTCATCTTCCCCCAAGACACTGCAGACCTAACCAAAGCAATGCAGAGATTCCCTCACCTTCACGTGGAGGTTAAGTCGTGGTGGGAAGGAAATAAATACGGGCCCCAAAATTTTCTGCACCAGAATGACCCTTATTGGAAATCAAATCACTTTATAATAATAAAATAATAGAATAGCAAAAACAGTTTATAAAATCACAGTACTTAGCCATTTTGAATGTTTTTAACTCATATTTAAATGAGAGAACTGGGGACTAAAATTACAGTCACTAAAATTACAAATAAACTAAGTTTATATGATATTACACCCAACTCAGTTTGTGTTTGGGGGTAAAACTGAAGGGTCCTTTATGGTCCAGTACCTAACTTCACTTTGTAAAGATTATAAAAGTGTCCTAAATCTACTGAAAACAGTTTTAATGACAAATACTGAAGTTATTGTCCAGATGTTAAAAAGAGAAGACCCTTGGAAATGGTCTACTATAAGCTCCCATTTTCACATTTTCTCAAGAAAATGGAGGCTTTTGTGATTTACCTAAAATTCCACATCTGGTAATGGTAGTTTGTACTAAAATGTTGGTGTTTTGAATTCCTGGCAGGATTCTCCCTGACTCTGAAAGAACAGTGACAATGAAAGTCAAAATCAAAAATATGCTTCTATAATATCATAGATACTCAGTCTCAGAGGCTTAGAAGAGGGGATTAGAAGGGCAGGGTTTAGGGCACCTGGATGGCTCAGTTGGTTAAGCATCCAACTTTGGCTCAGGTCATGATCTCATGGTTCGTGGGTTCAGACCCTGCGTCGGGCTCTGTGCTGACAGCTCGGAGCCTGGAGCCTGTTTCGGATTCTGTGTCTCCCTCTCTCTCTGCCCCTTCCCCGTTCATGTTCTGTCTGTCTCAAGAACAAATAAACATTTTTTAAAAAATTAAAAAAAAAAAAGAAGGGCAGGGTTTAGAAGAAGATGAGGAGGGAGCAGACTCAAATTACAAAGAATAATCTACAACCAATGTAATCTGAATGTGAGCAATCTGAAATTCATAATATATTTTATAGACTTTGACAATTTAATACATGCATGGTCAAAGGTTATATTCTAGAGACACTAGCCAGAACCTAGATAGTGTTTCTGCTCCACTGTTCTGGGAAAGGAACAAACTCTTGCTGGGAAAATATTATTAAATAAAGCCCACTAGCCAGGGATCACACTATCTCTTGGCCTTGGAGTGTGTTTGTTCTGCAAGAGGGTTGGAAATATTCCTTAGGTTTGGCCTTGTGGATGCCTACAGGGGATTTCAGGAATACCTGCATTCTACCAACTGTACAATTTGCAGAAAGTAGATTCTAGTATTCAGGGATGACTACTTAGCATCTCTGATGATTTTTCTACTGGTAACTTTGGAATTTATGAAGACTGGAGCAGTGCTTGGCCTGCAGGTGCACCAGGAAGCCCAGACTGACTAGGGGCGGGGGAGAGAAAGTGAGAAAGGCCTAGAAAATAAGAAGGCCAAAAAAAATGAGTAGTCTTCATGAAGGGATGAAGCTGACTCAAATGCCCCTCATAGTAAACAGCACAAAAATGGCTGCCAGGGGAGCCACTGGTAGGGGGAGTTGAGCCCCTCAGGGACCAAAGTCACCTGTGGGATTCTCTTGCAGCCCAGTTTATTTTGCTGTGCTAACTTGTTCCTCTGGCCACTTGGAAGACAGTAAGAAATGTGGCTGGGCAGGACAAATTCATCATGACTGCTGATAAAGGTAACTGGAAACCTAGGTCACTGATAAAGACTCAATGGTGCTGCTAAGTCTCAGGTTTAGATGACATTTCTGGTTCAAATTTTTCTGTCCACAGGTGTCACAGGATTGAATGATGGATTGCTAACCTCAGTTTATTTATTTTTTTCTTGGAGGACTTCCATTATGGCTAGCAGCACTCTGTGGATGTTTTCTGCTCCGCCTGGATGTGAGGGATAGGCAGACACTGACCCTGAGTTGGTATTAGGATTTCATTTTGTGTTAGAAGAACAGAGTTCAGGATGTGTCCACAATGAATTCATGTCCTAGAAAGGATTGGCAATCTGGGATTCTGGTTTGGTGAAGGTTTCAAAAAACTAGAAGGAAACAGTTGTTGAATACATGTGAAAGTCAATGGATCAGAGATACTAGTATACATTGAAATGTGTTAAGGGAGGTCTGTGAAAAGCTGTCAGAATGTCAGGATAATACGATTGGGATTTGAGGAATACAGGTGTTTTTTTTCCTTCTCTTCATACCATCCCCACACCATTAATTTACTGCTGATGAAGATGTGACTTGAGTAGAAGATAGAACCAATTCTATTCACCAAGGTGATTTTGAAAAGAGAGCGAGCTTGCTAGGGACCCAATATAGGTTAAAATACTCGACAAGTTCACATCTTCTTAAATTACTCCAGAGAAAAGTTGGCCTCTGGAATGCTTTCTTTTCCTCTTCAAGGATCTAAAACTTTTGAAAGGCTTCCAACTAATGCTACCTATTTCAAACTAGAAACAACAAAAAGACACTTGGGTTTTGAATAGAGTTTGAGCCTATGGATGGTTATGTCTCTGAATTCAATAACCATGGACTACGGACAGAGTACCGGACTGATCTTCCAGCCAGTTTCCTTGTCTGATCTGGAAGCTTAGGACAAGGCTGCCATCTCTGAAACAGCCTGAAAATCTAAGTAGGCAGGTAAAGGGGGTTCTGTTCAACTTCTAACTTTAGTAAGTTCTCTTCAGCAATTCAAGCAGAGACATCAATTTCCTACTAGGATTGTTTTAGGAAAAGAAAAAATTCAAATAGCCTCATGGGTGATGGATAAGACATTCCATTCTCCCTCCCATTTCTTTTTCCTCAGAGATAGTCACTTTTATCTCTTTTAGCTGTCTCAGTATAGGATCTCCCTGAAGCAAATTTTGCAATAGTGCCTTGAGCAAGTCATTTACTTGGGCACATAATCCCAGAAACTCTGGTGGGGAATTGGTGGAGTAAGATAGGGCAGAGAAAAAAGCTAGCAAATGAAATCTTACCCAGGAAGTTACCTCTGTGGGCAACTTAACCCTGCTGGGGAACTCTGAGAAATGGTTCAGAATAACCCCTTCACCCAGAGTTATCTGACCCCAGAAATGCAAGAGCTGGGGTATAAAAACCTACTTTTGAGTTCATTGGTGGAGGGCTGTTCCCAGTCCATTATCTTTCCAGCACTTAGGGTGTTTTGGCAAAGTGGGCGCTGGAGGCCAGAAAACCTGGAGGCAAGAGGTGCAGGTGCTACAAATTGGAAGTCAGATCAACTTAAACTGAAACGGCATATTCATATTTTAATTCATATTTTAATACCAACAGTGTAACTTTAACTTTACATCTCTAAGTAACGTTCCAGTGTAGCTATCTCCTAATGTTCCCAACTTTTTAAAAATATAATTTCTTGACACATCATACAAATCATGAGGAATTGCTTTCACCTCTCCCACCTTATACCGTCTCGCCACAACTACCACACACTTGCACCCTTCCCAATGATTGACCCGTCTTTCCAATACTCTTATGTGATCGTTTTGTTAGATCAATGTTCAGGGCTTACATTGTGATGATGACGAACACTTAGCAAAACTGTGCCACGTAGTAAAATATACTACGTTCTCTTTCTTGTTTGGCATCCTGCTTTTCTGGAATTAGTAAGTCTAGTTGCTTCATGTGATTAATGTTCTATACATTTATCACTTCTGTGGCCATGAACTCTTTGTCAGTTTCTCCCAAGACGTCCATTCACATCAGTTAGTCTATCAGTATCTCCTTCTTGAACAAACTTGCAGACTCCTGACCTGCTCCCACCTGGACTGTTTTCCCTCTACACCTGGTACTCAGCTCTCCCTTCACCTATGGTAGGGGTTCTCTTCTCCTTATTCCTGTGTTGCATCTTTTGTTTCCTATACCCTATGTTGTGCTCCTTCATTTGCTGGAACTCATCCTCCTATAGCTTTCCGAGAAAGGGTAAATGGAGGAAACCTGTTAAGACCTTACGTATCTAAACTTAACAGTTCTTTTTTTCAAATTTTTTTAACGTTTATTTATTTTTTGAGAGACAGAGAGACAGAGTATGAGCAGGGGAGGGGCAGAGAGAGACAAGGAGATACAGAATCTGAAGCAGGCTCCAGGCTCCGAGCTGTCAGCACAGAGCCCAATGCGGGGCTCAAACTCACAAGCTGTGAGATCATGACCCGAGCCGAAGTCAGATGCTTAACTGACTGAGCCACCCAGGTGTCCCTTAACAGTTCTTTTCTGATGCTTGGTTGATGCCTTGACTGGGCACAGAAATTCCTGGTTGTTAGTAATTTTCCATCAGTATTCCTAAGAGATCATCTCATTTTCTTTTTGCACTTCTCAGTCTGTTTGTCGATATCCTGAGCTGGGAAGCCTTCCATCACAGATCCTCCTCTTTACCCTGCTTGAGCTCCAACCACATGTGTTGGGCCACTCATCACATAGACAGATGTGCTCCTCACCCACTCACCCCACTCACCTGCCCCACTGGGCAGAAGCCATCCTTAGCCAGTCAGGCCCACACACCTCTCACTAGGCCACCTTCCCTTCCTTGCTGTCCCCAGTGTGGATGGCCTCCTTCACTCCTCTGAGCCACCACTGGACACCTCCTTTGCTCTGCCCTTCCTGATGGCTTTAGCATGGAGTTATTCAGAAAGAGAAGGGAAGAAGAATGAAAGAACTGAATTTTAACATCTGTCATTTTATATATTCAGAATTTTTGAAACAAAATTACTTTTAGATTTTATGTTAATGATGTTGATTTTATCGGCTAGATCCTTTGTTTTGAATATTTTGAGAGAGACAGAGAGCATGGGTATGAGTGGGGGACAGGCAGAGAGAGGGAGAGAGAGAACATCAAGCAGGCTCTGCACTGTCAGTGCAGAGCCCTATGTAGGGCTCGATCTCATAACGGTGAAATCATGACCTGAGCCAAAAGCAACAGTCAGGTGCTCAACTGACTGAGCCACCCAGGCGCCCCTAGGCTAGATCCTTTTATTTAGAATTTGGATAGAGAGGTTTTCACTAAAGAGTATTTGTGTTTATTGGAGAAAAGTATCCCAGTGAGTTGTTTTGGCAATGTCAGTGAGCAGAGAGTAGGATTTTAAGGCCAAAGCAACCAAGGAACAAAACCCCTGGTAACCATGGAACCCCATCCTCAATAGAATAGGACTGAGTCCTGGGCCATCAACCAGTTTCTATATGAGGTGTAGACACTTTGGAGAAGTGTATTGGCTCCTGAAATATTTACATATCTACTACTCTGCCAATTAATTGAGAACTTGAGTCTAAACACCAGCATTAAAGCAATATATTTTATAACTCACCAAAATATACTGTTACGTTCAATATGCCAGACCATTAGCCTCATAAATTTATTAAATGCACCACCATTTCAGCATTTATAATTGCTTGAATAATTCTAACAGTAGTTTTTAACAGCATATAATTTTAGTTATAAATGAGACTGTTCTGTTGCCTTAGTCCAGGGCTTCTTAACCTCACTACATTTGGGGCCAGATAACTCTTTGTGGTAGGGGGCTGTTCCATCTTTGTAGGATGTTTACCAGCATTCCTGGGCTCTGCCCACTAGTCGTCAATAGCAAACCTCCTCTATCTTGGTTGGACCATCAAAGATGTCTCCAAATTATCCTTAGCTGAGAACCATTGCCTTGAATTGACAGTTCAATCATTTAGACTCTCTTTTTTTTTTAAGTGTATTTCTTTATTTTGAGAGAGAAAGAGAGTGAGGGCGGAGCAGAGAGAGAGGTGGGGAGAGAGAGAATCCCAAGCAGGCTCCACACTGTCAGCGAAGAGCCCAACACAGGGCTCAAATTCATGAACCATGAGATCATGACCCGAGCTGAAATCAAGAGTAGGACACTTGGACCGACTGGGCCACCCAGATGTCCCTAGACTCTCTTTTATCTTTGTTGTAAACGTATATTTTTTCCCTTAACAGTGATGCATAACCATTACTGTTTAGCTTTCCAGGTATACAAAATTAACAGATGACTACTAAAAAATAGCCAGTGATGCTAGGAGCATAAAATGTCAATTTAAAAGGTACTTAGCTTATATTACAACATTTCCACTATTGGGTGTAACCTGATTGTTGAGTGGGCAAAACGAAATCATGTTTACAAAGTTTCTCAGGAAACTGTAGTCAGTATCCAAGTGTTAACAGCCCAAGCTTTGCAGACTGAGTCTCAGTTTGAACCCTTCACTCCAGTGCTCACCAGACCTGAACATGTAACTGAATTTCTGTTCTTCTATCACTCAATTTTAGTTTGATGATACTAATATTACTCAGCTCAGAGGTTGCTGAGAGTGATAAAATGAGATAATGCAGACAAAGTATTTGGCAGATAATAGGCATTCAATATTTCCTAATACTACTGTCCTATGTCCAACGCGTATTCCATGTCTGTTGCTGTTTTCACTCTAGTCTATAACTTGATGAGTTCTAATTGACAAAGGACAAGCATACAGCTGACTGCAAGCCCTTCTCTGTTTATCAATTAACTGTATACCCTATTTGTCAGAGAACTGACTATTCATTTTCTATGGACACAATGAACATATTTGAGAAATAAAACTAGAGAAAGTGATTTGGTCGGGGGCTATATTTGATAGGTGCGTTTAGATGACACTTCATTAAAAAAAGGAATAAAAATTCAAATAACATTTAGTTATGCATTAAACAAATGATATTTATTGAAAAGAATAAAACTGAAATCAGGGCTGTAGAAAATCCAGAATTATCTGAGTTATCTGGACCTATAGACAAGAAAACCTGAAAGCAGGAAAACAGGGTTTTCAGAGAAAACTGTGCCTTCTAGGGAAGTGGTCCTACGTATTCAAAACAGCTGATTACTGGGTCAGATTCATTCATTCTCTGGAAGCAAGAAAGAAGATACGAAGAAGGTCTCTTCATTCATTGTAATTAAATGAGCAGATATTCTACACACACCAAACAGCAGGAAAAGCACCCTCATCAAAAATCAGTCAGTCACTTGTTAGAAACCACTGAATCATAGATGAAGAGAGCTCACAATAATACAGAGGCATAGAACTTGCCCTAGATTTTTCATCAGTTTTCTTCTCCACTAGTCAGCTTAGTTCAGAATGATTCCTTTTGTCAAATGCTTTTGGGCATCACCCTTACTTTTCAAAAAAAAAAAAAAAAAAAAAAAAGAATCACATCTATCAGTCAATATTAACCAAGAAAAAAAGTAGAATTAAACAAACTTCACTTTATTTATTTTTTTTTACATGAACTAAAATTTTAATAATCACTGATGTGGTAGAGTATATTAATATTTTTGCCAAATACTCTTGTGGCCAGGATGAAATTCCTTTTCAGGACTGTCCTTTCCTTTTTTTTTTTTATATGAAATTTATTGTCAAATTGGTTTCCATACAACACCCAGTGCTCATCCCAAAAGGTGCCCTCCTCAATACCCATCACCCACCCTCCCCACCCTCCCACCCCCCATCAACCCTCACAAACTTCACTTTATAAGAAGGGCAATTTGCAATTCTGTTCAACATTGTTTCCATAAAAATAATACTCCTTAAATATCAACAGAATTATATGTATTTCTAAAGCTTTAATATGTCCTCTCTCGCATGCTAATATGTGCTTCAGAATTGTTCGAGAATAGTTAGTAAAGATTATTCTGAGCTGTTTCAAGGTTGGTATATTGAGCCAGATACAAGTAAATATAAAATACAACTTGTTAATCTCTTCAAATATAAGTGACATGTGATGTCCTTGCAAAATACAAGGTTAACACTGAAAATCAAGTTGGAAGGAATAAAGTATGATTATTTGGGCTTAATAGTCATGACTGAACACCTTTGTATTAATTTTTCACATGTTCCATTGTTAAAAGATCAAAGTAGAATAATTACTGTGTTTCTATAAAACACTGGCTGGAACCTCAGACAAATTAGGAAACATATTCCCCTTAGCATACATACATATCTGTTTTCCACCATATTAGCATATCCTTATAATACTGACAGTTCTTTACAATACATTTAAAGTATTGCGTAACCCACTTAAGCTCAAGACTGGTGTATTTAGGAATTCTAACTTTATTAATTTCTTCAGGATTGCATAAGTAACAACTTAAATAGCATTATTCCTAAAATGTTTCATCAGAGTCTTTGGGCAGTGGCTACATGGTAGTTTGTCAACTATTCAGCACACTGGAGACAACTAGTGAGCTTAAAAATACTGATGCCTAGGGGCGCCTGGGTGGCGCAGTCGGTTAAGCGTCCGACTTCAGCCAGGTCACGATCTCACGGTCCGTGAGTTCGAGCCCCGCGTCAGGCTCTGGGCTGATGGCTCAGAGCCTGGAGCCTGTTTCCGATTCTGTGTCTCCCTCTCTCTCTGTCCCTCCCCCGTTCATGCTCTGTCTCTCTCTGTCCCAAAAAATAAAATAAACGTTGAAAAAAAAAATTAAAAAAAAAAAAAAAATACTGATGCCTAGTTCCCGCACCGGGATACACTAATTCAATTGTTTTAGCATGCAACATAATATTAGTGTTTCTTAAAGGACCCCAGGTGATTCTAATGTGTTGAAATACTGGGGAAACTTTGGGCTGGATTAAAGGTCCAGATTGGGAGTGGGAGCCACGGACCATTGGCTAATCTGAAGGATCAGTCATCTTAATGAAGAAAAGATGCTAGATTAAGGGTAATGGGGAAAAGGGGTGCCCTGGGGTAAGTCTTACACAACTGCCCAGGAGTTTGTAAAAATGTACAGATGAGTCAATGGGGTCCCATTCTATCAAGCCAGTTTGTAAGTACCAAAACCCCCCTCCCCTCCCCTCCCTTCCCCTCCACTCCCCTCCTTTCTTTCTTTCTTTCTTTCTTTCTTTCTTTCTTTCTTTCTTTCTTTCTTTCTTTCTTTCTTTCCTTCCTTCCTTCCTTCCTTCCTTCCTTCCTTCCTTCCTTCCTTCTTTCAAAATCATGCTATCCCAAAGAAGGATGGGAAGGATCACATTGAAAATGCATGTCTTTTAATGCTTCTTTATTTTTGAGAGAGAGAGAGCAGGGGAGGGGTAGAGAGACAGGGAGATGCAGAATCCAAAGCAGGCTCTAGGCTCTGAGTTGTCAGTGCGGAGCCCAATGCGGGGCTCAAACTCCTGAACTGTGAGATCATGACCTGAGCCAAAGTTGGACGCTTAACAGACTGAGCCACCCAAGCGCCCCAAGACTTTAATTTACCAGTTATTGGGTCAGAGCATCTATGCTCACTAAGATCTATTTTAGGGCAATTGGGTAACTTAGGCAAGGCAACAGTTCCAATGGTTAAAGTGAGACATACCTATTTGTTCTCCATTTCATATGTAGTAACCTCTGAGGATTATAGGGGGTACCATATTAATATGTAGTGGGATCCCCAGGTGTACCAGTAATTTGAGTCCAGTATTATGTCCATTTGGTACCAATCGGTACATTTCAGAAGATGTTAAAATTAACTCAGAACCTGTGCTGTAGAAGTTTAAGAGCCAATAAATATGCTTTTATCTCTTTGCCATTTACATCAGTTTAATAAATTTTAGACTTCCAATTGGGTCTAACTGTGGGCCTCAGTTTTTCTTTTTTTTTTTTTTCTTCCCCTTCCCCTATAGCCAGGTTCATTTGTTTGTTTGTTCATTCATTCCTTCCTTCTCTTTCTTTCTCCCTCTCCCTTTTTTGGTTGGCTACTAAATATAATCTGGTGTCAGGGGGTGTCCTCTCTACCCCATGCTTATTTATAAATATCTTCCCCCAGAGTCTCAAGTATCATCAGGCTCAGTGGTCACCCCCATGGCAATGTTTGCTTTATAGGGTTTAAAGAAGTTTAAATGAACTCCTTTGCTGTGCCACAGGGATGCCACAGGTGTCTTTCCTTGTAACCCTGAGGATCAGGATCTTTGTTGTGACAACAGCATAAGAAGCAGCAGCAGCAGAAGAGGTATTTAAGGATCCTGCTGTGCTGTCTGCTATTGGATATGTGAATCACAAGCCACCTATTGGCTTTCTTTTCTGCATCTCTCTCTCTCTGTACAATTTCTCTCAAAAGTTTTCATCTATTTTCTAAAAAATACAATTTGTTGTCAAGTTAGCTAACATACTGTGTACACAGTGTGCTCTTGGCTTTGGGAGTAGATTCCCATGATTCATCGCTTACATACAACACCCAGTGCTCATCCCAAAAAGTGCCCTCCTTAATGCTTATCACCCATTTTCCCCTCTCCCCTACACCCCTCATCAACCCTCAGTTTGTTCTCAGTATTTAAAATTTTCATATTTCTAACTGCAAAAAGTCATAGCTTTTAGTTTCTGTCTTGATCCAATCACCCATAGTGCAGACCTTCTGAGTGGTTATGGGAAAAGTTCAAAAGACCGGCAGCCGGCCACCCTCTTAGGTAACCATCTTCTCCTCCAGGGAGTGTCAGTTAATCTCCCTAGGGTCAAGGTCCACATACAATAAGGTCTTTGGTCTATGGCTCAGATGGAAGCCATCAAGTTCCGTGATTGTCAGATTAGCCCTTTGGCATGCTAGCAATCAGCAACACTAAGCAAAACCCAGGTATGCTGGCTTGGGATTTTGCATTAGGAGGGTGTTGACTTACTTACTCCTCTGGTGTTTTGGCAGGAGCTGGTACCAAATGCTGCTTCACCTTTTCTTTTCTCATTAGCACCTGGCCACAGGCCTGCAACTGGGGTGCCATGCTTAATTCTCCCCAGGATGCTGGTCTCCTCCTTTTCCACAAAACTCACAGAAAACCAACTCTGAGCCTGTCCCAGGGGTGCACAGTCACAATATCCACATGGCTGCCCCTAAGCTGTCAGTGATGGTCACCAGGATGCGGTGACCACACTGTTGTAGCTGGACCCTTGGTAAGTGGGCCTCAAGAGATAATTAAAGTTAGTTTTCTCTGCCTTTACAGGTGGGATGCTCAGAGACCACCTGCCAGACAAACACAGGCCAAACCCAACAACATGTTAAGCTGTGGTATATTGTAAGTTAACAACAATTCTTATCTGGGGGACAAGAGCATTTTAGGGTTGGAAGAGATGGCAATATTGACAAAGACAAAAAGTGTGTCCAAAACACAAGCATGCAGCAACTGGCAGTTCTGTCTGAGGGGCCCTTTGCCATATCATGATGGAACCAGTCAGTTAGCCAAGAGGAGTTAGTTAAAGCTGACTAGGTGTCCTTGGTCATGAATGGGCCACCTTGTTCATGATCCAAATGTTTTAATTACCTCCTATTCACCCCATTGGTGAGGGAGGAAATTCTGCCCCAAAGTTACAAGGATGGCCACATACAACATTCAACACCCAACACCGGACAGCTGAGACTGTCAGTTCATTAGTCACATATACTCACGGCTCAGTGTAGGAGGACACTGCATGCCACACAAGGCTAAATGGGAGCTGCACTCAGAACACAGCAAACAGCCGGGGGCCATATGAGGCAGGCCTTATAGTAGCAAGAGGGTGAGATAAAACTGTAGTTACTACGAGAGGATGTGATTGGCTTCTTTGAGTAATTCCATGAGCTGGCAGGAAAATGAAACCTACTACTGAGGGATGTGTAAGAACTGTGCCTGGTTCTCTTGAGGAGAGTTGTTTGGCTAGGAAAGCCAGACTCCGCTGTGGGAGCAGAGTGTGGTGGGGAACTTGTGGTCAGGCCATTTAAGTCTCTCCATTTCACCAGGTGTCAAGGCAGCATATAAAGTTGGATCTTAATTTTTTGCCCCAATATATTAATATTTATGGGGATCAATAAAACTAGCATATTTGGGGACCTATTATTGAGTGTCTACTATATGACAAACATGTATCATCAGTGAACAAAACTAAGGTCCCTGTTCACAAGAAGTATGAAGTATACAAAGAGTGGCATAATTCTTTCTCAACATTCGCTTAGCACATGCATTGTTGTTTGAGTAGAAATAAGAAAATATTGAAGTTATTTATCTCTTCTAATCTCTTAGAAAAATTTAGAGATTTCCCAAAGTTTTGCTGATAAGAGAACTTTCTGAAGATCCTAATTTCCCTTCAGTTTTTGTTTCAGTCTTCTTGATAAAGCAGCATAACCTGAAGTGAAAGCATAAATATCTAGAGTAGTTCCAAGGATGTCTATGAGACATAGAGTCAGCACTGATTTCTGATCACTACTCTTGAAAAAATACAAAGGTTTACCTCTCCTTCTTCCACAGATCCCAATGAAATGATGGAAGAAACATACAAAACCAGATCTGATGCACTACTTATTATCACGGGAAATGAGGGGGACGGTTTGCTACTGACACATCAGAGAAAACAATGAGAATTTGCTACAAGATAGAAAACTGGTAGAAAAAGATTAATGGTGAAATATAAAAGAGCAGAACCTCATGTCTTTAAAAAACTGAGTTTCTCTTAGAACCACAGGCTGATCCCAACTGGATGGAGTGCAGGCAGGAGACCATGAGCAAGGGAATTCAAGAAGGGGCTGTAGAACTTCAGAGGTTGTCTGCCACCTGGAACAAAGTTCTGTGACACGGAGATCCAACCCAGAGAACAAGGGCAGCACCCGGGAAATTTACAGCCTTGATAGGACAAAGATGCAGTCCCAGACACAAAAGGCAATTCCACAGAAACTGCCCTGGCCCAAGTCCCTTACCACCTCTTCCACAAAATCCCTGGAGGCAGGTCTCCTGCTCCCAGAATCTACAGTCACTGCTTCTTATTAGATGACTGGCTTTTAAGAGGTACAAAGATAATCTGTGATAAGCCATCTTGTAAAAGCACTCAAATGATTACTTCAGTCTTTAAAATATCTATCTCAAGTGCTACTAATATGTGCCTAAAACCCTCATGAGAAACTAATGAATGCAATCTTCATTTGTTTCTCATATAAAAATGTACTCTGCTTACACATATACTTATCAATTAGGATTGTGTTCTCTGTGAATAACAGAAGACCCTGGAACAGTGGCTTTAAACGTAAGCCTAGGGAATCACTCATTTAGATGTGAATGAGGGTAGCAGGCTCTTCCCTTTCTGGTCAGCTATGCTTAGCATGCAAGCCTTCCTCCTTCTGCTGCTGAAACTCATGGTCCCAAGATGGCCGCTGCACCTCTGGATCTCAATGTCCACTTTAGGACAAGAAAGGAACAAAAAAAGGCTTAGTGTCTGGATCAGAAAAGCAAAGCCTTTGCCAGAAACTTCCACTGCTTGCGTATGACTGTACTGACCAGAACTGTGTCACATGGACCCTGTTACCTACAAGAGACATCTGGAAACCATTTCTACAACTCAACAACCTCAAGAATCGATCTATAGTTCCGCTTACCGCTTTGTACCTACAATTAAAGGCATTCATGTGTATCTATTAACCTTCACCATGCAGATTAATTCCAACTGAAGCTGGCTGCAGGAGAACCAGAGAAAGGGGGCTTTGGAATCCAGAAGACATGGGCACGAATCCAGCTCCAGCACTTACCAGATGTGTGTATGGCATACATTTGATTTTTCTCTTTTAAAAGGTTTCTTTGGGCTTTCTTGTTTTTTAACAACATGAAAGAAATGCCTTTTAGCCATGCCTACAAAGCCTGTGAATCCCACTGTTGTCTGTTACTCTTAACAGTAGAGTAAGCCCCCATCTGGCATGTGCGCTAGACAAACTTGTACAAGTTACATGACTACTCTCAACTTGCTTCCTCTCCCTGTAAAACGGGAGAATGGCCCTTTCACTGGATAACTGCAAGGACTCTACAAGAAGACACAGATAAAGTAAAAATGCCCCTGATGACTGAAAGAAAACCAGCTTCAAAGCAGGCTAGTAAATCCTTTTATCTGTTGTTTTACGGAAGATGAGAGCCAAGGATACAGGTTTTCAGATTACTCTGTGGAACTGCCCCAAGTTTATTAGATACAGGGGACTCTACATGCAAAAGAAGAAAGGGTGTGCGTGCTTGCAAGCAGTTCTCCAAGTCACAAGGACAAAGACAAGTCACAAGGTAGAATTTGTTATGGTTGTAACAATTAAGGTTTTTTGACTTCCACAGAGACATGTGAAAGACCCTTAGGTCATCTTTATACATGTTTCTATCATATCTGATTGTTTAAAAATTTTGCTTGCATGCCTTTGCTTAACTGGTTTTCTGGCTCTTCCTGTATTTAATTGTTCCTTGAGGTCATCTGAGATGGTCACAGGAAGCTGGTATCAGTCACCTACTACATTTTTAATGCACTCCACCCCCTCCAAAGCTACCCTCCCCCCCAGAAATTTACACTTTACACAAGCAATTACTTTGGAGGGCAGCCTTGCAAATGGATTATTTTTTGCAATGATTGTGAACCCACAAAAAAACCTTCAAACCTCAGTTTTGAGAAGCCTCTCCCAAACTGCTTGTTTTAGCAAAAACCCATGTAAAAGCACTACCTCTGACCATCTCATAGCTTTGGTCAGGGCTGGTGTGTGTGTGTGTGTGTGTGTGTGTGTGTGTGTGTGTGTGTGTTTTATTACACAATGCTTAGCATTTGATCAATGCCAAGTGGGTCCTGTTGAAATTAGCAGCAACCTAGAAATGAGAAATATTCTATCCCATAGCTGTATCTGTAACTGATTGTTATTACTTTAACCCAAAGCTACCCTAACTTCCTCCATGTCTCTAGTTTACCTGGTGGAACTGAGGTAATCTGAATACATTATGAACACAAGGAAATAAATTATTGAAAAAAAGAACCTATTTACACTTAAAAGTTACTGTCCATCTAGAAAGATTATTTAATGAGCATATTATCTCAAACTGTTAAATTAGAAGCTCACTAAATACAGTAAACATAAAATACAGTAAAAAAATAGACATGATTTCTGTGCTGTAACCTATATTATCAAAATATTCTTTCTAGAATTGTGGCATTTTTTGTTTCTGTGTGTGTGTGTGTGTGTGTGTGTGTGTGTTCTCCAGTCTCTAGGGATATAGAAACAATACAATCTGAAATTAAAATATTCAAGTAACTGGTTACAATTAGACTATCTCCCAGAAGAGTCAAGGAAAGTCAGTAGAGAAAGTACACTGTAAACTTAAGATATCATACAAATTTAAAGTGATGCATTGATAATTTTAATGTTTTTAACCAGGATTTTTTAAAAAGTCATCAGATATCTCTTTTGTTAGTAATTTATCCATTCATTCATTGTATTTTTAATGACTGATATACCAGACACTATTCTAATGAACTTATTTAGATTAGGTTATACAACAAATGGTCATGCTGGAAAACTCTGAACTATGAGAATATAGGTGATTTCAATTTTATTTTTCTTGATATAATTTAGTGTAAGGGCCATGCATAACTTTATGATAAAGAAAAGTTTAAATCTTCACTAACTTTAGCTAAAGTATGTGAAATACTTTAAAGGTAAGAAAAGAAAAATATATACAGCTGCAAAAGATCCAAGAACAGAAAGATGGGCAAGTGGAGGAAAGTTGAGGAGGGTGAACGGAGGGCGGGTGGGGTGGGATAGGGGGTGGGGGTTTGGGGGGAGTGAAAGGGGGAAGTCCAAGGAGGTGGGTGGGGAAAAGGGTGGGGCTTGGACCACTGACTCAGGTCTAAGTGGTCACCCAAGGGTTATAAAAGCTTGGTTGAACCTGGCCAGGAAAGCAGCCCCAAAGTCCAGCATTGGAACACAGGCAGAGACCGGTAGGCGTCAGCGGCTGCAGGCTCTAGCGGAAAGCAAACGCCCAGGGCAGCAGCTTTCTGGTCCAAGATGCTGCGCCTGTTCTTATCCCACCTGCTGGGAGTCTGGCTGCTACTGAGCCTACGTGCCAGAGAGATCCCAGCCCAGCGGGAGGAAGTGTTAAAGGCATGCGGCCGCGAGTATGTCCGACTACAAATCCGGATCTGCGGCTCAACGTCCTGGGGAAAAAATAATCAGCAACACCGGGAACCTCGGCAGGCACCCGCCGCACTCCCAGGTGAGCGCTCCGGCCCCCGCCGCTCCCCACTTCCCATTGGCTGTGTTCGGAGGCGCACCCGCGCTGGGCGGCTCCAGACCGCGCTGGCTTCCCGCGCTTAGCCCTGACTCCGAGGTTGCTGATGCCTAAAAGTTTGGAATTTTCTCTTGCAATGTGCTTTTCTAGTGAGGTCGCACCCGGGATCTCACCAGAGGAAGTGAAAGCATCGGGCACAGCAGAGGCCTTTCCTGAGAGGCACTTGGTGCCCTTCAACTCCTGGCAGTCAGGATGATCGGGATGGGGACGAGGGGGAGCCACAGAGGTGGTTCTGTCGCCCAAAGACCCGCTGGAGGTGGGGGCGCACCTGGGTTGGACACCACAGTCAAGTCCGCAGGGCACAGAGCAGACGGTCGTGTGCGCTGGTTTGAGTGCCAAAGTGCATGGGACTGAACTCGGAGACCACTGCTAGGATCCTGGAGTGGTAAATATGAAGGGTTTTCTTAACAACTCTCCTCCTTTGCAAAAAATCTGGACTGTGGCCCACACCATCGAAAATCTCTTTTAATTTTATTTTTATTTGTAAATTTCATTGAAGGGGAGAGCCTAGCCTCCCACCCTCTTTGCAATGGGCCTTGAAGTTCATTTGCGAGAGAAGGGATTGAAGAGAAAGAAAAAGGCCTGATCCCCTACAGGAGAAAACCTGACCCCTCAGAATTGAGTACAGCTCAAATCTGGAATGGTTTAAAAAAAAAAAAAAAAAACACACAACTTTGTTAGTAATACTATTTAGAGAGATAAAATGGAACCTAAGTTTAAGTAACAATACAAACTTTCACATCTAATCAGTGTAATGGGTTATATTAAATTCAGAAAAGGCAAGCTCAATTATGAATAGTGTTTTATGTTTAAAACATGTATGCAATTTATGATAAATCACAACTATATTTTATAGGCTACATAATATATCCTATATTTAAGTGACCTTCACGTAAAATCATTGTGCACACTAAGCACATTTACTTCTCTTTTATGGGATTTAAAGTACGATTATAAAGCTATTTACTTTATTTTTCTATAGTGTTGGTCAGAGACTGATTTATTTAATGCAGGTTTTTACCTAATGCTTATATTCTACACTACAGAGTTTAGAAATTTACTCATTCAAAGTCGGCAAGACCAGACTGCATTGTGTTTCCTTTGTTAATTCACTTTTTCTCAATAAATAATATGCTCATATTAAAGACTGAAACATACACATAAATACAATAAAAAAATAAAAAACACAGATACTAAAGACTCTGAAAAAATACGTGAATTTAATGAGAAAATGAAAACATCTACATTAAATGAGAAACTGACAGGCACTGTTAATGAGAAATGTATGGGCACCTGCCTGGCTCAGTGGGTAGAGCATGTGACTCTTATCTTGGAGTTGTATGTTTGAGACCCACCTTGGTGAATTTAAAAAATTTTTATAGTATTTTATGTCACAAATCTACTATATATATTTAACCATTCTTAGTGGACATTTAGGTTGTTTCCAAATTGTTACTTAAACACGATTTTCTGAGCACATTTAAATATAGCTATTTGGCCAAATTTCTGTTTCTGTAGCAGAGTATTGTGATTTTAAAGTTTTTTCAAAGGACTGTCTTCATTGCTACCCAGTACATAATTTAACTGGAAATAAACTAACAAAATATTGCCTGCAAGTGAAGATCAAGAAAAATGCTTAAATTACTAGGTAAGAATCATTTTGGAAGTGCATATCAATCAAAATAACTTGTGATTCATGAGCTTATAAAACCTCTATTGTTAGTTTTTGTTTTGTATTATTGTTAGCTAGCCATTTTTTTTTTACCAGAGTGTATGCAGAAATAACACTCATTGCACCCCTTTAAAAAATAAGAGATATTTTTAACTAAAAGAGGTCTATGTTAGTAATTTTAGTTCAAAACACAGTAATTAAGAGGGCCCCTGGGTGGCTCAGTTGGTTAGGCATCTGACTTTGGCTCAGGTCATGATCTTGCTGTTTGTGAGTTCGAACCCCATATCAGGCTCTGTGCTGACAGCTCAGAGCCTGGAGCCTGCTTCAGATTCCGTGTCCCCCTCTCTCTCTGTCCCTCTCCTGCTTGTGCTCTGTCTCTCTCTCTCTCTCTCAAAAATAAATAAACAGTAAAAAAAGAGAGAGAGAGATGTTTATATGAATTCAGGTTGATTAGAATATTATCTTTTCTTTACACTTGAGAAGGTAAAGCTGTTGATTGGAAAATGTTTCAAAATAAGTTTAAAAATAATTTTAATAAATGAGTGCAATCAGGCAAAAGTAGACAAGGGGAACTACATTATACTAAAAAGCTTCTGCAGAGCAAAGGAAATAATCAGAGTAAAAAGGTAGTTTATGGATTAGGAGAAAGTATTTGCAAATCATATATCTGGAAGGGTTTAATTTCCGACATATATAAGGAACTCCTACAGCTCAATAGCAAAAAAGGTAATAATCCAATTACAAAATGGACTGAAGACATGAACAGACATTTTTGGCACAGGAGACATACAAGGGCCAACAGTTATAAGAAAAAAGCTCTATGTCACTATCATCAGGGAGATGGAGATCAAAACAACAATGGTATCACTTCACAGCTGTCAGGATAGCTATTATCAAAAAAAAAGACAAGAATTGTTGAGGATGTGGAAATACTAGCACCTTTGTATAGTGCTGGTGGGAAAGCAAAGCAAAATGGTGCAAGCACTGTGGGAAACACTGGGGAGATGCCTCAAAAAAACAACAACACAAAAGAATTCCCATATGATCCAGCAACTCCACTTCGGCATATTCATCTAAAACAAACGAAATCCAAATTTTGAAGAGATGTTACCACTCCCACATGCATTGCTCACAATAGTCAAGATGTGAAAAAGAATGCCCAAAAACACAGCCTATGAATAAACACAGCAGAAACTACAATTGTTTTGCCTAATTCATTAACTGGCATTAAGTATATGGAAAGTTACTAAAGTTACTATTAGTTTTTCTCTGCATTCAATAAGGCCCCAACTAGAGAAGGTTTAAGTTTGAGAAAGGACAGTTTTATGGGGAGATTGAATTAAACTTGGGGTATCTTACTGAAGGAAAATGCAAAAACTTCTGACTACCAAAGAAATGGTACAAATTCTCATCTGTCAGGTTTAGAACATGAATGAGAACGAGCATTAGAAGGAAAGATAAAATACTAGAGTTTGTTTTCTTTCACTTGAAAACTCCCAACTATTGAAGTTTGTTACTGGCTGAAAGGAGAGCATGGAGACCCTTGCTAAAGAACTCACAGGAAAGGGGCCAGCCCCAGAGCATTCATGCCTGCCTGGGTGAGGGGGTGTGATTTCCTCTGATCAATAGTCATCAATGGTTACCCAGAAATCTACAGTCCATTGTTTAGATTTATATATCTTGGCTTCATTGTTTCCACTGTTTCAAGAGCCACACTTTATTAGTAAGCTGAAAAGGACAGTTGGCTGTCCATGAAGAACAGCAAGAACTGATACAGGTTTATACTATAATTTAAACTTCATCTGTGTTTCTAATGTTTCTGGTGCTAAAACTCTCAAAGTTGTGTACATGGAATACGTAAGGTTAGGAGAGAGTCTACATGACCAAGAGTTTTTTGAGAGCAGGAAATATGTTTCCTTTTTATTATATCTCTTACCTGGCAGTGCCAGAGACATGGAAACAGTCAATGCAGGTTCAACTGATCTAAGAAGAAAGATACCAGGGGCTCCCGGGTGGCTCAGCCGGTTAAGTGTCCGACTTCGGCTCAGGTCATGATCTCACAGTTCATGAGTTTGAGCCCCGTGTCGGGCTCTGTGCTGACTGCTCGGAGCCTGGAGCCTGCTTCGGATTCTGTGTCTCCCTCTCTCTCTGCCCCTCCTCCACTCGCTCGCTCGCGTGCTCTCTCTCAAAAATAAATAAACATTTTTAAAAAATAAAAATTAAAAAAAAAGGAAGACATCAGCTAGTTCCTGCAGGTTCCCAGTCCAAGTTCCAACCTTCTTATTTGCCCATCCTGGGATGTGTTTAAGAACAGACTCCCTTAACATGCAGAACTTGCGTGATCCACAACACTGGAACAAAAGTCATACAAAGTACATTAGTTAGTACACACAGCACAACAGATACCAATCTCTTCTTAAAGTCACTGGTATTTTGGTCACTGTTCTTTTAGCCCATTTCTCTAGTAAATGTAAAATACTACTGATTTGGAGTAAATACTCTGGAGAAAAGAAATTGTTAAATAGATGTATGAGGGATGTCAGAGACCAATATCTCCTTTTAGATCAGAGGAGCTGGAAATTCTGCCTTTTTAACTTTATCCTGAGGCAGTAATCTGCCACCATGGAAGGTTTGAGAGGATTAAGTTAGAATTAAGTCAGAAGTTAGTAACAAAAAAATTAGTCAGGTAAGAAAAATTAATCTGGAGTCAAACTGAGTGTTTTCTTCGATGACCAAGATGACTTCAGAAATGTCAGAAGGAGTCAAAGACTATGATGAAAGCATTAAGGGGACATGAAGAAAGACAGACACGAGGTCTGTGGAGTAAAGCAGAATCTTAGTAATGCTGTAGTAATTTAAGCTGCCCAACTATAATCCGCTAAATTGTTTAATCAGGATACTTGTTAACTCTGTTTTGATGTTTAATTCTATTAAGACAATACGTTCTTTCATGTCTCTGCAAAATTTTTTTTTTCTGATGTCCCTTGCGTATTTTTCTCTACCCCCTCCTTTTTTTTTTTTTAATTTAGAAATCGTGTCCTCCTCCATCACCAGTGGTGCAGAAGCCTTGAATGGGATGTTGGAATACATTCCTGATTTGCCACAAGAGCTGAAGGCAACACTGTCTGAGAGGGAGCCATCATTCAGAGAACTACAACCTTCATTGAAGGATTCTAATCTTAACTTGGAAGAAGTGGAGAAAAGTATTCTTGGTAGACAAAATGAAGCTGAAGACCAAAGTCTTTCACAATTAGGAACATCAAGTTTAGATGCACATTCTCGAATAAAGAGATCAGACTATATAAGATACAGTGACAGGTGTTGTAACGTAGGTTGTACCAGGAAAGAGCTTACTGATTTATGCTGAGATGGAAGTATTGTGTATTTCATCCAGTGTTCACATGTATTCCTGACACATTCACTGATGGTTCTGTCACCCCACTGATTATTAAAATATGAGAAATCATTATTTTGTGTTTGGGTTTTTCATTTGGTGTGTAACAAAATATTCCTTGAATTGTTATAGTTTGTGTTAATAACTTTTTATTCCAAAAAATATTTTTGCCTTTTAAATTAATGGTAATTAAATTGGGTTATTGCCTTTTTAATACTGTTAACTTAAAATGACATAATCTTTATCATTTTAAACACATATAATAACTTAAAAAAAATTTTAATAGATAACTTAGCAAAAACTTATGCTTTGCATTAGTGAATAAGGATAAGCCTATTTTTAAAATTTGTATTTGATAAATTATAATCTGTCACCCACTCTTTCTCCTCTAGACCTAATGTCCAAATGTTATTTCACTACTTAATATTAAACAAATTATTTTAATAGCAAAAGAAATAAAAATAAAAAATAACTTATACAGTGCCTAACACCAGGTACACAAAAAGGACCAAAATGTTTTTAGTGATTTTAAACTCAAATCAGATATACAGAGTCACAAAACTTGGACTTTTCTTATAGGTTTTAAAAGATGTTTGTGTCTTCTTGAACTATTAATTGCAAACAATCAGATTGGATACTAAATCCATTTAATTTAGTTGGATTTTTCAAACTAGGGTTCTTCTAATGTTACCATCTAAGACATTAAAAGTAAATTATTTTTTAAGAAGAAAAATGAACAGATATATAGAAGAGAGTGAACAACTGAGTGTCATATATTACAGCAGAACTGTTTAACAAGGGAACAAGCTTTCTGTTCACTGAGAATTTACAAGCCATTTCTATAACAAAATAACTGTGAAATGATATGAAAACTTGTTAGAATAGTAAGTTAACAAATATCTTAGTATTTAGCCAGTTCCTTTGACTTACACACACATACAGTTTTAGGTAGCATTTATAGAAAAGTACACTTAAATAGCAAGTTAATCTCTATCAAATATCTGTAAACAGAATTTAAAAATTTCTCCCAAATTTTAAATCTCCATAATGGTTCACCATAATGAGGCCTTTAAGGTTTATTAAGTCCTAACCAAGGCCAACTTGTGAAACTTCATAAACAGCTGCAGAACCTCAGAGGCTATAAGCCATCTTGGACAAAGCCAGGAAGAATGCTATCTGAAATGGGAAGTCCTTCAAAGGAGAATAACAGCAGTACCCAGGAAATTTACAGCCCCAACACATGAAGAGGCATTCTTAGATACAGAAGGTATCTCCCAAGACCCTGTCCTGGCCTGCATCCCTGATATGTACCTCCATAAAAGCCCTCAAGGCAGGGTTCCTGGTCTCAGAATCTGCATTCACTACCTCTGATGATACGACCACACTTTAAGTGGTACAGTCTATAGTGAACCAGCTACTATATACATTCAAATAATCAGTTAACAGCTTCAAGATATCTAATTCTCATGTTACCAAAGTCCTCCTAAAACCCTCATGCAAAACTAATGGTTGTATGCTTAATTTATTTCTCACATGAAAGTTTTTTCATAGTATTCTCTAATAATTGTATTTCTATGGTGTTGGTTGTGATCTCTCCTTTTTCATTCATGATTTTATCTATTTGGGTCTTCTCTCTTTTCCTTTTGAGAAGTCTGGGTAGGGGTTTGTCAATTTTTTTTTATTCTTTCAAAAAAACAGCTCTTAAATTTATTGATCTGTTTTGTTTTTTTGGATTCTGTATCATTTTTTTCCACGCTAATCTTTATTATTTCCCTTCTTCTGCTGGCTTTGGGCTTTATTTGTTGCTCCTTTTTTTTTTTTTTTAACGTTTATTTATTTTTGGGACAGAGAGAGACAGAGCATGAACAGGGGAGGGGCAGAGAGAGAGGGAGACACAGAATCGGAACCAGGCTCCAGGCTCTGAGCCATCAGCCCAGAGCCCGACGCGGGGCTCGAACTCACGAACCTCGAGATCGTGACCTGAGCCGAAGTCGGACGCTTAACCAACTGAGCCACCCAGGCGCCCCTTGTTGCTCCTTTTCTATCTCCTTTAGGTTAGATTGTGTATTTGGGACCTTTCTTGCTTCTTGAGACAGGCCTGAAATGCAATGCATTTTCCTCTTAGGACTGCCAACGCTGCATCCCAAAGTGTTTGGACTGTCCTGTTTGCATTTTCATTTGCTTCCAGGTATTTTTTTTATTTTTCTTCAATTTCTTGGTTAACCCATTCATTCTTTAGTAGGATGTTCTTTAACCTACATGTATTTGGGGGCATTCCAAATTTTTTCTTGTGGTTAATTTCAAGTTTCATCACATTGTGATCTGAAAATATGCATGGTATGATCTCAATACTTTCATACTTATCAAGGGCTGTTTTGTGACCCAGTGTGTGATCTATTTTAGAGAATGTTCCATGTGCACTCAAGAAGAATGTGTATTCTGCTGCGTTAGGGTGAAACGTTCTGAATATATCTGTTAAGTCCATGTGGTACAATGTGTCATTCAGAGCCATTGTTTCCTTATTGATTTTCTGCTTAGAGGATCTGTCCATTGTTATAAGTGGAGTATTAAAGTCTCCTACGATTACTGTCTTATTATCAGTAAGTTTTCCTTATATTTGTGATTAACTGATTTATATAACTGGGTTCTTCCACATTGGGGGCATAAACATTTATAATTGTTAGCTCTTCTTCATGGATAGACCCTTTAATTACATAATGCCCTTCCTTATCTCTTGTTACAGTCTTTGTTTTAAAGACTAGTTTGTCTGATATAAATATGGCTACTCCGGCTTTCTCTTGACATCCATTAGCATGATAGATGCTTCTCAGTCCTCTCACTTTCAATCTGCAGGTGTCTTCAGGTCTAAAATGAGTCTTTTGTAGGCAGCATATAAATGGATCTTGGTTTTGTTTTTGTTTTTGTTTTTGATCCATTCTGATACCCTATGTATTTTGATTGGGGCATTTAGTCAATTTACATTCAGAGTGATTACTCAAAGATATGGATTTAGTGCCATTGTGTTATCTGTAGGTTTCATGTTCTTTGTGATGTTCTCTGGTCCTTTGTAGTCTTTAGTGCTTTCCACTCACAGAGTCCCCCTTAGGATCTCTTGCAGGGCTGGTTGAGTGGTCACAAACTTCTTTAGTTTTTGTTTGTCTGGGAAAGTCTTTATCTCTCCTTCTATTCTGAATGAGAGTCTTGCTGGATAAAGGATTCTTGGGTGCATATTTTTCCTATTCAACACATTGAATATTTCCTGACACTCCCTTGTGGCCTGCCAAGTTTCAGTGGACAGGTCTGCTACTAACCTTATGTGTCTACCATTGTAGGTTAAGGACCTTTTTCCCCTACCTGCTTTCAGAATTCTCTCTTTATGTTTGTATTTTCTCAGTTTCAGTTGCAGTGTTGACCGGTCTTTGTTGATTTTAAAGGGAGTTCTCTGTGCCTCTTGGACTTGGATACCTACTTCCTTCCCCAGATTAGGGAAGCTCTCAGCTATAATTTGTTCAAATAAACCTTCTTTCCCTTTCACTCTTCTTCTTCTCCTATGATATGGGTATTTTTTTGTTTCATGGAATCACTTAGTTCTCTAATTCTCCCTTCATTATCTAGTAAATTCCTTTTCCTCTATTTTTCAGCTTCATTATTTTCCATAATTTTATCTTCCATTTCACCTATTCTCTCCTATGCTTCTTCCATCCTCATTGTCACTGTATCTAGTTTATTTTGCATCTCAGTTATAGCACTTTTATATTAGTTCTAGTTCTAGGTCTTTGATCTTTGCAGCAAGAGCTTCTCTGGTGTCTTCTATGCTTTTTTCAAGCCCAGCTATTAGTTTTATGTTATTCTAAATTCTTGTTTAGATATATTATTTATATCTGTTTTGAACAATTCTCTGGCTGTGATTTTTTTCCTGAACTTTCTTTTGTGGAGAATTCCTCCATTTTGTCATTTTGGCTAGGTTTCTGTCTTTGTGTGTTTTAAAACCTGTTATGCCTCCCACACTTGAGAGTGTGACACATATTAATATATATATTAATATATTAAATATATAAGTTAATATATTAAAAAGGGGTCATACGCTGTCCAGGGCCTCGCACTTCAGGAAGTGTTTTTTTGGTACATCTCATGCACTCTGTGTTGCATTTTGGCTGCTCTATCCCACTGACCAGTCCTCTGCAGAGTTCCTCTTTGCTCATCGTGGTGAAGTGTTTGGAACTTCAACCAGATGCACTTCAATTTGTTGAAGCAATTTGTTGGGGAAAAAAAAGGAAAGGCAGTGGGCTCAGCTTGATCCCATAAAAAGTGAAAAATGAAAGGGGAGCCAGAGAATCAAAAAACCATAAGTCTAAGTCCAGAGAAAGAGAAAGGAAAATAAAGAATAAGAAAGAGAAAAGATAGAAAAAAAATAGAACAAAAATGACTTGTCAAAAAAATTTATATATATATATATATATATATATATATGTGTGTGTGTGTGTGTGTGTGTGTGTGTATATACATTTATATACACACACACACACACACATTATATATTGACCAACATATATATTGATCAAATAATATATAATAGTATATATGACATATACTATATATTACATACAATATATAATAATACATATAATATTGACATATATATATATATATACATACATACATAGAGAGAGAGAGAGAGAGAGAGAGAGAGAGAGGCACTAAAAAGAAACCAGAAACTATGAGCCTGATCCCAAAAGAAAAAAAGAAGAGGGAAGAAAGGAAAAAAAAAGTAAAACTAGCTGTCTGTTGGTGCCTGGGACCCGTGACTGCTGTTCTGGAGGAGAGGCCAGCTGCGTTGGGTCAGTCAGTCTTGCTCCAGTTGATAAGCAGTTGCCAGGCACGAAGGGGCGGGTTGGGTGTGTGTGTGTCCTGCCTCTGCTGGGGTCTGCTGCTCTCTGAAGTCCCACCATGTTGGCGTTGGGGGCGAGATGGCATCTCTCCACTCTATATGGGGTATCTCAACCCACACTGTTTAGGCAGCCCTTACAGAAAACCCGGGCGGTCAGCTTGCCCTGCTCCACAGTTCTCCCACGCCTTTTAGGCGCTTGGTTGGGATTCAAAACCCAGCTTGGTGTAGCTCCTCTCCCCTGTTCTAGAGTAGAGCCCCTCTGCCCTGCAGATAAAAGGCCTTTGGCTGGCACCTGCAGTGTCTTTTGTCCTGGGGGAGGCAATAAACCCTCTTCCCAAAGTACTCCAGGAAGGGGACTATTCTCTTCCAATGTGCCCCTGTGATCACTACTGTGCTCTATATACTCCAGACTGGCTCCCTCCTCCCCAGGAGCAGGCGCCAAGGCTCCAGCTTTGCTCCAGAGAAAGTCCTGCACTTCCCAACCTCCAAGTTTCAGCTCCTAAGGCTGTTTGCGAATAATAAACTGGCACTCTCTGTATTTCTTGTTCCCCAATCCATGGTCCAGAGAGGTTTTCCTCTTGTGCTCACTTGATGCCGCACTTTCACAACTGCTCTCTCCCTTTTGTCTCTCCACAGAGACAAATTCACATACATGTGCCTCGATCCTGCCAAGCTGTCTCCTTCCAACTGTGGAGATCCTTTGTCACTGTGCAGATCGATTTCCTGAGTGTTCCAAGTGATCTGACCTCAATACAGCCATGTTTGAGGTACAAAGAAAATCTCAGTCCTCCTACTCCTCCACCATCTTAACTTTCTGCCTCAACATTATTTTTTAAAGAAGTTTTCAGTTTACAAAAAAATGTAGCAAAAAGTACAGAGTTCCCATTTACCCCTCTCACTCACAGAAACAGTTTCCTCTATTATTAACATCTTGTATTAAGATCAGCAGTTTCTTCTTTTAATTTTTATTTTAATTCCAGTTAGTTAACATACAAGGTTATGTTAGTTTCAGGTACACAATATAGTGATTCAACAATGCCATACATCACCTGCTGCTCATCACAAGTGCATTCTTTAATCCCCATCACCTATTTAGCCCATCCCCCCCACCACCCTCCCCTCTGGTAACCATCAGTGTGTTCTCTATAATTAAGAGCCTATTTCTTGATTTCTCTCCCTCTCTTTTTTCCCTGTTGGTTGTTTTTAAAATTGCACATATGAGTGAAATGATATGGTATTTCTCTTTCTATGACTTACTTATTTCACTTAGCAATATATTCTCTAGCTCCATCCGTGTCATTGTAAATGGCAAATTTTCATTCTTTTTTATGGCTGAATAATATTCCACTGTATGTATGAATGTATATTAAGGAGTGCATATATCCTTCTGAATTAGTGTTTTTGTATTCCTTGGGTGAATACCCAGTAATGAGACTGATGCATCATAGGTTATTTTATTTTTAACTCTTTGAGGAACCTCCATACTGTTTTCCACAGTGGCTGTACAAGCGTGCATTCTCACCAACAGTGCATGAGTGTTCCTTTTCCTCCACATCCTCACCAACATCCGTTGTTTTTCTGTGTTGTTGATTTTAGCCATTCTGATAGCTGTGAGGTAATTTGTCATTGTAGTTTTAAACTGCATTTCCCTGATGATGAATGATTTTGAGCATCTTTTCATGTGTCTGTTGGCCTTCTGGACATCTTCATTGGAATACATGTATATTCATGTCTTCTGCCCATTTCTTAATTGAATTACTTGGTTTTTGGACGTTGAGTTTTATAAATTCTTTACAGATTTTGGATACTAACCCTTTATTATGTAAGTCATTTGCAAATATCTTCTCCATTCAATAGGTTGCCTTTTAGTTTTGTTGACTCTTTCCTTCACTGAGCAGAAGTTTTTTTATTCTGATGTTAGTCCCAACAGTTTATTTTTGCTTTTACTTCACTTGCCTCAGAAGATATATCTAGAAAAAAAAGTTGCTATGGTTGATGTCAAAGAGGTTACTGCCTGTGTTCTCTTCTAGGATTTTTATGGTTTCAGGTCTCACATTTAGGTCTTTAATTCATTTTGAATCTATTTTCGTGTGTAAGAAAGTGGTCCAGTTTCTTTCTTTTGCATGTTGCTGTCCAGTTTTCTCAACACCATTTGTTGAAGAGACTATCCTTTTCCCATTGGATATTCTTTCCTGTTTTGTCAAATTTTAACTGACCATTTAGTTGTGGTTTCATTTCTGGGTTTTCTATTCTGTTCTACTGATCTATTTTTGTACCGGTACCTGCTGTTTTGATTACTAGAGCTTTGTAATATAACTTGAAGTTCAAAAGTTTGATGCCTACAACTTTGCTTTTCTTTTTCAAGACTGCTTTGGCTATTCAGGGTCTTTGGTGGTTACATACACATTTTAGGATTGTTTGCTCTAGCTCTGTGAAAAACACTGGTAGTATTTTGACAGGGATCACATTGAATGTGTTGATTGCTTTGGGTAGTATAAACATTTTAACATTAAATGTGTAGATTGCTTTGGTTAGTACAGACATTTTAACAATATTTGTTCTTCCAATCCATGAGCATGGAATGTCTTTCCATTTCTTTGTGTCATCTTCCATTTCTTTCACCAGTGTTTTATAGTTTTCAGAGTAGAGATCTTTCACCTCTTTGATTAGGTTTACTCCTAGGTAACTGGGATTGTTTTAACTGCTCTTTCTGTTGCTTCATTACTGGTGTATAGAAATGCAACAGATCTATGTAGGTTGATTTTGTATTCTGCAACTTTACTGAATTCATTCATTTATCAGTTCTAGCAGCTTTTGGTGAAGTATTTGGGTTTTCTATATATAGTATCATGTCATCTGCAAATAGTGAAAGTTTTGCTTTTTCATTACCAATTTGGACACCTTTTCTTTTTGTTGTCTGATGCTTGTGGCTAGGACTTCCAGCACTATGTTGAATAAAAGTGGGGAGAGTGGACATCATTGTCTTGTTCCTGACCTTAAGGAAAAAGTTCTGAGTTCTTCCCCATGGAGGATGATGTTAGCTGTGGGTTTTTCATATATGGCCTTTATTATAATGAGGTATATTCCCTCTAACCCTACTTTGTTGAGGATTTTTATCATGATTGGACGGTGTACTCTGTCAGATGCTTCTCTGTATCTATTGAAATGATCAGACGGTTTTTATCCTTTCTCTTACATGATGTATCATGTTGATTCTTTTGTGAAGATTGAACCACCCTTGCAACCAAGGAATAAATCCCACTTGATCATGATTAATGATTTTTTTTAATGTATTGTTAAATTTGGTTTGCTAGTATTTTGTTAAGGATTTTTGCATCTATATTCATCAGAGATATTGGCCTGTAATTCTCTTTTTTAGCGGAGTCTTTATCTGGTTTTGGTATCATGGTAATGTTAGCCTCATGGAATGAATTTGGAAGATTCATTCCATTTCTATTTTTTGAAATAGTTTGAGAACAATAGGCATTAATTCTTCCTTAAATGTTTGGCAGAATTCACCTGTGAAGCCATCTGGCCCTGGACTTTTGTTTGTTGGGAGTTTTTGATTAGTGATTCCATTTTTTTGCCCGTCATTGGTCTGTTCAAATTTTCTATTTCTTCCTGTTTCAGTTTTGACAGTTTACATGTTTCTAACAATTTATCCATTTCTTCTAGGTTGTCCAGTTTGTTGGCATACAGATTTTCATAATATTCTCTTACAACTATATTTCTGAGATGTTGATTGTTATTTCTCCTCTCTCATTTGTGATTTTATTTATTTGAGTTCTTTGTAATTTTTCTTGGTAAGCCTAGCTAGAGGTTTATCAATTTTATTGATTTTTTTCAAAGAAACAGCTCCTGATTTCATTGATATGTTGTATTTTTTCCTTAGTTTCTATCATTGTAGATTTGTTCTGCCAGGCTTTGGACTGCTCTCTGGCTTATTTACTTGGATGGGGATGATATCTAGTTGTAAACATGAAATGGGATGAGCTTAGGGTCCTCCTATGCCACAATCTTCCCCAGATCATCCGTTTAATCTTACATGAGCTTTGGAAGATTGTATCTATCAAGGAGCTGGTCCATTTAATCTATTATATCAAATTCGTGGGCAAAGAGTTGTTCACAGCATTTCTTTAGTATCTTTTTAATGTCCATAATATCTGTAATGATGGACTCTCTTTCGTTTTTGATATTTGTATTGTGTCTACCCTCTTTTTCTCTTAATCTAGCCAGAGGTTTATCATTTCATTGATCTTTTAAAAACCAGATTTTGATGTCATTGATTTTCTCTATTGACTTCCTGTTTTCATGTTCATTGATTTCTAGCCTAATTGTCTCTACTTACTTTGTGCTTAATGTGCTATTCTTTTTCTAGTCTCCTAAGGTAGAAGGTTAGATGACTCATTTTGGATATCTCTTCCTTCTAATACATGCATTCAATGCTATAAATTTTTCTGTAAGTGCTGCTTTTACTACATCCTACAAGTTGTGTTTTCATTTTCATTAAATTCAACATATTTTAAAATTTCTCTTGACAATGTCTATTTGATTCATGTGGTTGATTCATGTTCTATCTTAGAGAGGCTAGAAAAAAGAAAGGTGTCAGGGTGATTAAGTGAGACACTAAAGGGAACCAGAATCAAGGGCAATGTGTCCTTCAGCCAATTATAGATGAAAGTAAGTTTGATGCTGTCAGGCATTTGGAAGTTCCAATGGATTTTCTTTAAAGGGAAGACTTTGGTCTGGAACCAAACCAGCAAGATCTCCAAAGTATGCCTGTAATATTTATTTCCCCTTCAATTTTCTTTGATTCATTCGTTGTTCAGAAGGTTATTGTTTAATTTCCATGTATTAGTGAATTTTCTAGTTTTATTTTTATTGATTTTTAGTTTCATACCATTGTAGTCAGAAAAAATATTTGGTATGATTTCAGTCTTCTTGAATTTACTAAGATTTGTTTTATGGGTTAACATATGGTTAATCCTACAAAATGTTCTACATATGCTGGAGAAGAATGTATATTCCACTGTTGTCAGATAGAATTTTCTGTGTAGGTCTATTAGGTCCATTTGGCTTATATTGCTATTCAATTCTTTGGATGGTCTATCCATCATTGATAGTTGGGTACTAAGTCCCCAACTTTATTGTATTTCTGTTTATTTCTCCTTTTAGTTCTGTTAGTTTTTGCTGCATGTATTTAGGTACTCCAATGTTAGTGCATAAATATTTACAATTGTTATATCTTCTTGAAATTTTGACCCCTTTAGCATTATATAATGATTTTCTTTGTCTTTTTTACCACTTTTAGATTAAAGTCTTTTTTTTCTGACACAAATATAGCTACCCTTGCTTTTTTGTTGTAGTTATCATTTGCTTAAAATATCTCTTTCCATCCCTCACTCTCAGTATAATGTGTCTTTGAGGGTAAAGTTAGTCTCTGGTAGGTAGCATATTGTTGGAACTTTTTTTTAATCCATTCAGCAATTTTATGTCTTTTGGAGAATTTAAGCCATGTTACATTTAAAGCAAATACTGATAAGGACGTACTATTGCCATTTTATTAACTGTTTTCTGGTTGTATTCTGGATTCATCATTCCTTGTTGCTTAACCTGTCGTCTTTGCATTTTGATGTCTTGTATCAATATGGTCTGACTTCTTTATCATGTTCTTTTATGTAATTACTACAGGCTCTTCCCTTGTAGTTACCGTGAGGCTTACATAAAATATCTTAAGGTTATTATAACACCCTAATTTAAACTAAGAACAAACTAAACCACAATAGAATTCTTAAGCTTTACACTTTTACTTCTCTTCCTCACATTTTCAGTTATTAATGTTATAATTTACATATTTTTATATTGTGTAACTAATAATAGATTGTTTATTTATAGTTATTTATACTACACTTGTTTTGTAACATATGAACTAGAATTTTAAGTGAATTACACACCATCATTACCATATTACAGAATCTAACTTTGACTACACATTTACCATTACCAGTGAGTTTTATAATGCCTTATGTTACAATTTTAATTAGAATTATTTTAGTTCTATTCAAAGAATTTTTTTAGAACTTAGAATTTCTTATAAGGCAGTTCTAGTGGTGATAAATCATCTCACCTTTATTTATTTGGGAAAATCTATCTTTCCTTCATTTCTGAAGGACAGCTTCACTGGGTATAGTGTTCTTGGTTGGCAGGGGTTTTTTTTCCCTTTCAATAATTTGAATATTGTCATCCCATTCTCTTGTGGCCTGAAAAGTTTCTGTTGAGAAATCTGCCAGTAGTGTCTGCCAGTAGTCTGATGGACTACTCCCTTGCATGTACTTCTCCTTTTTCTGTTGCTGCTTTTATAATTCTTTGTCTTTGACTTTTGAAAGTTTAATTACAATGTTTCTTGGTATTCACTCTCTTTGGGGTCCTCTGGACCCCTTGGATCTGGATGTCTTCCCCAAGTTTGGGAAGTTTTCAGCCATTATTGCTTTAAATATACTTTCTCTCCCTTTCTCCTTTCTCTTCTCCTTTTAGAATATTGTTTCTTTCATTGTGTCTCAGAAGTCCCACAGGCTTTCTTTCTTCACTCTTTTTTATTCTTTTTTCTTTTTGCTCCTCCAACTGGGTAACTTCAAATGTCCTATCTTCCAGGCCAATGATTCTTTTTTTCTACACGATTGAGACTAGTTTTGAAGGTCCTTATTGAATTCTTCAATCTGGTTATGGTATTTTTCAGCTCTAGAATTTCTGCTTTCTTTCTTTTTTATGGTTTCTATTATTTTTGTTGAATTTTTTTTTCATGCATTATTTTCCTTATTTTGTTTAGTTGTCTGTGTTCAAGCAGTTGGCTAAGTTTAAGAGACTTTTTCGGAATTCCTTTTCTGAATTCTCATAAACCTCCATTTCTTTAGGATAAGTTATTAGAGATTTATTAGTTTCCTTTGGTGCAATATTTACTGATTTTTAAATAATTCTTGATTCTTGACATTGGTATCTGCTTATTTGAGTAAGCATTCTCCTCATATCCAAACTTTGCAGGTTTGCTTTGGCAGACATTTCTTCACCAGTCAGTTCAATCTGGATTTCTGGACATGTCTTTAGGTAACATTCAGGGGCAGGTGGTATCTCCTATTAGGGCTTATTTTTGGGTGAGGCAACTGTTCAAGCTCTTGAGGGCAGGTGTGGGGAGGTATGTGCCACTGACTGAGAATAACTGAATAGGACCACTGGCTTGGTTCCCTGCCCAAGTGAGGCTATAGGATAAGCTCCAGAGTTGCCTCAATTCTCAGGTCAGGCTTAGTAGATGCTTGGGACTGGATACTCGACTCAACAGTAGGTGGGGCTATGACTTATCTCCCCTGCCCTGATGGGGCTGCAATACAGAACTCAGAGCCTGCATGGATCATTGTTGTGGGACCTGAACCAGGAAAGAGTATAAACGGAATATCCTGGTCATGTGAGGCCAACAATTTTGCTCTGCAGATTCAAGGGATACAGTAGCAAAAAAGGAGATGTTAGAATCCAGTAGACATGGGGTAGGACTTACAGATCCAGCACTTAACAGCTATATTCATTAGAACATTTGTATCTTTTCTTTAAAAAGGTTTCTTTGTCTCTTTTCAAGGACATATGAACACGTTAGTTGTGCCCCAAATTTGTGAATCCTGAATTTCTCAGTGACCCTCAACTGTAGGGTAAGCCCACATATTGTACATGTGAAAGCCAAAGTTATACTTGACAAGGTCCTTTGCCTTTCTCAACTTGACGTCTTCTTTGTAAAAAAAAAGGAAATGTCCACATCAATGGACGATAGTGAGAACTCCAAAAGATGAGTTATGTAGGATGCCCACAAACTAGTCAAGAATTCAATATATGTGTGTTCTTTCTCTCTTCTCAGTTCTAACCTTATGGTCTGCTTAGAGATGCTCTATGATCCATTTAACTTTCATTCATCAAGATGGCCAGGTCTCAGGAAATATGTCTAAACATTTTATGAGCCCTTGAACTGAAAACTTTATACTCATGTTCTTTACATCTTCTAGAACAGTGCCTATTACATACTAGGTACATTATAAATAACTGTCTAAACCAATAATTCTTTGATGCTTTATTCAATTATTTCTTACTCGAAATGAGTTGATACTGAAGTAGTTTCTTTTGCCAGTTGACAGAATTTCAAAGTCAAAAATAAAAGCAATTGAAAAAATTATGCTACATCAAAAAAACAATGTGCATGACCTTTCTTAGTTGCAAAAGAAACAAGATGCTTCTTCAGATAAAGCCAAGACATGTTAAAATTATGTATTATCATAAAATATATATGAAAAAGTAAAATTGTAAAAACTTGAAATAATTTACAGTTATATTTTCAATGCAAAGACTTCAATATATTTGTAGAGAATATTTTTCTATTTATGCATAGTATTATTTCCATTTAGGGAGATTAAAGATATTTTACAAAATGTCCTTTAATAATAGAAAATAGCAAAATGGTAGACTGTGAAGCTACAAGCTCTTGTTCCCCTGTGGAAACATAAGCAGAAACTGGCCAAACTAACTGCAGAAAAGTTCTGAAAACCATGAAAACAATCTAGTTATGATAGCTTAATGAATGTCACCTTCACAACATTAGTGATTTGTGGTATTTTAATTGTTCTTGTCCCACCCTCACATGAAGTGTTAGTCTTGGCCTGGAAGAGGGGGAAGTCTAGTAACTCCCTCTCTTGAACCAGAGTGAAGAGTTGACATTTGTAAGTTATTGTATTTGACAGCTATCCAAAAGACTGGCATTTGTTTAACCCACCTCAGATCTCAAGTGGGAAAGCAGAGGGCACAGCTTATGAAATCTGCAAAGAGTCTACAGACTCACAAAACACCAGGGGCAAGAGATTATGGGTGGAGACATAAAATAGACAATCTCAAGCCTGGACAAGAAGTGGGGCAAAACTCTTCATGAATTAACACATTAAAGCACCTGCGCACACAGAGTAATGGAGAAACTCACAGGAAGGACAAGGCGAGACACAGGCTCAGAAAAGATATGAGAATAGGCTTTCACTTGTGGCTGTTCTCAGGATCAGAGCAAGTCTAGCTCATTGGTGGAAGGTCATATCAGTTCGGAGACAACCTGCTAAAACTGGTAGAGCAGTTTTTCCAATTGCCTCATTTCTAACAACAACAAAAAAATCACAAGGCATACATAAAGATGAAAACAAAGACCATTTAAAAGAACCATATAAATTGACAGAAACCATCCTTGCAGAAGCCCAGACACCAGATGTACCAAACACTTCAGTAAAACTGTTCTAAGTATACTGAATTAACTAAAGGAAATGACTACAAATATCTAAAGAAAATTAATAAATTAATGTGCCAACAAAATGAGAATACCAACAAAGAGAAAATATGAAAAAGCCAAAAAATAAATTACTAAGTTGAGAAGTTACCTATGGGTATCACTAGCAGATTTGAGCACTCAGAAGAAATAATCAGGAAATGTGAAGAAAAGACAATTGAAATAATTGAGTCTGAGAAACAGAATGAAGAAAAATAAACACAGCCTAACAGATTTCTGGGACACTATCAAATGGTCACTATATACATTATGGGAATTTCATAAGATTAAGAGAGAAAAAGTAGCAAAAAATATATTTGAAGAAATAATGACTAAAACTTTCTAAATTTGATGAAAGACAAGAATGTATAATCCAGGGAGCTCAGCAAACTCCAAGCTGGATAAATACAAAATAAATCAAATATACACATCATAATGAAGCAAAAAATGAAAGGCAAAGGCAAGGAAAACATCTTGAAGGCAGCAAGAGGAAAGTTATTTGTCATATACAAGGGCCCCTCAATCACATTATCATTTTACTTCTCAGTGAGAACCTCAGAACCCAGAAACTAGTAGAATGACATATTTCAAGTGCTGAAAGATAAAAACAGACAACCAATAATTCTATGTATAGCAAACTGTCCTTTGAAAGTAAAAGGGGGTGTCTGGGTGGCTCAGTCATTAAGCATTTGACTTTGGCTCAGGTCATGATCTCACAATTCGTGAGTTTGAGTCCCATATCAGGTAAGCTTAAGCCCTGCTTCAGGTGAGCTCGAGGCCCACTTGGATGAGCCCACTTTTCTCTCTCTCTGCCCCTCCTGGGATTCTCTCTCTGTGTCCCTCTCACTTGCACCCTCTCTCTTTCTCAAAAAATAAAAAAGTAAAAGAAAAAATAAGGCATATCAGATAAGAAAACATTGAGGGAATTTATTACCACCACACCTGCCCTAAAAGAAATGCTAAGGGGAGTTCTTCAGGTTAAAATTAAAAAATACTCGACATAACTCAAAGGCATATTGAAAAATAAATATTTTTGTTAAAAGTAAACACAAGGGCAAATATAAAAACCAGTATTACTGTCACTGTAGTTTGAAATTCCTTTTTTAAAATTTTGTATAGGATTAAAAGACACAAAGACATAAAAAAATTCCAAAAGTATAGTAGTGTGTACACAATGTAAAAAGAGGTTATCTGTGACATCCATAATATAAAATGGTGAGAACAGAGTTATATAGAAATAGAAACTTTGTATGGGATTGAAGTTAAATTGGTATCAATTAAAATTAGATGTAATAATTTTAGGACGCTGTCTGCAGTCACCATGGTGAGCACAATAAAATACAGAGAGAATATACACAAAAGGAAATGAGAAGGAAATAAACATATATCATTACCAAAAAATCAGAAACAGGAACGAAGATAGTAACAAAGGAAATAAGGACAAAAAGAGCTTTACAACATACAGAAAATAGAAAAATAGGAAAAGTAAGCTTTTCCTTATCAGTAACACTTTAAATATAAATGGATTAAAGTTTTCATTCAAAAGGCTGAGACTGGAGTAAATATATTGTAAGTACATCCAGTCTACAGTAGACTCACTTTAAATCTAAAGACACAAATAGGTTGAAAGTTAAAGGATGAAAAAAACTTTTCATATAAATATGAACCAAAAGAGAACTAGGACTGGTATACACTATGGTCTGAATGTTTGTGTGATCCTCAAAATTCTTACGTTGAAATCTTGATCCCCTATGTGATAGTATTAGGAAGTAGGGTTTTTGGGGAGGTGCTTAGGTCATGATGGTGCTCATGAATGGGATTAATATTGTATAAAAGAAACCCCACAGAGCTCCCTAGCCCCTTCCACTATGTGAGGACACAGCAAGGAGCTGACACTCTGAAACCCAGAAGACAGCCTTCACCAGAACTGAACTATGCTGGCACCCTGAATTCAGACTTCCAGCCTCTGGAACTGTGAGGCAGAAATGTTGCTTATAAGCCATGCAGTCTGTGGTGTTTTATTATAGCAGACCGAACAGACTGAGATTCTATACTCCTATCAGATAAAATAGATTTCTAGTCAAAAATTGTTACAAATAACAATAAATATTAAGAATGGGGCTTATTCATTCAGAATATATAACAGTTACAAACATATATGTAACAATCTCCAGAGCCCCCAAATCTATGAAGTAAACACTGATAAAATTCAGTGAATAATTAGCTCTACCACAAAAGTTGGATATTTCAATTTTTGTTGAAAAGATCAACAAAAGTGACAAACACTTAGCATGCTGATTAAAAAAGAGAGAGAAGACTCCACTTACTAAAATTAGAAATGAAACCTGGGATAATGCTACTGATTGTAGAGAAGTAAAAGGTACTGTAACAGAATACTACTTACTACTGTATGCACATAAAAGGGATAACAAGATGAAATGAATATATTCCTAGAAGAAAATTAATCTACCAAAATCAATCATGAAGAATAGAAAATCTAAATAATTCTATACCCAGTGGGGATACTGAATCAGTAATCAAATTCTGGCAACAAACATAAAAGCCCAGGACAAGATGGTGTCACTGGTAAATTCTACCAAACCTTTAAAGAAGAATTAAAATCAAACCTCAAAATTTTCCAAAAACTTGAAGAGGTAGAACACTTCCTAACTCATTCTCAGGGACCAACATTACTCTGATACCAAGTCCAGACAAAGACACTACATAGAAAACTGCAGACCAATATCCCTTATGAATACTTACAACAAAATCCTCAATAAAAAACAGCAAACTGAATTCCACAGAGTATTAAAAGGATACCCACCTCATGACTGAGATTTATTCCTGGAATGCAAGGACAATTCAACATACAAAAATCAACTAATGTAATACACCACATTAATAGAATGATGGCAGGAAAACATGTCATAAAAGAATTTGATAAAATTCAACACCATTTCATGATAAAAAAAAAAAAAACTACCAACAAACTAGGAATAGAAAAACTCTTCCTCAAGATGATAAAGTGTATGTGTGAAAAACCTAACTTAACATCATTCTCAATAGTGAAGGACTGAAAACTTATCCCTTAGGATCAGGAACAAGGAAAAGATGACCACTTTCAGCCTTTCAATTCAATATCGTAGCCAGAAAAATAATATAACAGAAGGGGAGGACAAGGCATGCAGATTGGAAAAGAATAAATAAAATATTATATGCCTGAAGACAATATGATCTTATTCAGAGAAATATCTAAAGATTCCACAAAACTGTTAGAGCTAATAAAAAATTTCAATAAAGTATCAGGATACAAAATCAACATGTAAAAAATTGACTATATTTATATACACTAACAATGAACATCCATAAATGCAATGGAGAAGACAATTCCATTTACAAGAGCATCAAAAACAATACAACACTTAGGAATAGAGTTAAACAAAGAGAAACCTACAAAACATTTGTTAAAAGCAATTAAACAAGGCATAAATAAATGAAAACACATATGTTCATGGATCGGAACACTCAATATTGTTGAGAGGTCAATACTATCCAAAGTGATCTACAGGTTCAGTGGCATCCCTATCAAAATGCCCATGACTTTTTTTTTTGCCAGAAATAGAACAAAAATAAATAATAATAAAGTTATTTTTTCCTTAAATTTGGTTTCAAAACTTTCTACAAAGCTTCAGCTGCAGTACTCAAAACAGTGAGGTACTGACATAAGGACAGTCATATAAATCAATGGAACAGAACAAGGAGGCCAAGAATAAACTCTTGGTTTGGCCAAATGGTTTTAGAAAAGGGTGCCAAGACGATTTAATAGGGAAAAGACAATCTTTTCAGCAAGTGGTGCTGGGAAAACTGGATATCCACCCGCAAAAGAAGGACTTGGACACTGTCCTCACATGATACATAAAATTTAACTCAAAATTTATCAGAGACATAAAGGTAAGAGCTAAAAATAAAACTATTAGAAGAAAATGCAAGAGAAAATCTTGTTGACATTGGATGTGGCAATGATTCTATGGATATGACACCAAAAGCATAGACAACAAAAGAAAATAGATATATTGGACTTCAACAAAATTTAAAACATTTGTTCTCTTGGACACTGTCCTGAGCAACATATTTATGGATATTTTCCTTAGGCAAGGGAAACAAAAGCAAACATAAACTATTGGGACTACACCAAAATAAAAAGGTTTTGAACAGGGAAGGAAACCATCAACAAAACAAAAAGGCAACCTACTGAATGGGAGAGGATATCTGCAAATGATATATCTGATATGAGATTAATATCCAAAAAATATAAAGAACTTAAGACAAAAAACAAACAATCCAAAATGGGCAATCTAAAAATGGACAGAGGACCTAAATAGACATTTTCCCAAAGACATACAGATGGCCAACAGACATTAAAAGATGCTCAACATGGGGTGCTTAGGTGGCTCAGTCAGTTAAGCATCTTACTTTGGCTCAGGTCATGATCTCACAGCTCATGAGTTCGAGCCCCACGACAGGCTCTGCGCTGACAGCTTGGAGCCTGGAGCCTGCTTTGGATTCTTTGTCTCCCTCTCTCTCTGCCCCTCCCCTGGTCATGTCTGTCTGTCTGTCTCTCTGTCTCTCTCTCAAAAATAAACATTAAATTTTTTTAAAAAAAAGAAAAGATGCTCAACATCAATAATCATCAAGGAAATGAATATCAAAACTACAAGAGATATCTCATACCAGTCAGAATGGCTAGTATCAAAAACACAAGAAATAATAAATACTGATGAAGATGAGAAAAGAGAAACCTCATGCACTATCGGTGGGAATGTAAACTGGTGTAGCTACTGTGGAAAACAGTATGGAAATTCCTCAAAAAAATTAAAAATGGAAATATCATATGATCCAGCAATTTCACTATTGGGTAATTACCAAAGGAAAAAAAACACTTAATTCTAAAAGATATATGCATCCTGATGTTTACTGAACCATTATTTACAATAGCCAAAATATGGAAGTAATTCAAGTGTCCATCAATAGATGAATGGATAAAGAAGTGTCCATCAACAGATGAATGGATACACACACACGCACACACACACACACGCACACACACACACACACACACACACACACACACTGGAATATTACCCAAGCATTAAAAAAGGATGAAATCTTGCCATTTGCAACAAAAGGGATGGACATAGAAGGTATTATGCTAAGTGAGATATGTCAGACAGAGAAAGACAAATTCCATATGATTTCACTTATATGTGGAATCTAAGAAATAAAACAAACAAGCAGAAAGAGACCCATAAATACGGAAAACAAACTGGTGGTTGCCAGAGGTATAGAGGGTAGGGGTATAGGAAAATAGATAAAGGAAATAAAGAGATACAAACTTCTAGTTATAAAATAAGTTATAGAGATGAAGAAAGTACAGTATAGGGAATTTAGTCAATAAAATTATAATAACATTGATGGTGACAGATGGTGAATACACATTGTGGTGAGCAGTGAGTTATGTATAGAATTATCAAACCAATATGTTGTACACCTGAAATTAATATGACATTGTATGTTAATTATACTACAATAAAAATAAGTCGATTTCAAGAAAAAAATTTTTAAGTTTATTTTTGAGATGGGGGTGAGGGGAAGGACAGAGGATTTGAAGTGCACTCCACACTGATAGCAGAGAGCCCAACATGGGGCTCAAGCCCACAAGGATCATGATAGTGATACAACAGAGATCATATCTTGAGATCATGACCTGAGCTGAAGTCGGATGCTTAACCAGCTGAGCTATCCAGGCACTCCCAAAAAAAACACTGAAAAATATTTTTTGTAAATAGCTTTTCCTGTCTTTTTTTTAGTTTATTTATTTATTTTGAGAGAGAGTGAGAGTGGAGGAGGGGCAGAGAGAGACAGTGAGAGAATCCCAAGCAGGCTCCACACTGTCAGCGCAGAGCCCGATGTGGGGCTCAAACTCATGAACTGTGAGATCATGATCCGAGCCAAAGTCAAACACTCAACCAACTGAGCCACCCAGGCACTCCCCAAAGAAAACATTTTTAAGCATTCATGTATCAAAGGACACTATCAAGAGCATGAAATAAAAACTCACAAAATGGGAGAAAATAACTGCAAATCAAAAACAAGGTTAATATCTAGGGTTAATATCTAGAACATATAAAATTGAAAACAAGGTTTATAAAGAATTTTCAGCATGATATGAAGAGACACCTGGAAATTCATTTCTAAATAATCAATTACAGGGGAACCTGGGTGGCTCAGTCAGTTAAGTGTTTTGGCTCAGGTCTCATGGTTTTTAAGTTCGAGCCCCAGGTCGGGCTCTGCTTGGGATTCTCTGTCTCCCTCGCTCTCTGCTCTTCCCCCACCACCTCGCACTCATGCTTGCTCTTTTTCACAAAAATAGACTTTTAAAAATATACATTAAATTATCAATTACTTTGCGGAACTTTATGGCACATGGTCTGTTATCCAAATTGGTCAACCCATAAAAATACCTTCAAAACGTCAGTTTTTAAAAGCCTCTCCTAAACTGCTTGTCTTAATGAAAATGTATCTAAAATGACTTGTCTGACCATCCCATAGCTCTAGACAGATATTATGTGAAGAGTTACACAATGGCCAGTATCTGACAAATAGCATTCCTCCAATTATGAGAGATCTAAATCATATATTTTTATTGGAAACTGAGAATCTTTATTAGCTTATTCCAAAAGTACTATAACTTCCCCAGTAAGCCCTCAGGCTTACCTGAGTGGAGCAGATCTAGTCTGACTGGATTTTGAACAAACAAAACAGGTTTATAAACATGTGATCCAATTTGTATTTAAAAGTTTATGTATACTCTGAGAGTCATCTAATGAGCCCATTTCCCCCAAATGTGTTACTTATTTTAAAATTTAAAAAGTGACAAAAACCTGACCACAAAATGCAACAATCACAGAATACCATAAATCCATCATAAAGATAAAAGGTTTTTATACAAATATGTGTCACCAACATATTCTTCCTGGAATTGTGAAATCCTATTGATTTTTCCTTGGGGTGTGTGTGTGTGTGTGTGTGTGTGTGTGCGTGTGTGTATGTTCTCCGGTATCTAGAGATGATAATTACAAGTTCAAATAAAAAATATTCAGATAGCTAGTAACAACTCACCAACCGCCCAGGGAAATCAAAAGAAAATGAAATTGGTAGAAAGTGATACAATCTGATTACCCACCACTATAAGATCCTCAATCTGGTGCTAAGATTTAAGAGACAAAACCAGAGGTCCACATGTTTTCCTAACCCTTATCAGGATCTCCAGAGAGCAGAAGATCCCTCTAATCTTAGGATTCCCGTCCTCTGCAATATGGAATAGAAAAGTCCATGTAAACTTTACACATTATTGTACAAACGTAAAGTGATATTTTAGGAATTTTAATACTTTTCACAGGACTTGGTTTAAACATCATCAGGTTTCTTTCTTTTGTGAACAATTTTCTGTCCATCCATCACAATACTATAGACTAATGTGCAAGGAACTACAGAAATCAATCTAATTGTTGTACAGTTTTTTAATGCTTGAAGACGAAATACATATAAACGGGGTAGTTTGTAAAAATAATAGGTTGTGCAGCAAGTATTAAACTAAGATGATCTCTAGCTGATGAGTTTACAAGGTCCATTTTATTTTTTTAACTATATTTTCTTTTTTTAATTAAATATAATTTATTGTCAAATTGGTTTCCATACAACACCCAGTGCTCATCCCAAAAGGTACCCTCCTCAATGCCCATCACTCACTTTACTCTCTCTCTCAAACTATATTTTCTAAAATAACCATAACATACCTTTAAATAAGAAAATGGCATTAAAAATTACAAATATTTAAGCATAAACAATAGTTGTAGAGGAGGGAAGAAGAGGTAAATTCAAATTTTAAAACAAGCAAGGAGTAGAAGAATATTGAGAGCACGTAGGGAACCGGGATGAGGGGAGGGGAGGTGCAGAGGGAGAAACAGTGTTGAGGAAGCAAATTTTGTGGAACCTGTTGGAGAAATAGGGTGGGGCTGGGACCCTTGACTCAAGAGCTGAGTGTTATTAAACCAAAGGCTATAAAAGTTCCCTGGAGCCAGGAAGGGAAAGTATTCTGAAGCCCAGGACAGGTACACAGGTGAGGGCAGTATGCAACAGCAGCTGCAGTCCCGAGAGAAAGACTGAAACGCCAGAGCAGGAGAGACCAGGCCAGGATGCTGGCCTGTTTTAATCTCATGGGCTGGCGGGCAGGGAGCCTGGCTGCTGCTGAGCCTACTCTGTAGAGAAAGCACGGCCTAGTGGTAAGCGACGAAAAGGTGAGGTTACCTGACACCGAATTCCTAGATAACATAATGATTTTGTGTGAGAAACACCACAGGAGGATCTCCAACATCCCGGAGGAGCTGCTAGGGGATCTGGAGCAGCCGGGAGGGAGAGCTCCTGCCCCTGCAGGTCTGCATCTCCCCTTGGTTGTTGTCAGGCTGTCAACTAATGGGGACGGCGGCCCGTGGGGCCTGGCTCCAGACCTCACTGACTGCCTGAGCTCAGCCCCACTCTACACATGCAAATGCAAGCAGCAACCTATCCAAATAGTGTCACTGTGCAAGCGGGGTTAAAAGCATCATTGTGCAAGCATTAGCACCAGGGGGAAGAGTACGAGGCGACCGAACCCTGGAAATACTGTATAGTAAGTCACACTGCCCGACTCCAAGTGAGCTTGTTGATGCTCTTGCAAGTTTAATTATCTTGAGGCTATGGTTAACTTTTGGCCTATACAAAATTTTATAATTTTCCCGATTCTCCTTGACACAGATTTATTTTTCCAGATCTCCCACCCATCTTTCTTAACCGCAAGTCTTATCACCCTCCATCAGCCAACATGCAGGAACCTTAAAAATGATGTCACAAAACATTCCTAATTTGCCACAGAAGCTGAAGTCATCACTGAGAGGCACCTCTCTGTGAGGGAGGCCCTACTTTCCCAACAAAAGGACAAGGAAGTTATCAATATAATTATGTTGTAAAAAAGGTTGTAACAAAAAATTTTTCTGAAAATATGCACAATAGAGTAATTGTCGATTTTTCACCTATCATCATGTATATTCTCCATGATGCATCCATCAACACAATCAGTCATGAATGGTTACTAGAACATGAGGAATCATTATTAGTGTTTACATTCTTCATTTGTTCTGTAACAATATACAGTCCCTCCACAATGTGCTTCCTTTCAATCTTTTTAATGCTAAAAAAGTCTGTTTGTTTTTAATTAATGGAATCACTGCATCAATTACATTTTTAACTTTATTAACTTCATAATGATTATAAAAAGCTTAATTATTTAACCCAATATAACTCATTTTGTACACACCTAACACCAGGTACACACAAAAGTAATAAGATGTTTTAATTGATCCTGCCAAGATAGACCACATGAACATTAAACCACAAAACTTGCAATTTTCTACTTAAGCCCAATTGTAATTTTTGTCTTGTTGAAATCATGTTTGAAAACAGTCAGGTTCATTACCAAATACATTTGGAACTTGGGGCCCAAATAAACTCAATTATTTTGCAGGTTAGGGTATTTTCATGCTTCTAAGAGAAGTGACATAAATGAATAGTCCTCTAGATAAGTGAATAAATAATGTTTTATCCTAGAAGAGAGCTAGATTGGTAAAGGAGCACATTCAGGCTCACCATTTCAGAAGTTAAAGAACATTTATGGATGCAAAATCATCTGTGAAATGATATGAACATTTGTTAGAATGGTATCATCTTAGTGTTTAGTCAGAATTATAAGAGTTGAAGACACCAATTCCCATATTCCAAATCCCAAGACATGGCAAGTTACAACCTAGCCTCTGAATTTCATCATGTCCTCCCTGAGGCCACCTTGAAGAGCTTCTTCTCATTAAGGAAACAGAGACCTATACATTATAACTCTTCAGGGAGAAAGTCAACATTTTTCAAGAGTCACACTTTCACCATGGAAACTTTGTTGCTGATTTTAACACTTCCATTTGTATCTTATTTATTGCCCAGCACATTGCTCATTTTCAATTCCAAAACTCCATTTGCTCCAACGTCCCCTCTGCACCCCACTATTCTCCCATCATATTGAACTGATTACACTGAGGTCCTTCGCGACCATCTGGTGACTCATTTACTCTCACCTTCCATATATACCACTTCTCCTACCCTATCTTTCCTCCATTATAGATGGAAAAGTGCCCCCAAAATATAACCCTTCTGCCTGCCTGTGTGAGATGTAACCCATACCTTTATAATTCCTAAAAGAATGTGTCTTTGATTAACAGGTATGAATTTGCAAGCATGGTGTTTGCTGAACAAGAAATACCTAGCTTCTTTATTTTTTGTTTTGTTTTGTTTTTAAGTAGGCTCCACACCCAACATGAAGCCTGAACTCATGACTGAAATCAAGAGTTGCATGCTCTACTGACTGAGCCAGCCAGGTGCCCCTCTTCTTTAGTTTTAACAAATCAATATAAATCCAATTCTGTCACTGGGTTGGGAATTTAGCATCAGACACTATTCTAATGGAACTCCCCCATTAAGCTGTGTTTGAAACCTAGGGTCTTAGGACCAAAGCATGAAGTCCCCATAGGTTTCAATGGCTCACCACTGTGACACCTACCACCCAGCTTGCATGGTCCCCTCAATTCAGGTGCTTGCCTCCCTCACTGGGGATCAACAGAACTCTGCCAAGGGTACTTGTTTCTCTGCTCAGAATCCTGTTTCCCTAGGTATATCACAAAGCCATCCCTTCTGAGGTCTCCACCTCTCCACAGCACTGTCACTGAGCATTAACACAGCAGTAATTTGTCATTTCAGGAATCCAGGACTTCAACCTCTTTCTAATGTAAATCTTCTCTCTCTCCTCTCCCTTACTCTTATTCTCTCACTCTTACTTGTCCATTGGGCATGCTTCCATACTTTTTGGTTGACTTGGGTATTTATAGGCCATGGGGGGAACAACTTTAAGCAGCTTCTGCTTTCTACCACATAAAAGTCTATCAGAGAAGTAAAGACTTAGGCTCTGGATATTTGGTTTAAATTTGAAGTGAAAAGATGGTATGGGAGAAAATATACAAGAAGAAAATACAAGCAAAGAGATATCTAAGAAGAAAAAGTAATAACCCAGTTAATTATCTTGCTATGCACTTTGACCTTATACATTATCAACTTCCCCTTCTGCATAGGAATCTTCCTCTGTTCCTAATATTTTTTATAAGCAAAGAAAACTGTCTTTGCATCAACCCTTCCTCTGCCAAACCAAGAGAACTGCTCCAAGCACTTTAGCACCCACTATGAACTGATCCTGTGAGATTCTACACTAGCCTCCAATCCCAAAATTCAATCTTAACTCTCATCTTCCTGACTTCTCTTTGATATTTCACTCCATTAATGACCCTCTCTTTACATTTACTTCCTGTTGTGCTTTTATGAAATGACATCATTGTGTTTACATCCTTTCTCTTATCTTCTCTCTTTTAATTCCTTCCTTGCTTCTTCCCACATGAAAGTCCCTCTTCTGTCTTGAAACTGTATACCCTACCCATCTATTAAAGAGATGATGAATTGTTACTGCTTCATCTCACAACTCTTTGCTGTTGACTTCCAAATCTGGATCTCCAGGCTGGAAATCTCAGCATACCTTAAGCACCATATTCCCATTTACTGTATTAGGTAATTCCTCTTCAATGTTTTATAGTCATCTGAAACGTGTCATGTCTAAATTTTACTGTGCAATTCAATTCCCCTCATTATTTCTCCTCAATGTCATCAGCATTTTTCATTCTCCATAACTCAAAGCCCCAGTCTTTTTAAATTCCTCTCTCTCTCCTACCTCCAGCTTACATTCAACCAGCCACCAAATCCTATGATGCTTCCTTTAAAAATCACTCTTATCAGTCCTTTTGGCTTATTTCCACTCCTTCCATCCTATTCCTAGCTCTCACCAAAAATTCAAGGATCAATAATGTGGACTTCTGGTTGGTTTCTTCACTTTCTTTTCTTCTCCATCGTCTTCTGTATAGAGTTAAATTATTTACCTTAAGCTTTAATTTCACCACGTTCAGACCTTATCCCAATTAGTTGATAACTTCCTACTTGCCATAGGATAAACAGAATAAAATCCAAACTCCTTAGTCTGAATTTTAAAGTCTTCTTTATTCTCTTGCCATACTTCATCTCCTACTAATCCCAAACATAAAGTATTATCTAGGTTATTTCCATAGACTATGTCTCACTCAGTTCCATCCATGCCTTTGCACCTGCCATGTTCCCTTCTTCCTGAGATGTCAGCCCTGCCTCTCTACTGCCTACCTTTCCATCAAAGCCCAGTTAGGTTCTGTCTCCTAGATGAAGCCTTCCAGGACCACTGCAGCCCACACCAGTCCTTCCCTTCCATAAATTATTTTAGTTAAACTCTCCACAGTTAATTTCAACATTTAACCAGTAATGTTTTTACTCCATTATGTTTTCACCATAATTAAAATAAGTTTAAGCTTCTTATACTTAAAGTTATTTCACTTATTTCATTTATAACTCCTAAACACCAAAGACTTTTTCCCCCCAACCGAATTAACAGAAAATCTCTTCTAGGACTGGACCAAGACTATATAGACTGCATACTATCCTTTTTGTACTAATAAGAAAAACATGAAAATTGACTTCAAATGCACTCTCTCAAACCCTTGCCAAATTAAAAGTCTGATATCTGATATATAATAGAATACAACATTTTTAGAAGAGTATTATACATATTATTTGATTCTCACATTCCAACAAAAATAGAGTTGGCAATAATTACCACAGCTGATAGTTACTGAGTATTATGTGTCAGGCATTGTATTTTCTCATTTATTGGCTCATGTATTATCTCATTTTAATGCATTATCTGATTTAACCCTTTAATAGCTTTATCAGAAGGTACTATTATTATCTGCCTTTAACCTCTGCCACATGTTCTTATACTCACGAGACACATAAGTAACCTGTGGTATATGATTTCTGCAGGTTTGTATAGCTACCTAGTCTGATAGCTGGGATCAGGCACTAAGTGTCTTTACTATCAATGGGAGTGAATTTTTTTTTATTTTTTTTACATTTATTTACTTTTAAGAGACACAGAGAGACAGAGCACTAGTCGGGGAGGGATAGAGAGGGAGACACAGAATCCAAAGCAGGCTCCAGGCTCTGAGCTGTCGACACAGAGTCTGATGCGGGGCTCAAACTCACAAACTGTGAGATCATGACCTGAGCCGAAGTCAGATGCTTAAATGACTGAGCCACCCAGTCACCCCTCAATGGAGTGAATTTTTAAACCCATTCTGAGGCCACTACCTTAGTTTTGTTTGTTTTTGTGTGACTTTTTTTCCCCCCGAACTATTGTTTCCTTTCATATAAGGTTTTGGTCTCAAAAGATTTGCTTTGATATTATGATATCATGTACCATCATCACCAAACCACATTCTTTTTATTTTTTTGACAAATTATGGTTATATAACGTAGGTTAAGAGTTTGGGCTCCAGAGCGAGACTATTTCTAATCAGGCCTCTGCCCCTTGCTAGCTCTGTCACCTTCAGCAAGTTTCTTAATCTCTTTATGTCTGAGCTCCTTCATCTATAAAATGGGGATAGTTACAGTACTATTTGATATGATTGCTACAAGGATTAAATAGGGTAAAACATGGACAAGCACTTAGATTAAATGGGGTAAAAATGGACAAGCACTTAGTAATCACTCAATAATGATGTTATTATTACCGTTCTTTCAAAACACATCTTTGGATATGTATTACTTGTATGTATTCAAGAATACATATAAATGAATATGTATAATAATTCCTGACATGGTAATTCCTCAACACATAAGTGCTTTATTAACATTCTTTCAAAACATATCTTTAAATACATACTATTGGTATGTATTCTGGAATACATACCTGAAGTAAACACCAAAAATAAAGTGTTAACAAGACCAACATTATAGAAGGAGACACACAATAAACTGGACAGAAAGCAGAAGGTAAAGAAGACATTACCTGTATAATAATAATCAAGCAAGCTTATAATTATTATAATTAATTGTATCCTACAAATTTTAAACTAAAAATTGAAAGAATTAAATATGGGAATCCTAGTTCCCGTATTAAGGTATCAACATAAAATGCTAAAAATAACTTGAGAAACGAATATTCTAGTATAATTCCTAATAATCCCATATTTTATCTTGCATAAATGAAATTCTCATTTATAAATACTCAAGGGTCGCCTGGGTTAAGCATCCAATTCTTGGTTTTGGCTCAGGTCATGATTTCACCGTTCCTGAGTTCAAGCCCTGCATCAGGCTCTACGTTGATAATGCAGAGCCTACCTGGGATTCCTCTCTCTCTCATTCTCTTTCTCTCCCTCTCCCCCTTGTGCACACTCTCTCAAAATAAATAAATAAACTTTAAAAAAAGTATTTTTTTAAAAAAAGAACTTTTACATACTCAAATGTGGTTTATTAGGTAGCTCCCACTTTATGACAATAACCTGGCATAAAATAGGACAGGATACTAATCAATAAGTTGGGAGTTCATTTAGTAATAACTGTAACTCATTCATTCAAAATAAGTCACTTCACTAATAATTTGTTCTGTTCAGTAAATTCATTGGATCTTGTTAATAAGAACAACAATGAGCCAACCAATCTTTCACAAAGCAGGAAAGAATACCCAATGGAATAAAGACAGTCTCTTCAGCAAGTGGTGCTGGGAAAACTGGACAGCGACATGCAGAAGAATGAACCTGGACCGCTTTCTTACACCATACACAAAAATAAGCTCAAAATGGATGAAAGACCTAAACGTAACACAGAAAGCCATCAAAGTCCTTGAGGAAAAAGCAGGCAACAACCTCACTGATTCTGGCTGCAGCAACTTCTTACTCAACACATCTCCAGAGGCAAGGGAAACAAAAGCAAAGATGAACTATTGGGACCTCATCAAAATAAAAATTTCTGTACAGCAAAGGAAATAATCAGCAAAACTAAAAGGCAACCGATGGAATGGGAGAAGATATTTGCAAATGACATATCGGATAAAGGGTTAGTATCCAAAATCAATAAACAACTTATCAAACTCAACACCCAAAAAACAATCCAGTGAAGAAATAGGCAAAAGACATGAATAGACACTTCTCCAAAGAAGACATCCAGATGGCCAACCAACACATAAAAAAATATGTTCAACATTGCTCATCATCGGGAAATACAAATCAAAACCACAATGAGATACCCCCTCACCCCTGTCAGAATGGCTAACATTAACAACTCAGGCAACAACAGGTGTTGGCAAGGATGTGGAGAGAGAGGATCTCTTCTGCACTGCTGGTGGGAATGCAAAGTGGTGCATCCACTCTGGAAAACAGTATGGAGGTTCAAAAAACTAAAAATAGAACTACTCTATGACCCAGCAATTGCACTATCAGGTATTTATCCAAGGGATACAGGTGCGCTGTTTCAAAGGGGTACATGCACCCTGACGTTTATAGCAGGGCTATCAACAATAGCCAAAGAATTGAAAGAGCACAAATGTCCATCAATGGATGAGTGGATAAAGAAGATATGGTGTATATATACAATGGAGTATTACTCGGCAATCAAAAAGAATAAATTTGCCATTTGCAACTATGTAGGTGGAACTAGAGGGTATTATGCTAAGTGAAACTAGTCAGAGAAGGACAAATATATGACTTCACTCATATGAGGACTTTAAGACACAGAAAAGATGAACATAAGGGAAGGGGAGCAAAAATAATATAAAAACAGGGAGAGGGACAGAACATAAGAGTCTTAAACATGGAGAACAAACAGAGGGTTACTGGAGGGGTTGTGGGAGGGTGGATGGGCTAAATGGGTAAGGGGCATTAAGGAATCTACTCCTGAAATCATTGTTGCACTATATGACAACTAACTTGGATGTAAATTAAAACAAATAATAATAAAATAAAATAACAAAAAGTAAAAAAAAAAAAACTAAAAAAGGTAAAAGAACAACAACGAACATTAGTAGTTAAGAATGTGTTCATTCATTCCAAAAATGTTTATTAACAGTCTATTTAGTAGGTATTCTCCTAGGCACTGGATAATAAATATGAGACAAAAATGGTTCTACTTCTTAATGATCTTACAACTAGTAGATAAGTACATAATTAAAAGAAAATTTCACCATAGTGCAGTAAAGAACCATAATTATGACATAACTATGAAACAGGGTATAAAGGGGTGCGGGGGCGGGGGGGAGCTCAGTCGGTTGAGCCTCCAACTATTGATTTCCGCTCAGCTGTGATTCTCTCTCCCTGTGTCCCTCACCTCCTGTCTCTCTCTTTAGCCCCTATGCACTCTCTCTCTAAAAGTAAGAAATAAATAGGGTATAAAAGGAACAAGTAGTCAATTCTCTAGGATTCATTAATCGATCCACTAAATATTATACGAGTATTAATGCTATTAACATTTCACTTATTATTTGCTATACATATTATCAGTTATAATTAACATTAATGTATTAATGAGAACATAGTATGTGCCAGACACTGTTCAAGGCAGAGGATATCAAAGAAAATGAAACAGAAACCCCTGCCTGCACGGAGCTTACGTTCTGGTAGGAGGAGACAGACAGTAAACAAGTAGAGAAATAAAATATATAGTATGCCAGTCTGCAATGAATCGCATATGGAGAAACACAAAGCAGGACGCGGATACAGAGAGTGCAAAGTGAGTGAATGGGGGTATAAACCAAATTGGCCAGGTTCTGACATACATTGCTTGAGAGGCTTTTTTGTGGGCTTTAAACCTTCCTCTCAGTCTAATGAATGTCTTCCGTTCTCGCAGGGCTCACGGCCCACTACAGTTTGGACATTCGCTGTGTTTCCAGGAAGGTCATGACATTGTGCTAATCAAATCACATAGATCTTAAAAAAAAAAAAAAAAAAAAAAAAAAATCCGAGCCCAGCTAACTGAACAGCGCCCCCTGACGCCAAGGGGAAGCAGGGCAACGCTGGGAGAAAGGAAAAGGGAGAACGGAGATGAAGACGCAGAGGCGGGCGGCAAAAAGGAGAGGGAGACGGGGAGTCTACACTGACAGCGCGCGCGGGTCTGCGCGGGTCTCGGGCATCCCGGGGCCGCTCACTCCTCCTCCCGCACGGCCCCCGACTGCCCCCTGCTGGCCGGTACTGCATCCTTCCGAGCCACTGCACTTCTCCGATCCAATCTTCTCCAAAAGGACCGAGGACCTGCACCCACCGCGCTGCCTGCCCTTCCCCGCCGCCCCGCTCCTACTTTAGCAAAATACTGTTACTCTTAGAAGGCAAACCCCGTAGGGGGTCCCCGTCGCAGGCTTGTTACAACTTGGCAACAGACAATCCTCTGTAATCTCTCGCGACGGCGGCACATTAGCATCCCAGCTGCCCTCCCGGAGGGGCGGGCGGGGTTCTCCTCGGGCCGCTCGGAACCCGAATCGGGCTGGGGGAACTCACACTCGCACATTCCAGCGCGCCCGGGGGCGCCAACACCTCTGACGCCAACCGCGACAGGCCCTGGGGTACAGGGGGAAGCAAACATGCCCGCGCACGCAGCTGGGGGGCTTGGGGGCAGACGGTATCAAACAAGCGCACGAACAAACCGAGGTGCACCCCAACGGGGAGCCGAGAGAACGTGTTTCTGAGGAAGCGACGCCCCGGGAGCAACCAGGCAAAAGGGCGGCAAAGGCACTCCGCTAGAAGGAGCAACGCCTTTTCTGATTTTACCAGTTAACCGGCGCCCCACAGCTCGCGGATGCGTCTCTCTACAGGGGAGGACAAGAAAAACGAATGAAGGACTTTAAGAACTACAGCCCGCCACCTACCTGGCTCTGAGAGCCCACGCAGGGCGGCCGCCTCGCACCTCACGCCTCGCGCTTCAGCGTTCTCGCGAGGTCCGCACGCGCTCGGAAGCCGGCCAAGTGCGCGTGCGCGGCGCCGGTGGGCGGGGGCGCGGGCACGAGCGCAGGTGCCAGGAGGAGCCGGGCGGCCCGGAGGCAGTTACACCGCGCCGCGGACCCGGCTGCTGGGGCCCCGGGATGCCGCGGCTCCTCTGCCTGTGTCTGCTGTGGCTGGGGCTCCCGTTAGTTCGGTTCTCCCGTGAGCTGAGCGACATCAGCAGAGCTAGGAGGCTGTGCGGCAGGCACCTCATGAAGGAAATAATAAAACTCTGTGGCAATGTCAGCTGGCACTTCTTGAAGGAGGAAACCCCCAAGATCCAGCTGTTTCCCCAGGCCAACGAGAAGATTGAGACCTTCATTCCCGACCGGTTGGAAAGCTCCCAAACCACTTTCCCAGCCTGGGCGAGAGGCACAAACCCAGGTAAAAATATAAACCAAAGGCGTGGTTGTTCACCCTTGTACATTTCTTTACCCCAAATCTGCTCTACCAGGCGGTGAGCTTCCTCGGGTAATGGAATTTGTGCCTAGTACCGAGAAAAATAAAAAATTGTATAAGCCAGTGTATTGCCAGCAGACAATGAAGCTTTTTTTTTTTTTAACTTAGAGGAAATAAGTATACACATATAAATCTGTACATTTATGTAAGAATGCTGCTGCTTCTCGGGGCGCCTGGGTGGCTCAGTCGGTTAAGCGGCCGACTTCGGCTCAGGTCATGATCTCGCGGTCCGTGAGTTTGAGCCCCGCGTCGGGCTCTGGGCTGACTGCTCAGAGCCTGGAGCCTGTTTCAGATTCTGTGTCTCCCTCTCTCTGACCCTCCCCCGTTCATGCTCGGTCTCTCTCTGTCTCAAAAATAAATAAACGTTAAAAAAAAAAATAAAAATAAATAAAAAAGAATGCTGCTGCTTCTCTAGCTTTCCCTTTCTGGAGTACACTTGTCACCTGGCAAACTCAGCTTTGTCTTTCAAAAACTCTTAGGTTTCATTTTCCCTGTGAGGTCATCACTAACTCTTTCGTAGCTACTCACTCCATTTTCCATCTACCACAATGCCTAACACAGTAGATCTATCATCAGGACCTGCCCCATAGTCTGCCCAGCCCTGTGCAGAAGAGAAATACAGGGCACCTTATTCAAAAGCAAGAAAGGGCCATTGAAGGTACTAAAATAAAAAGCTTCCCCCACCCCTTTTTTTGTATCTCCGCTGCTCACATACACGGTCCATTGTCCCATCAGACTTCACTTAAAAGTTCACATACTTAAGTACACTTCAATTGCAAGATAAAATTTTTGAGATGTTCAAGACTGCGACAATAGAGCATTAAGGAAAATGCAAAGTCTCCTAAGCACTGGGTCTGTGTGACTGCACGAGTCTCACCCCCATAAGGCCAGTCCTGTATACCATACCATATTATAGGGATTATTTCATGCATGTTTTTATCTGAAATGCCTAGCAGAGGGCCTAGCACATAGTATGTGCTTAATATATGCTGAATGTATACTTAATATTTTTACAGTCTTTAGGAAGAATATTCTTGTTTCAGATTCACTGTTCTCCTCCAACTGTAGTTGTACATTTTAGTACCAATATGGTTTGCCATTTTAAAAGAAAATGAACTTGGGGCGCCTGGGTGGCTCAGTCGGTTAAGCGGCCGACTTCGGCTCAGGTCACGATCTCGCGGTCCGTGAGTTTGAGCCCCGCGTCGGGCTCTGGGCTGACGGCTCGGAGCCTGGAGCCTGTTTCAGATTCTGTGTCTCCCTCTCTCTGACCCTCCCCCGTTTATGCTCTGTCTCTCTCAAAAATAAATAAATGTTAAAAAAAAAATTAAAAAAAAAAAGAAAAGAAAATGAACTGTATGTATAGGCTGTCGATAGCACAGTGTCATTGAAATTATTGCCTTTAAAGTAATTAATTTGATTTGGACAAATTTTGCTACAGGCAAGATTTCTGAAATTAAGGAAAGAAACGGACTATCATGCCAAAAAAACACCTTCCTGTGGATGACTGAAACAAATTAAGTTGCCTCCCACATCATAGGTGCTTGTTAACTTCTTATTTAATAAATGAATGAACAGAACTCATTCCATTCTTCCTATTGCTGCTAAGGGGATGAAAACTTTGAAAGACATAGCAGAAACCATCAGACTGAATCTTGATCATTTTCTACCACTAAACCTACCCAATGTAAACTCACTTTATTTTGCTCTTATAATGGAAGAAGGGTCTCTCCCCAGCCTTCCACTTGTACTTTAATTCAGTGATTCTCACACTTTAACATGCATATGATTCACCTGGGGAACAAAAACTGTGAACATACAGGTTCTCATTCAGGAGGGGCTGGGGGGAGGCCCTGACAGTCCACATTTTTGCAAACTCCCAGAGATGCCTGATGTTCCCACTACCTATATTATAGTCCAAATTTTACGTTCAGACATCCAAGCTTGAGTTGGTTATTTATTTATTTAAGTGTTTTTAATGTTTATTTTTGAGAGACACAATTAATGGGGGAGGGGCAGAGAGAGAGAGGGAGACACAGAATCTGAAGCAGGCTCCAGGCTCTGCGCTGTCAGCAAAGAGCCCGATGCAGGGCTGGAACTCACGACATGACCTGAGTCAAAGTCAGACGCTTAACTGACTGAGCCACCCAGGCGCCCCAACAAGCTTGAGTTTGTTATTTAAAAGGAGCTTTGGGATCCCTTTTCTCATCAAAGCCTGCTCTGAAGACTATTAAGTTTAAAAAAAAAATTAATGTTTATTTATTTCCGAAGGAGAGAGAGACAGAGAGTGAGCGGAGGAGGGGCAGAGAGAGAGACACAGCATCCGAAGCAGGCTCCAGGCTCCGAGCTGTCAGCACAGAGCCCGTCGCGGGGCTCAAACCCACAAACCCCGAGATCATGACCTGAGCAGAAGTCGGATGCTCAACTGACTGAGCCACCCAGGTGCCCCAAGGCTATTAAATTTTTTCAGAGTAACTTTAAAACTCAGAGCTGATTAATGACCCCTTTGTTTCAGGTATTATTCACACTTCCCTGGAGGAATAAATGCCAGTAATTCAATGAGGAGGGAGCTTCAGTAGAACAAGATTTGTAGGAAATAAAAATGTATCTTCTTTTTAAAAATTTTTTTAATGTTTATTTATTTTTGAGAGAGAGTCATAGTGCAAGTGGGGGTGGGGCAGAGAGCGAGGGAGACACAGAATCCCAAGCAGGCTCCAGGCTCCAAGCTGTGAGCACAGAGCCTGAGGCGGGGCTCCAACCCACAAACTGAGATCATGACCTGAGCTGAAGCTGGATGCTTAAATGACTGAGCCACCCAGGCACCCTGGAAATAAAAATGTATCTTACAACGTTTTAGAACTGTCATGTCCATGGAAACATGTTATTGTGGGAACTATGTAAAGGACAGTTTTCTGAAGTGGAAATGTCATGTGGCAATAAAGCTACAGTTGTTTTAAAATGTGTGGGAGAATGACAAATGGATTTAAGTTATCAATACGAATTTGCGTCAAGTTCATTTTTTTAATTTGCAAATTAGTTAACATACAGTATAGTCCTGGCTTCAGGCGTAGAACCCAATGATTCATCTCTTACATATGACACCCAGTGCTCATTCCAAAAAGTGCCCTCCTTAGTGCCCGTCACCCATTTAACCCACCCCCACCCCCACCCCCATCAACCCTCAGTTTGTTCTCTATATTTAAGAGTATCTTATGATTTGCCTCCCTCTCTGTTTTTATCTTATTTTTCCTTCCCTTCCCCTATGTTCATCTGTTAAGTTTCTCAAATTCCACGAGTGAAAATTATATATCTGTCTTGAATTTGTGCCAAATTTTTAAAAATTATTAATCTATAAGGAAAGATGACAATCTATCCTATTAATTTCCAGTGAATAATTATAAGTTGTAGAGAGGTATGTGTTTCCAATAGAGAATGTATAATTATGCCATTTCTTTTGCATTTGAATGTGGCTTGAAAAGTTGATTAACTTTAACTTGTACTAGCAGGACACATTTCTATGTTAGATCAAGTCAGTTACCAACAATTTTAATCTTCTGATGATCTATTTGACTCTGACATAGAGAAAGATAGTTTGGTGCAGTGATATCAAAAAAACTTTTTGGGGGGCGCTTGGGTAGCTCAGTCAGTTGAGTGTCCAACTTTATAGATTTACTTTTCACATTAGGTTCTTAATTCTTCTGGAGACCACTGTGTCTGTTATGGCAAGGATTACTATCTTAGTTTTTTCAAGAAGTCTTATTTTGCTCTACAAAAGCAGCTAGTTTTCTGAACACCATCTACTATATAATAATTTTTTTCCCATTGACTTCTAGACTTACCTTTATTGTTTATTGTTTGCCCGAGTTTTCCTATTCTATTTAATTGGTCTTTTTGTTTGACCTCGTACAATTACTATACTGTTTTTAATGATATGACTCTGTAGGATGTCATTTATAGGAGGGCACATCTCCAATGTTGTTTTTTTTTCCTCTTAAGATCCACTAAGCTAATTCTCGACCTTTATTCTTCCCTATATATTTAAGGGTAAGTGTACTGAATTTTTTAAAAAATCCATCTGCCAAGGAGTGCCTGGTGGCTCAGTCAGTTAAGCATAAGGTCTCAGCTCACGTTATGATCTCACAGTTTGTGAGTTCGAGTCCCACATGGGGTTCTCTGCTGTCAGCGCAGAGCCTGCTTTGGATCCTCTGCCCCACCCCCTAAAAAAATAAATAAGCATTAAAAAAATCTGTCTGCCTCAACAAAATATTAGCAAACCATATTCAACAATAATTAAAAGGATCACCCACCACAATCAAATGAGATTTATTCTGGGAATTCAAAGATGATTCGGTATTTGCAAATCATTCAACATGATACATGAATAAAATGAAGGATAAAAATTGTGATCATCTCAACAGATGCAGAAAAATATTTTGACAAAATTCAACATCCGTTTATGATAAAACTCTCAACAATATGGATTTAGAGGGAACATACCTCAACATAGTAAAGGCCATGTATGAAAAACCCAGAGCTAACTTCAGACTCAATTGCGAAAAACTGAGAGACCTTCCTCTAACATCAGGAATAAGAAATGGATGCCCACTCTCACCACTTTAATTCAAAATAGCACTGGAAGTCCTAGCCACAGAAATCAGACAAGAAAAAGAAATAAGAGCCATCCATATTAGTAAGGAAGAAGATAAACTGTCACTATTTGCAGATGACATGATACCATACATAGAAAACTCTAAAGACACCACCAAAAAAACTATTAGAAGTGATAAATTCAGTAAAGTTGCAGGGTACAAAATTAATGCACAGAATTGGTAGTGTCTCTATGCACTAATAATGAAGTAGCAGAAAGAGAAATTAAGAAAACAACCCCATGTAGTTTTGCACCAAAAGGAATAAAATATCTTGTAATAAACTGAACCAAGGAGGTGAAAGACCTATGTTCTGAAAATTATAAAAACATTGATGAAAGAAATTGAAGATGACACAAACAAATGGAGAGATATTCCATGCTTATGGATTGGAAGAATTAATATTTTTTAAATGTACATACTACCCAAAGCAATCTATAGATTCAGTGCAATTCCTATCAAAATATCAACAGCATTTTTCACAGAACTAGAACAAATAACACTAAAATTTTTATGGAACCACAAAAAAAAAAAAAATAGCCAAAGCAGCCTTGAGAAAGAAGAATAAAGCAGGAGGAATTACAATTCCAGATTTCAAAATATACTACAAAACTATAGTAATCAAAACAGTGTGGTTTCAAAACAGAATGGCAGAAAAATAGACACATAGATCAATATAAAAACAAGCTAGAAAGCCCAGAAATAAACCCATACCTATATGGTCAATCTATGAGAAAGGAAGAAAGATATACAATGGGGAAAAGATAGTCTCTTCAGTAAATTGTGCTGGGAAAACTAGACAGCTACCTGCAAAAGAATGAAACTGGACCATACACAAAAATATATTCTAAATGGATTAAAGACCTAAATGTGAGACCTAAAACCTTAAAACTCCTAGAAGAGAACAGGCAGTAATTTCTTTAATATCAGCCAGAGGAACATTTTTCTAGATCTGTCTCCTAAGGCAAGCAAAATATTTTTGCAAAAGCAAAAATAAACTATTGGGACTTCACCAAAATAAAAACTTTTGCACAGCAAAGGAAATCATCAACAAAACAAAATGGCAACCTACTTAATGAGAGAAGATATTTGCAAATGATATATCTGATAAGGGGTTGACAGTCAAAAAATAGAAAGAACTTAGACAACCCAACACCAAAAAAATAAACAATTTAAAAATGGCCAGAGGACCTGAGTAGATATTTTCCCAAAGAAGACATATGGCCAACAGACACATTAGAAGATGATCAACATCACTAATCATCAGGGAAATGCAAATCAAAACCACAATGAGATGTCATCTCACACCTATCAGAATAGCTAAAATCAGAAAGACCAGAGGGGTGCATGGGTGGCTCAGTTGGTTGAGTGTCTGACTCTTGATTTTGGCTCAGGTCATGATCTCATGGTTTGTGGGCTCAAGCCTGCATCAGGCCCTATGCTGACAGCACAGAGCCTGCTTGGGATTCTCTCTCTCCCTCTCTTCCTCTGCCCCACCCCGCTCTCTCTCTCAAAAATAAACTTTAAAAAAACACAAAAAGACAAGAAATAACGTGTTGGTAAGGATGTGAAGAAAAAGGAACTCTTCTGCACTGTTGGTGGGAATGTAAATTGGTATAACCACTGTGAAAAACAGTATGGAGTTCCTCAAAATTAAAAATAGAAATACCGTATGATTCAGTAATTTCACTTATGGGTATTTACCCAAAAAAACCAAAAAACACTAGTTCAAAAAGTTATATGTGCCCTTATGTTTATTGTAGCATTATTTACAATAACCAAGAAATGGAAACAACCCAAGTGTCTACTGATAGATGAGTGGACAAAGAAAAAGTGGTATACACACCCCCACACACACACACACACGAATATTATGTAACCATAAAAAGGATGAGATCTTGCTATTTGTGACAACATAGATAGACCTGGAAGGTATTATGCTAAGTGAGATAAGTCAGACTGAGAAAGACAAATACCACATGATTCCAGTGAACATGAATAAACAAAATGAATACACAAATGAATAAATGAATAAACAAATGAATAAACAAAAATAAATGAATAAACAAAAATAGAATCAGACCTATAAATGCAGAGAAGAAACTGATGGTTGCCAGAGGAAAAGGATATGGAGAGAATGGGCAAAATCAGTAAAGGGGAGTGGGAGATACAAGCTCCCCGTTTTGGAATGACTAAGTCATGGGAATAAAAGGTACAGCCTAGGAAATACAGTCAATGACATCGTAACAGCATTGTATGGTGCTATATGGTAGCTATACTTGTGGTGAGCATAGTATAATAAAAAAATAAAATTAAAATCCATGTGTAATTTTAATTGAGATGCATAGAATATATAGATTAATTTGAAGAAGATTTATATCTTTTTAAAATAAAGTAAGCATGGGGTGCGTGGGTGGCTCAGTCTGTTGAGCATCTGACTCCAGCTCAGGTCATAATCTCAAGGCTTGTGAGCTCAAGCCCCGCGTGGGGCTCTGTGCTGACAGCTCGGAGCCTGGAGCCTGGTTCGGATTCTGTGTCTCCCTCTTTCTCTGCCCCTCCCCCATTCACTCTGTCTCTCTTTCTCTCTTTCAAAAATAAACACACAAAAAAAGTTTTTAAAGTAAGTGTGGAATATTTTCATATTCTATCATTAGAATTTTAAAGATTTCTCAGGAGAGACTTTCTGTATTGTATAATCCTTAATACTTTGTTTTGTTGCTATTGTAAATGCTTGCTAATTGTATTTTTGTTACCGATTTTTGGTTAGAAAAATGCAAAGGATTTTTACAGGTTGATCTTTATTCAGTAATTATGCAGAACTATCTTCATAGTTCGAAGAGTTTGTTTCTATAGATGATTCTATCAATTACAAATGATAGTTTTGTCACTTCCTTTCTAAACCTTACACCAGTCTTTTTTTTTTTTCCTTCTAGCATTGGCCAGGTCCTGTAGTACTGTTAAGTAGTAGTAACAGTGTGATGTCTTGTCATGTTCCCAATTTTAAAGGGGAATGCATTTAAATATCTCCATTAGGTATAATGTTTATAGGTTTATGTTATATAATCTCCACCAAGATAAAGGAGTTGCTATTTTTTTAATCAATAAAAGTAGGGCTGAACTTTTTTAAGGCCTTTTGGGGGACATCATTTTGCATATTAATATGATTTTTCTTTTACTAGTTAATTCACCAAATACTTCTTGGGTACCTGCTAAGTGCCAGGCACTTGGGATATAGAAGTGAACAAAGCAAAGATGTCTGGCCTCATGGAGCTTGTGTAGGAAGTGAACATAATAAATGAGTAAATATTCAGAGGTAATAAGAGCTATAGAAAAATAAAGAGTGAAGGAGGATAATAAGGGAGATCAGGAGTGAGGGCAGCTGGAGGGTGGGTTATAGGATTAAATAGTGTAGTCATGTCAGGGCTCACTGAAAAGGTGAGGTTTGAGAAAGGAGGAGGTAAAAGATTCAGGCAAGCAGACAGCTGGGGAAAGGGTGTTTAGGTAGAGGAAAGAGCAGAGTAAATACATCTCTGCCCCGTTTATGCAGGGAACAGCAAGGCTAGTGTGGCTAGAGCAGAGGGAGAGGTACTGGGCAGGCCTAGGGCGATTGTTTAGACCAATCTTAAGGATCTTGGCTTTACTCTGAGTAAAGGCTTTCAAGCAGAAGAATGACATTCACGGGCATTTTAAAGGGATCACTCTGGCTACTGTGTTGAGGACAGGTTGTAGGGAGGCAGGATCAGAAGCAGAGCCCTGCTTTGCAGGGTGCGGTATCAGAGATGATAGCTGCTGGATGACATGGTAGCCGTGGACGTACTGGAAGTTGTTTCATTCCAGATTTTGATAGAGAGACAGACAGACACCAGGGGAGGGACAGAGACAGAGGAGACAGGATCCCAAGCAGACTCCATGCTGTCAAACAGAGCCCAACATGGCGTTCGATCCCAAGAACGATGAGATCACGACCTGAGCCAAAAATCAAGAGTAGGACGCTTAACTTACTAAGCCACCCCGGGGCCCCCCAATAATTTTTTTTGAAATATGATCCCAGAATTTTTGCTTTGAACACCTGGAAGCATAGGGTTTCTATCAACTGAGATAATAAAGGCCCCACATGGAACAGGTCTAGAAGACTATCAGTAGTTCAGTTTGGTGCATGTTGACTTTGAGACACTGAAGTGGAGACAGTGAGTAGGAAGGAAGTAGGACATAAGAATCTGGGGGTTGGAAAAAATCTTACTTGAAGATAGGAATTTAGGAATCATAGGTACATAGATGCTTTTTAGAGCCATAAGACTGGATGAGATCACCAAGAGAAGAGGTGTAAATAGAAAAGAGTACCAAGGACTGAGCCCTAGGGGATCAAGATTAAAAAGCTGAAGAGGAAATATTTGCAAAGGAGACAGAAAAGGAACAAATAGGTGGGAAGAAGAGAGAAGGTGGTGTCCTGGAAACCAAGTGAAGAAAGTGAGTCAGATGAGAATTGGCTGTTGAATTTAGCAACAGAGAGATCATTTGTGACCTTCAAAAGAGAAGTTTGGTGCAGCAATGCAGGAAAAGCCTGATTAGAGAGGGTTTAAGGCAGAATGAGAGAAAAGGAATGAACAAATAATAGAACACTATGAAGGAGTTTTGCCATGGTAACTGGCAAGGTAAGCAAGGCCAGGAGACATGGTTTTGGCTTTTTTTAAGTGGGAGAAATAACATTTTGTGTGCTTATAGGCATATTCAATAGGCATGAAGCGTTGATGATGAAGGATATAGAACAGCATTGCTGGAGTGGTGAGAGGAGATGAGATCCAGTCCATAAATGGAGGAACTGGCTTTAGAGTGCGTAGCTCACCTGTGTAAACCAGTAGGAAGGCAGAATGTATGGGTACAGGCTGTAAAGGTGAGTAAAAAAAATGGTGAAGGAACCAAATGCAAGTCTCTTATGATTGCTTTCCTTTTCTTTTAGGTAGAGAGCAAACCCAACTGAGAGTGAGTAGGGGGCTTAGTAATTTGGTAAATTGCATTGATAGATTTTTAGGGTATTGACCTATCTTTGAATTTCTGGAATAAACACTTTCTTTTTTTTTTTTTTTTTTAAATTTATTTATTTTTTATTTTTTAATATATGAAATTTACTGTCAAATTGGTTTCCATACAACACCCAGTGCTCATCCCAAAAGGTGCCCTCCTCAATACCCATCACCCACCCTGCCCTCCCTCCCACCCCCCATCAACCCTCAGTTTGTTCTCAGTTTTTAACAGTCTCTTATGCTTTGGCTCTCTCCCACTCTAACCTCTTTTTTTTTTTTCCCTTCCCCTCCCCCATGGGTTTCTGTTACGTTTCTCAGGATCCACATAAGAGTGAAACCATATGGTATCTGTCTTTCTCTGTATGGCTTATTTCACTTAGCATCACACTCTCCAGTTCCATCCACGCTGCTACAAAACGCCATATTTCATTTTTTCTCATTGCCACTTAGTATTCCATTGTGTATATAAACCACAATTTCTTTATCCATTCATCAGTTGATGGACATTTAGGCTCTTTCCATAATTTGGCTATTGTTGAGAGTGCTGCTATAAACATTGGGGTACAAGTGCCCCTATGCATCAGTACTCCTGTATCCCTTGGATAAATTCCTAGCAGTGCTATTGCTGGGTCATAGGGTAGGTCTATTTTTAATTTTCTGAGGAACCTCCACACTGCTTTCCAGAGTGGCTGCACCAATTTGCATTCCCACCAACAGTGCAAGAGGGTTCCCGTCTCTCCACATCCTCTCCAGCATCTATAGTCTCCTGATTTCTTCATTTTGGCCACTCTGACTGGCGTGAGGTGGTATCTGAGTGTGGTTTTGATTTGTATTTCCCTGATGAGGAGCGACGTTGAACATCTTTTCATGTGCCTGTTGGCCATCCGGATGTCTTCTTTAGAGAAGTGTCTATTCATGTTTTCTGCCCATTTCTTCACTGGGTTATTTGTTTTTTGGGTGTGAAGTTTGATGAGCTCTTTATAGATTTTGGATACTAGCCCTTTGTCCGATGTGTCATTTGCAAATATCTTTTCCCATTCCGTTGGTTGCCTTTTAGTTTTGTTGGTTGTTTCCTTTGCTGTGCAGAAGCTTTTTATCTTCATAAGGTCCCAGTAATTCACTTTTGCTTTTAATTCCCTTGCCTTTGGGGATGTGCCGAGTAAGAGATTGCTACGGCTGAGGTCAGAGAGGTCTTTTCCTGCTTTCTCCTCTAAGGTTTTGATGGTTTCCTGTCTCACATTCAGGTCCTTTATCCATTTTGAGTTTATTTTTGTGAATGGTGTGAGAAAGTGGTCTAGTTTCAACCTTCTGCATGTTGCTGTCCAGTTCTCCCAGCACCATTTGTTAAAGAGACTGTCTTTTTTCCATTGGATGTTCTTTCCTGCTTTGTCAAAAATGAGTTGGCCATACGTTTGTGGGTCTAGTTCTGGGGTTTCTATTCGATTCCATTGGTCTATGTGTCTGTTTTTATGCCAATACCATGCTGTCTTGATGATGACAGCTTTGTAGTAGAGGCTAAAGTCTGGGATTGTGATGCCTCCTGCTTTGGTCTTCTTCTTCAAAATTACTTTGGCTATTCGGGGCCTTTTGTGGTTCCATATGAATTTTAGGATTGCTTGTTCTAGTTTCGAGAAGAATGCTGGTGCAATTTTGATTGGGATTGCATTGAATGTGTAGATAGCTTTGGGTAGTATTGACATTTTGACAATATTTATTCTTCCAATCCATGAGCAGGGAATGTCTTTCCATTTCTTTATATCTTCTTCAATTACCTGCATAAGCTTTCTATAGTTTTCAGCATACAGATCTCTTACATCTTTGGTTAGATTTATTCCTAGGTATTTTATGCTTCTTGGTGCAATTGTGAATGGGATCAGTTTCTTTATTTGTCTTTCTGTTGCTTCATTGTTAGTGTATAAGAATGCAACTGATTTCTGTACATTGATTTTGTATCCTGCAACTTTGCTGAATTCATGTATCAGTTCTAGCAGACTTTTGGTGGAGTCTATCGGATTTTCCATGTATAATATCATGTCATCTGCAAAAAGCGAAAGCTTGACTTCATCTTTGCCAATTTGGATGCCTTTGATTTCCTTTTGTTGTCTGATTGCTGATGCTAGAACTTCCAGCACTATATTAAACAACAGCGGTGAGAGTGGGCATCCCTGTCGTGTTCCTGATCTCAGGGAAAAAGCTCTCAGTTTTTCCCCATTGAGGATGATGTTAGCTGTGGGCTTTTCATAAATGGCTTTTATGATCTTTAAGTATGTTCCTTCTATCCCGACTTTCTCAAGGGTTTTTATTAAGAAAGGGTGCTGGATTTTGTCAAAGGCCTTTTCTGCATCGATTGACAGGATCATATGGTTCTTCTCTTTTTTTTTGTTAATGTGATGTATCACGTTGATCGATTTGTGGATGTTGAACCAGCCCTGCATCCCAGGAATGAATCCCACTTGATCATGGTGAATAATTCTTTTTATATGCTGTTGAATTCGATTTGCTAGTATCTTATTGAGAATTTTTGCATCCATATTCATCAGAGATATTGGCCTGTAGTTCTCTTTTTTTACTGGGTCTCTGTCTGGTTTAGGAATCAAAGTAATACTGGCTTCATAGAATGAGTCTGGAAGTTTTCCTTCCCTTTCTATTTCTTGGAATAGCTTGAGAAGGATAGGTATTATCTCTGCTTTAAACGTCTGGTAGAACTCCCCTGGGAAGCCATGTGGTCCTGGACTCTTATTTGTTGGGAGATTTTTGATAACCGATTCAATTTCTTTGCTGGTTATGGGTCTGTTCAAGCTATTTCCTCCAGTTTGAGTTTTGGAAGTGTGTGGGTGTTTAGGAATTTGTCCATTTCTTCAAGGTTGTCCAATTTGTTGGCATATAATTTTTCATAGTATTCCCTGATAATTGTTTGTATCTCTGAGGGATTGGTTGTAATAATTCCATTTTCATTCATGATTTTATCTATTTGGGTCATCTCCCTTTTCTTTTTGAGAAGCCTGGCTAGAGGTTTGTCAATTTTGTTTATTTTTTCAAAAAACCAACTCTTGGTTTCGTTCATCTGCTCTACAGTTTTTTTAGATTCTATATTGTTTATTTCTGCTCTGATCTTTATTATTTCTCTTCTTCTGCTGGGTTTAGGCTGCCTTTGCTGTTCTGCTTCTATTTCCTTTAGGTGTGCTGTTAGATTTTGTATTTGGGATTTTTCTTGTTTCTTGAGATAGGCCTGGATTGCAATGTATTTTCCTCTCAGGACTGCCTTCGCTGCGTCCCAAAGCGTTTGGATTGTTGTATTTTCATTTTCGTTTGTTTCCATATATTTTTTAATTTCTTCTCTAATTGCCTGGTTGACCCACTCATTCGTTAGTAGGGTGTTCTTTAACCTCCATGCTTTTGGAGGTTTTCCAGACTTTTTCCTGTGGTTGATTTCAAGCTTCATAGCATTGTGGTCTGAAAGTATGCATGGTATAATTTCAATTCTTGTAAACTTATGAAGGGCTGTTTTGTGACCCAGTATATGATCTATCTTGGAGAATGTTCCATGTGCACTCGAGAAGAAAGTATATTCTGTTGCTTTGGGATGCAGAGTTCTAAATATATCTGTCAAGTCCATCTGATCCAATGTATCATTCAGGGCCCTTGTTTCTTTATTGACTGTGTGTCTAGATGATCTATCCATTTCTGTGAGTGGGGTGTTAAAGTCCCCTGCAATGACCACATTCTTATCAATAAGGTTGCTTATGTTTATGAGTAACTGTTTTATATATCTGGGGGCTCCGGTATTTGGCGCATAGACATTTATAATTGTTAGCTCTTCCTGATGGATAGACCCTGTAATTATTATATAATGCCCTTCTTCATCTCTTGTTACAGCCTTTAATTTAAAGTCTAGTTTGTCTGATATAAGTATGGCTACTCCAGCTTTCTTTTGGCTTCCAGTAGCATGATAAATAGTTCTCCATCCCCTCACTCTGAATCTAAAGGTGTCCTCAGATCTCAAATGAGTCTCTTGTAGACAGCAAACAGATGGGTCTTGTTTTTTTATCCATTCTGATACCCTATGTCTTTTGGTTGGCGCATTTAATCCATTTACATTCAGTGTTATTATAGAAAGATACGGGTTTAGGGTCATTGTGATGTCTGTATGTTTTATGCTTGTAGTGATGTCTCTGGTACTTTGTCTCACAGGATCCCCCTTAGGATCTCTTGTAGGGCTGGTTTCGTGGTGACAAATTCCTTCAGTTTTTGTTTGTTTGGGAAGACCTTTATCTCTCCTTCTATTCTAAATGACAGACTTGCTGGATAAAGGATTCTCGGCTGCATATTTTTTCTGTTTAGCACACTGAAGATATCGTGCCAAGCCTTTCTGGCCTGCCAAGTTTCAAAGGAGAGATCAGTCACGAGTCTTATAGGTCTCCCTTTATATGTGAGGGCACGTTTATCCCTTGCTGCTTTCAGAATTTTCTCTTTATCCTTGTATTTTGCCAGTTTCACTATGATATGTCGTGCAGAAGATCGATTCAAGTTACGTCTGAAGGGAGTTCTCTGTGCCTCTTGGATTTCAATGCCTTTTTCCTTCCCCAGTTCAGGGAAGTTCTCAGCTATAATTTCTTCAAGTACCCCTTCAGCACCTTTCCCTCTCTCTTCCTCCTCTGGGATACCAATTATGCGTAGATTATTTCTTTTTAGTGTATCACTTAGTTCTCTAATTTTCCCCTCATACTCCTGGATTTTTTTATCTCTCTTTCTTTCAGCTTCCTCTTTCTCCATAACTTTATCTTCTAGTTCACCTATTCTCTCCTCTGCCTCTTCAATCCGAGCCGTGGTGGTTTCCATTTTGTTTTGCATTTCGTTTAAAGCGTTTTTCAGCTCCTCGTGACTGTTCCTTAATCCCTTGATCTCTGTAGCAAGAGATTCTCTGCTGTCCTGTATACTGTTTTCAAGCCCAGCGATTAATTTTATGACTATTATTCTAAATTCACTTTCTGTTATATTATTTAAATCCTTTTTGATCAGTTCATTAGCTGTTGTTATTTCCTGGAGATTCTTCTGAGGGGAATTCTTCCGTTTGGTCATTTTGGATAGTCCCTGGAGTGGTGAGGACCCGCAGGGCACTTCCCCCGTGCTGTGGTGTATAACTGGAGTTGGTGGGCGGGGCCGCAGTCCGACCTGATGTCTGCCCCCAGCCCACCGCTGGGGCCACAGTCAGACTGGTGAGTGCCTTCTCTTCCCCTCTCCTAGGGGCGGGATTCACTGTGGGGTGGCGTGGCCCGTCTGGGCTACTCGCACACTGCCAGTCTTGTGGTGCTGGGGATCTGGCGTATTAGCTGGGGTGGGTAGGCAAGGTGCACGGGGGCGGGAGGGGCAGGCTTAGCTCGCTTCTCCTTAGGTGATCCACTTCAGGAGGGGCCCTGTGGCAGCGGGAGGGAGTCAGATCCGCTGCCGGAGGTTTGGCTCCGCAGAAGCACAGAGTTGGGTGTTTGCGCGGAGCGAGCAAGTTCCCTGGCAGGAACTGGTTCTCTTTGGGATTTTGGCTGGGGGATGGGCGGGGGAGATGGCGCTGGCGAGCGCCTTTGTTCCCCGCCAAGCTGAGCTCTGCCGTCCGGGGGCTCAGCAGCTCTCCCTCCCTTTGTCCTCCAGCCTTCCCGCTTTCTGAGCAGAGCTGTTCACTTATGACCTCCCAGACGCTAAGTCGCGCTTGCTGTCGGAACACAGTCCGTCCGGCCCCTCCGCTTTTGCCAGCCCGACTCGGGGGCTCCGCTTGGCCGGCGAGCCGCCCCTCCGCCCCGGCTCCCTCCCGCCAGTCCGTGGAGCGCGCACCGCCTCGCCGCCCTTCCTACCCTCTTCCGTGGGCCTCTCGTCTGCGCTTGGCTCCGGAGACTCCGTTCTGCTAATCCTCTGGCGGTTTTCTGGGTTCTTTAGGCAGGTGTAGGTGGAATCTAAGTGATCAGCAGGACGCGCGGTGAGCCCAGCGTCCTCCTACGCCGCCATCTTCCGGAACTCTCCAATAAACACTTTCTTAATATGTTTGTAAAATATGTGTATGGACTCAGTTAACTAATATCTCATTTAGGACTTCCACGTAAACATTTATAAGTAAATAGGCTCATGTGTTGTTTTTTAAATCGTGTTGCTCTTATCCAGTTTTGGAATAAAGCATACACTAGGTTCACAAAAGATGCTGGCCAGGTTTTGCCTTTTTCCTCTTTTCCTGGAACAACCTGTATATGATTAGAATTTACTGTTCCTGAAAAGCAGGTAGAACCTACTTCTAAAACCACCCATGTCTGTCTTTCTAAGTTTTCTGTGCCAGTTAAGGCATCTCATATTTTTCTCGTGATTCATCCATTTCGTCTTGATTTTTAAATGTATAAGCATTCCTCATATTCATTTATTTAAAAAACACAACTATTGTTCTTTTTTGTTGTCCGTTTCATCTCTTTTTTCTTGATTAGTCTGGCTAGAGTTGTATCTATTAATCCTTTTAAAGAACCCGTTTTGGGTTTCTAAACACAGTGTTTGGGTTTTGTATTTCACTGATTTCTTACCTTTTCACTATTTGGGTCCCCTCTGTTACTCTTTTTTCAAATCCATTTATCTGAATGCTCATGTTAACCTTTCTTGCTTTCTTGTGAGTACAGCTTGTTTCTCCTTAAATTCCCTCCCCAATTTGACATGTAGTTCATTGACTAGTCTTTAGCTGCCTTTACTCATGAAAGAGTTTCCTCGTTTTTTCTTTACTCTTTGAGTGACAGAACCCGGCACATGCCAACAGGAAGCTCTTCCTTCAATGTGCCTAGACAACCTAATTTACTTTCTCCCTTCAGTGTACTCTGTTAATTATGACCCATTTTAATCAATCACGTATTTATCTGTCTTAGATGACTTACTATTCAGTATCTTTAATATCTATCCTAAAGTTTAAATGTTCCACAATTCAGCTTCAGCATTTTAAATACAAAGTTAGTGGGGCACCTGGCTGGCTCAGTTGGTAGAGCATGCCACTGGTAATCTCAGGGTAGTGAGTTCAAGCCCCATGTTGGGTGTGGAGCCTATTTTAAAAATAAATACATGCATATATACATATATAAATATAAAGTTAGTAAAAGGTGTTCTAATAGGACTCTAACTATAATTTATCTAAATAACCTTAAGAAAAAATGATAGGAGATATAGTTATTATAGAAACAGGAGGTAGGAAAAGACTTGGAAAGGCTCTGGAAAGCCTAAGGAATTGCATCAGCTTTAAAAACCACTTTCTCTCTTTTTCTCTCTCTGAATCTTTTCTCCTCTAGTATTTATGTTCCTTTTTGGCTTTAGCTTGTCATGACAAGCTTCACAGTCCCCTTTCAGTTTTGGTTCTCACTAATCTTCTTCTCATTACTTCTTAGTTGTAAGTTCACAGAGAGGAAATTGATTGGGCCAACTCATGTTTTCACATGGCATGGATTGTTGGCCACCATAGTTGATCGGTTTCTTTGGGGTCAGGTACTAACAATCTCCAGTCTGTTCAACTGTGGCTATAGGGTAGAGTCATGTAGTTCAGAACATGACTGTCTAAGGGCTGGCTCCACAGCAGTGATTATAGGCAAATATATCCTTCTAGAAGGGATAGTAGATAGGCAAGGGCAATGATGGAAATCCAACAAGCCTCCAAATAATTACCTTCTGGACTGATTGTGATTTTTTCCCATAATACTGAGTTAAGAGCAGTATAATAGCAATCAGTTCATTGAGCATATCACCACTTCTTCATTTCCTTGTATTTCAACAAAAACCAAAATGGCTTCCACTAGCCCCTTAGTTATAAGATGTGCATAAAAAGGCAAATACAGCAATCCCACTTTATCTGCAGGGGATGTACTCCAAGACCCCCAGTGGCTATCGGAACCAAGGATAGTACCAAACTCTACATATGCTGTTTTTTCCTATACATACATACCTACAATAAAGTTTAATTTATAAATAAGGCACAGTAAGAACTTAATAATAAAATATAACATAAAACAATATACTGTAATAAAAGTTATGTGAATGTGGTCTCTCTCAAAATATGTTATCTGTCCTTACCCTTCTTGTGATGATGCGAGATGATAAAATGCCTGTGTGCTGAGATGAAGCGAGGTAAATGATGTAGGCATTGTGATGTAGCATCAGGCTATTACTGACCTTTTGATGCTCTGTCAGAAGGAGGGTCGTCTGCTTCCAGACCACAGTTGACTACAGGTAACTGAAACCAGGGAAAGAGAAATTGCTGATAAGAAGAGATTACTGTAACCCAAGTTAAAAATGGGCAAAGAGTTTAAATAGACATTTCTACAAAAAGGATATACAATAAGCACATGACAAGATGCTCAACATCATTAGTCATTAGGTAAATGCAAATCAAAGCAACAGCAGGCACCACCTCACATCTCACTAGGATGGCTATAATCAAAAATGGAAAATGCCAAATGTTGATGAGGGTGTGGAACAACTGGAACCCTAGTATATCAATGGTAGCTCTGCAAAATAGTGTAGACACTGAAAACAGTTCGGTGGTTTCTCAGAAAGTTAAATTTACTGTATGATCGAGCAGTTGTACTACTAGGTATACACCCAAGAGAATTACAGACATACATTGAAACAAAATCTTATATGTGAATATTCATAGCAGCAGTATTCATAATAGCCAAAAGGTGGAAACAACCCAAATGTCCATCAACTGATAAATGGATCAACAAAATGTGGTATATCCATACAATGGAAAACTATTCAGTCATAAAAGAAATAGAATGCTGATACATGCTGCAACATGGATAAACCTTGAAAACATTTTGCTCAGTGAAAGAAATCAGACATGGCCACATGTGGTATGATTTCATTTCCAAAATAGGCAAATCCTTAGAAACGAAGAGTAGATTAGTGATTGCCAGGGGCTGGAGGAAGAAGGAAATGGTGACTGCTAATGGGTATGGGGCTTCTTTTTAGAGTGATACAAATGTTCTGGAATTAGACAGTGGCGATGGTTGCATAACCTTGTGAATACACTAAAAACCACTGAATTGTATGCTTCAAAATACTGAATTTATATGTGACTTTACATGTGACTGGTATCTCAATAAAAAATGTTTTTGCATAAAAAATGTGTAAAGGTTTCTAAGCTTTTTTGTAGGAAAATACTACCTACAGCTGTTTTAGTTGAAATACATATATTGCTTTCGAAAACCATTTTATTATTTAAAATGTGATTCTTTTTAATAATTAGCAGACTTTAGTATTCTAGTATTATTAATTTTTTCAGCTAAAGGAAGATTTTAACAAGGTAGGATTTTCTTCTTGTCTCTCAACAGTTTCTACTTCTGCCTCTGAGGAAGAAGCAATAAACAGTTTGGAGATGTCGTCACTGCCTAAGTACAGATATAAAAGGGCCAACTTGCCACCAGATAAGACAAGAGAATTGTCCTCGTCACAAGATATCAATCAATATATTCATGAGATCTTAGAATTTCAGAAGATAAACAGAAACAAAATTAAAACCTTAAGCAGTGTGTTTTGGGGGAACCATCCCCAAAGAAAGCGCAGGGGATACTCAGAAAAGTGTTGTCTTAAAGGATGCACCAAAGAAGAACTCAGCATTGCATGCTTTCCATATATTGATTATAAAAACTTACAGAAACATGCACCATCAGTTGTGACTGAAATATACTAGCCATCATAGGAATGACACTAACTTAATAAAAGCTTAATATATTTATTTTACTTTATTTTTGGTAATTGTCCTTGTAGGTTCTTTGCTGTGAATACCATCTGAATGTACTTGCGGGCACTTAATAATACTTTCTGTGTTAACAGGAAATCTTGGTATTTTCTTTGGTAACGCCTATTTTTCATATATTTTTATATTTGAAGAAGATCTTACTGGCGGTGGCATGATCCATGTAGACACCTTAAGAATTATCTGTTCGTGCTTGTCATTGTGCTTGAAACTCTCTCAGGCTGCATTTAAATGGATTATGGAATGTTCCGCATTCCATCTGTATGACATACAGACTGATGCCCATGACCATTAGGCTCACTCCAGTATGCCAGTACATCTGTCCGACCACGTTAAAAATAACTAACCAACTACCACTCCTAGTAGGAGCTCTTATACTGCAATAGTAGGTACACTTTTAATTCCTTGAGTTTTATTATAGTAACTGGTCAGAAAGTTCCTATTGAGGACTTAAAGAGAGTTCAGTGAATGTCTCGAGTTTACACAAATCTCTCCAGGATACTATGTCTTTGCTGTGAAGGTACTGATATAATGTGATACTCCCTTTTGGCTTGGTCAGAATAGAGTGCTGACCTAGTCGGCAGTCTTAGCATCCCCTGGGAACCTGTTAGAAATGCGGGTCTCGAGTCCCACCCCAGAACTACTGAATCAGAAACTCTGGGTGTGGGGCACAGCAACCCGCATTGTTACAGGCCCTCCAGCTCATTCTGATGTCGGTTAAAGGTCAAGAACCACTGGCAAAAGTCCTATGGAGTATTGTTGAAATCCTATATTTATGTGCTTGCATATCTCAACTCAATATGATGTTATAACACGAAGTTTTTGGTGTATTTTTTCCACTCTTTGTCCACATGTGAAATATTTTTAATGGTACAAATCAGAGAAAAACTTAATCCGTAGAATCCAAATTGGAATTCTTAACTTTCCACCGTTAATTAGGAAGTAAGCATCATTTGAAATATTTCTCAGTTTCTCAAATATGTACTGTTAATGTTCTTTACAATTAAATTTTTTATTCCTATTTGGTGCTGTTATTTCTTAGGACAAAGGTTCTTTTTCACACGTATTTATAGCATATACACTTATAATGCATTAATAAATATGTCTGAACTTTTTGAACAGTTCCTGGGTAGTCTACATTCAGTTACCTTTCTAAATATGGGGAGCCACCTGTTTAGATACAAAATGACAGATCACATCGTGGTTTAGTGGTGGATTAACAGCAAGAACTGCCTACGCTCAGACCAAAACGCGGCGATGCGCTGGAGTCCAGTTTGGATTATAGGTTTGCCCTTATAGTGTAAGAACAAAAATACAGGAGACAGAGGAGTTGAGATGGCAGAGAATAGGCGGACCAGGATTTCCCTCGGCCCTCAAACACAGCTATGTTGAGGTCAGATCACTTGGAACATCCGGGAAATCAGTCTGTGGAGTGACAGATCTCCACAGGTGGAGGGAGACAGCTTGGCCGGGACAGAGGTGTGAGTATAGGAATTAGAGCTAAAACGGTGTAGGCACGAAGGGAAGGGAACCCCTTCTGCGGAGACACAAAAGAGACAGGCTGTGGAAGTGTGGTATTGTGTTAGTACAAGAGAAAAGCGTCTCTGGACCTGGGACTGGGGAGCGGGGAATAAGGAGAGTGCCAGTTTCGATTTTGCAAATAGCTTCAGGAGCTGAAGATTGGAGTTTTCAGCCCACCTTGTGAGCACACTTCTGGTGGGGAGGGAGCTGGCCCGGGGTGCAGTGACGATCTCAGGGGCACACTGGGCGAGAACCGTTTCCTTTCTTGAGTACTGTGGGAACAGGGTTTATTGCCTCCCCAAGGATAAAAGACCCTGCAGGCACCAGCCAAAGGCCTTTTTTTTTTTTTTTAATTTTTTAAACATTTATTCATTTTTGAAAGACAGAGCATGAGCGGGGGAGGGGCAGAGAGAGAGGGAGACACAGAATCGGAAGCAGGTTCCCAGGGTCCGAGCTGTCAGCACGGAGCCCAACACGGGGCTCAAACTCACAAACTGTGAGATCATGACCTGAGTCGGAAGTCGGCCCGCTTAACCGATTAAACCACCCAGGCGGCCCTTTAGGCCTTTGATCAGCAAGGCTGAGTGGTGCTATGGCAGAACAGAATCTGCCAGGTGCAGGGCCCTTTGAGACATAGGGATTTGAATTCCAGCCCAGCGCCTAGGACGGGTGGGGGGCCACAGAGCAGGGCAAGCTGACTGCCACTATTCGGGGAGGGCTGCCTGAACAACATGGTTCAAGATACCAGGTCTGGGGAGGAGAGACTGGGGTGTCACCATAGCCATTGTTCTCCCCATCACCAACACGGTGGGGCTTCAGGGAACGATACAGCGGCCCCCAGTGGAGGTGGGACCTTTAACACTAAACCCTGCCCCTCCGTGCCTGGCAACTGCTTATCTACTAGAGTGAGACTGACAATGAGTGAACAGACAGCCTCTCCTCCAGACCAGCACAGCCACGGTCCCAGGCACCAACAGACAACTAACCTGTGGTTTTGTATGTTAGTCTGCTTGCCTTTTTTTTTTTTTTCTTCTCTTTTTCTTTCTACCTTCTTATTTCCTTTGGAATAAGGTTCATAGTTTCTGACTTGATTTTTGGTTAATTCCTATATATATATATATATATACTCTGTTTTGTTTGTTTAATCAAGCATTTTTACTCTATTCTTTTTGCACCTTTTCTATATCTCCTTTATCTTCCTTTCTCTCTCTCTGGATTAAGCCTTATAGTTTCTTTGATGCTCTGCTTGGTCTTTTTTTTCCCACCCCTTTCATTTTTCTCTTTGTATGGTATCAGGTTCCCCCCCCCCCCACACACACACACACTTTCCTTTTTTCCAGGGTTACTAAAACAAACAAATCAAAGCGCACCTGGTGGAAGGTCCAAACAATCCACCACAATGAGCAAGCAGGAGCTTTGCAAAGGACTGACCAGTGGATCGAGTAGCCAAATACCCAACAACAGATACCTGAAAATTGAAAGTGAGGGGATGGAGAACCATCTATCATGCTACTAGATGTCAAAAGAAAGCCAGAGTAGCCATACTTATATCAGACAAACTAGATTTTAAAACAAAGACTGTAACAAGAGATGAAGAAGGGCAATACATCATAATTAATGATATCAAGAAAAGCTAACAATTATAAATGTTTATGCCCCCAACATGAAAGAATCCAAATATATAAATCAATTAATCACAAACATAAACAAATGTACAGATAACAATACCAAGATTGTAGAGGACTTAAATACCCCACTTACAGCAATGGACAGATCATCTAAGAAGAAACCAATAAGGAAACAATGGCTCAGAATGACACATTGAACCAGATGGACTTAACATCCAAACTTCAGAACTTTTCACCCTAATGCAGCAGAATACACATTCTTCTCAAGTGTACATGCAACATTTTCCATTTGTGGGTCACAAAACAGTCCTCAACAAGTATAAAAGGATTGAGATCATACCATGCATATTTTCAGATCACAGCACTACGAAACTTGAAATCAACCACAGGAAAAATTTGGAAAGCCCCAAATACATGGAGGTTAAAGAACATCCTACTAAAGAATGAATGGCTTAACCAGGAAATTAAAGAAGAAATTTAAAAATACATGGATGCAAATGAAAATGAAAACATGACAGCCCAAACCTTTGGGGATGCAGCAAAGGCAGTCCTAAGAGGAAAATGCATTGCATTTCAGACCTATCTCAAGAAGCAAGAAAGGTTCCAAACATACAACCTAACATCACACCTAAAGGAGCTAGAAGCTCTTAAAGGAGCAAAAAAAGCCCAAAGCCAGCAGAAGAAGGGAAATAATAAAGATTAGAGCAGAAATAAACAATATAGAATTAGAAAAAAAAAACAGTGGAACAGATCAATGAATCTAAGGGCTGGTTTTTTGAAAGACTGTACAAAATTGATAAACTCCTAGCCAGACTTCTCAAAAAGAAAAGAGGACCCAGATAGATAAAATAATGAATGAAAGAGGAGAGATCATAATCAACACCACAGAAATACAATTATTAGAGAATACTATGAAAAATTATATGCCAACAAACTGGACAATCTAGAAGAAATGGACAAATTCCTAGACACTCACACACTACCAAAACTCAAACAGGAGGAAACAATTTGAACAGACCCATAACTGCAAAGAAATGGAATTGGTTATCAAAAATCTTCCAACAAATAAGAGTCCTGGACCAGATGGCTTCCCAGGGGAATTCTACCAGGTATTTAAAACAGAGTTAATACCTATTCTTCTCAAGCTATTCCAAAAAATAGAAATGAAAGGAAAGCTTCCAGACTCATTCAATGAAGCCAGCATTACCTTGATTCCAAAACCAGATAAATACCCCATTAAAAAGGAGAATTATAGTCCAAGATCCCTGATGAACATGGATGCAGAAATTCTCAACAAGATACTAGCAACTCAAATTCAACAGTATATTAAGAGAATTATTCACCATGATCAAGTGGGATTCATTCCTGGGTTGCAGGTCTGGTTCAAATCAGTCAGTGTGATACATCACATATGTGATACATCGCAAATATTCTCAAATCAATCAGTGTGATACATCACATAGAAGAAAGGATAAGAACCATATGATCCTGTCATTAGATGCAGAAAAAACATTTGACAAAATACAGCATCCTTTCTTAATAAAAACGCTCAAGAAAGCTGGGATAGAAGGAACATACTTTAACATAATAAAAATCATATATGAAAGTTCCACAGCTAATCTCATCCTCCATGGGGAAAAAAATAACAGCTTTCCCCCTGAGATTAGGAACATGACAGGGATGTCCCCTCTCACCACTGTTATTCAACATAGTGTTGGAAGTCCTAGCCTCAGCAATCAAACAAAACAAAATAAAAGGGATAATCCTGTGAAGAAATGGGCAGAAGACATGAATAGACACTTTTCCAAAGAAGACATCCAGATGGCTAACAGACACATGAAAAGATGCTCATCATCAGGGAAATACAAGTCAAAAGCACATTGAGACACCACTTCACATCAAATCAGAGTGGCTAAAATTAACAACTCAGGAAACAACAGATGTTGGCGAGGATGTGGAGAAACAGGATCCCTCTTGCGCTGTTGGTGGGAATGCAAACTGGTGCAGCCACTCTGGAAAATGGTGTGGCGCTTCCTCTAAAATTATAAAAATAGAATTACTCTAAGACCCAGCAAGTGCACCACTATGAATTTATCCAAAAGAAACAGGAGTGCTGATTCGAAGGGGCACATGCACCCAATGTTTATAGCAGCACTATCAACAATAGCCAAATTATGGAAAGAACCCAAATGCCCATCAACTGATGAATGGATATATACATATACTAGAATACTACTTGGTGATGAAAAAGAATGAAATCTTGCCATTTGCAACAACGTGGATGGAACTGGAGGGTATTAAAAGTAATACTTTTAATAGTATTATTAACTAGCAAAGTAGCAAAGTAAATCAGTAAGGGAAAGACAAATATCACGTATTTACTCGTATGTGGAATTTGAGAAACTTAACAGATGACCTTAGGGGAAACGAAGGAAAAATAAGATAAAAAGAGAGGGGGAAAACCGTAAGAGATTCTCAAATACAGAGAACAAAGTGAGGGGTGCTAGAGGGTGTTGGGGCAGGGGGTGGGTGATGGGCATTGAGGAGAGCACTTGTTGGGATGAGCACTGGGTGTTGCATATAAGTGATGAATCACTGGAATCTATCCTGAAGCTAGATTCAAGCTAGTTAGAAGTTAGCTACCTTGAGAACAATAAAAAGAATAAAAGTACAGTTTATTAGCATACTGATATACACACATGAAAAGTCTGAATTAGAAAAGTATGAGATTAATAACCAAGTGTGTTATTTGCATAGCTGTATATGTCCCTACTCACTTTAATATTTTGTATGTTAGGATGATTTAAATGTGTTCTTTGGTTTAATGTCTACCTTATAATATTTATAATTGTGCTAGCAATGATTTTGTGCATTTGGAAGCCATACTCACATTTTTCTTACAGACTCCTTAGAACAATCCTGAAGCAGGAAAAAATGAATGGAAGCTGTGATACTTTGAGAGTAACCAACTTTTTGAGGCTCCTTTATGTTATTTCCTAGTTAGTAGAGCTGGGTCAAGATTTTGATCCCAGCATCTTGTTCAATAACCCTCGGGTCAATAAAATCATGAGCTGAAATCATTCACACATATTTGTTTGGTGTTCATTGATTTGGTCTCTGCTTTGATTTCTACTTTGATTTGTTGGCTAGTAGTCGTTGGCTCTCAGCCCTAAATCTCCTGTATTTTTCTGTGATGTTGCTACTCGGATCCCGTACACCACATTTTGCCTTTACTAGCTGGCTTCCTGTTAGATTCTGCCAGTGGGGCACTAGAGGGAACCCTTTCCCCTCTCGCTCCCTATTTCTTTCAAAATCACCCAGCAGCATTTCTACCCATTAGCAGTGACAGCTTTTTTCATTTTATCCTCGACTCCCACAACCAGCATCATCACCTTCCCTGAGAGATACCAATGCCAGCTGACTGCCACCCCTTCCTCAAAAATGTGAGCCCCATCTCTGTGGGCGCCCTTCCCCAAGCCCCGGTAGTACCAGCACCAGCTGGGCAGACAATACATTCTCCTCAGAGATCTGGGTCCCCACTCCATGGGTGCCCTTCCTCTAAGCTTCCATGTTCTGATAACCTTAATGTCTTTCCTTTGTGTAGGCATGGTAGCTGCCTCCTAAAGTTTGTTTTATGTGTTTTTTTTGTTTTGTTTTGTTTTGTTTTCTAATCTCTGTGTTACTTTGCTATTTGACTTCTTTTTTGGTCCTCTAATACAAATCTAACTCTTTGTGTTAAATTTACTGTTCAAATACCTGATGTGATTCATGTTTTCTTGGGTGGGCTTGAGTGATAAAGCCCCTGACATTGGTTTAGAAAGTGGTTTTGAACTGTTTTAAGGCAAGGATGGTAGTAAACGGGTTTCATCTCAAATGGAAATTCGAAATGCTTAGTAGTGGCTTGCCCATTTGCAAGTCAATCCTGGCCCAGATTACCATTACCAGTATGGATGTCTTTCCTTTTGTAGAATATAAATGGAGTCATACAGTACATACTCACGCTGGGCTAATTTCACTCAGCATAAGGTTTCTCAGATACATCTGTGTTGTTGCACGAATCAGTAATTTGTTCCTTTCAATTTTGGTGTAGCATTCCATTACATTAGGAATAAAGCTGCTATGAAATTCATGTACAAGTTTTACTGTGAACGTGTTTTTATTTCTCTTGGGTAAATCTGTGGGAGTGGCAATGCTGAGGCATGTGATAAATGTATATTCAACTTCGTAAGAAATTGTCAAGTGATTTTCCAAAGTGAGCTCCAGTTGTCCCACCTTTTCACCAACACTTAGTATTATCAGCCTTTCAAATTTTTACGTTTATATCTTTTACAAACCTGAGTTTTGAATATATTTAGCCATAAAGTGCAAAAGACTGGATCCTGACATATATGTCTTGACATAGTCTTTTCAATTTTAGCCACTGTAGTGAGGATGTTGTGCTATCTTACTGTGGTTTTAATTTGCATTTCTTCATGAGTAATGGCGTTGAGACTCCTTTCATATGCTTATTGGCCATTCACACATCTCGTCTTATAAGGTGTTTGTACAAATATTTTGCGTCGTTTTAGGTTTTTTTATGAATGAATTGTAAGAGGTCTTCATAAATTTTGTTTGCTTTGTTTCAGGAGTAGAATTTAGTGATTCATCCCTTGCATAGAATACCCAGGGCTCACGCCGACAAGTGCCCTCCCTAATGCCCAACACCCCACTCAACACCCCTCCAGCAACCCTCAGTCTGTTCTCTGTTTTAAGAGTCTCTTACGGTTTGCCTCCCCATCTTATTTTTCCTTCCTTTCTCCTATGTTCATCTGTTTTGTTTCTTAAATTCCATGAGTGAAATCATACATTTATCTTTCTCTGACTGACTTATTTCACTTACCATAATACATTCTAGTCCCATCCATTTGTTGCAAATGTCAAGATTTCATTCTTTTTGATCACCAAGTAATATTCCATTATGTGTGTATGTGTGTGTGTATACACACACCATATCTTTTTATCTGCTCATCAGTTGATGGACATTTGGGCTCTTACCATAACTTGGCTATTGTTGCTAGTGCTGCTATATAAACATTGGGGTGCATGTGCCCCTTTGAATTAGCATTTTTGTATCCTTTGGACAAATTCCTAGTAGTGCAATTGCTGGGTCTATTTTTAATATACTATTTTCCATACTGTTTTTCAGAGTGGCTGCACCAGCTTGCATTCCCACCAGCAATGCAAAAGAGTTCCCTTTCTATGCATTCTCACCAACATCTGTTGTTTCCTGAGTTGTTAATTTTAGCCATTCTGACAGGTGTGGGGTGGTATCTCATTGTGATTTTGATTTGTATTTCCCTGATGATAAGTGATGTTGCACATCTTTCCATGTGCCTGTCAGCCTCTGGAGGTCTTCTTTGGGAAAGTGTCTGTTCACATCTTTTGCCCATTTTTTCACTGGATTAGGTGTGGTTTTTTGGGTGTTGAGTTAGATAAGTTCTTTATAGATTTTGGATACTAACCCTTTTTCTGATACTTCATTTGCAAATAACTTCTCCCATTCTGTAGGTTGCATTTTAGTTTTGTTAATTGTTTTCTTTGCTGTGCAGAAACTTTTATCTTGATGAGGTTCCAATAGTTCATTTTTGCTTTTATTTCCCTTGCCTTTGGAGACATGTCAAGTAACAAGTTCCTGCAGCTGAGTCAAAGAGGTTGTTGCCTGTTCATAAATTCTTCATACAAGTCCTTTGTCAGCTATAGGAAAAGCAAATATTTTCTCCCACTCTGTGATTTGCTTTTCATTTCCTTAAAGTATCTTTAACAGAGAAATTTTAAATTATGATGTTCAATTTATCAATTTTTCTCCTATAACTGGGGTACTCTGCATTTTGTAGCTAGCAAATCTTTGCCAATTTTGTTACAATATTCTAAATTTTCCTCTAGAAGTTTTATAGTTTTAGCTTTTATGTTAGGTCTATAACCCATTTGAGTTCATTTTTGTGTATGGTGAAAATAGAGGCCAAGGTTCATTTTTTCCAAGTGGCTAACCAGTAGTTCCAGCACATTAATTGTAAGACTGTTCTGTCATCCAGTCGCCTTGGCATATCTTACAAAAATCAAATGACCATATGTATGAGTGGGTTTATTTATGATACGGTATTCCATCTCATTAATCTCTACATTTATTCTTATGTTGACATTACACTGTCTTATTACTATGGCCTTATTTTAAGTCTTAAAATCAGGTAGTCTAAGTCCTCCCACCTTTGTTTTCTTTTTTAAAAATTGTATTGCCAGGGTGCCTCCTGTTTGGCTCAGTTGGTTAAGTGTCTGACTCCTGATCTCAGATCAGGTCTTGAGCTCAGGTCTTGCTTGAATTCAGGGTTGTGAGTTCAGGCCCCTTGGTGGGCTCTGCATTGGGCGAGGAGAGTACTTTAAATAAATAAGTAAGTAAGTAAGTAAGTAAATAAATAAATAAATAAATAAAAATAATTGTATTGGCTATTCTTGGTCCTTGCTATTTCCATATAAATTTTATATTTGTTCATTTTTATAACTTTCTGCTGAGATTATGATTGGTACTGCATTGAACCTACAGATCATTTTGAGAATTGAGTTTTCTGATGTTTGAACATGGTATGTCTTTCCATTTAGAAATAAAATACTTAGGGATACACTTAACAGGATATTTGTAAGTACTGTACACTAAAAATTACAAAATAGTGTAGACCATTTTTTGGCCTTCAATTTCAACATGATTTTGTAGTTTTTAATGTACAGTACTTACAAATATCTTGTTAAATGTATCCCTAAGTATTTTATTTCTATGTTATTTTAAGTGGCATTTTGAATAATTTTACTTTTTAATTGTTGCTAGTATATAAAAATAGTAAATTTTTGTATTTTGGTCATCCTACAATATAATAAATTCACTTAGTAGGTCTAGTAGGTTTTTTGTTTTGTAAATTGCTTAGGATTTTCTACACAAATAATGTCATCTATGGGTAGAGGCAATTTTATTTCTTCCTTTCCAATATGAGGTCTTTTATTTCTGTTTTCATCCTCATTGCATTGCCTAGGACCTCCAGTACAATGTAGACTAAGGAGTGAACATCTTTGCCTTGTTCCAGTCCCAGGGGGAAAGCATTCATTCTTTTACCACTAAGTGTGATATTAGCTTGATTTTTGCAGATGCACTTTATCCAATTGAAAAAGTTCCCTTCTATTCCCAGTTTGCTGAGGGTTTTTTATCATGAGTATTGAATTTGTTTACTGCTCTCTCTGCATATGAGATGATTATATAGGTTTTCTTCTTTATCTTGTCAATATGGTGTGTATTTCATTGATTTTTTTTGAAGGTTAAACTAACTTTGTATTCCTCAGATAAAATCTAAAGTATCTGTGGTGACATATTCATATCATATTTTTTCCCTTTTTCCTGGATCTTTTTGCTACCCGTTAAGGGTTTTTGTGTCAATACTCATAAGAAATATTGGTGTATAGTTTTCTTATATCTTTTTGTTTCTGGTATTAGAGTAATGGGGGCCTCATGAAGGTAGTAGGGAAGTGTTGGCTTTTATTTTCATAAAGAATCTGTGTAGGATTATCTTATTTCTTCTTTATTTCCTGAAATTTACAGTGACTTTGGATTCAAGTTTTTAACTATAATTTTTTTAATGTTTGTTTTTTGTTTGTTTATTTATAGAGACTGTGAGTAGGGAAGGGGGAGAGAGAGAGGGAGAGAGAATCCCAAGCAGGTTCTGTGCTGTCAGCATGGAGCCTGAGGTGGGTCTCAATGTCACCGTGAGATCATGACCTGAGCTGAAATCAAGAGTTGGCCACTTAAACACTGAGCCACCCAGGCATCCTTTTAAGTTAAAAATTTTTTAGTCTATTTGGCATTTTTTCGTTCAAGAAATCAGTTGTGTCTAAGTCCTTAGTCATATTTATTGGCATAAAGTTCATATTTCCCTCATGATCCTTTAAATGTTAGTAGGGTATGAATAATAACCTCTTTAATTACTGATTTTGGTCATCCATGTCCTTTTAAACTTTTTCTCTTGATAATTCTACCTGAAGTTTATCAACTGTATTGATATTTTCAAAGTAGCAGCTTTTGCTCTCACTTGTATTCCTTCATTTTTTTTCCCTGTTTTGTTGAATTATACTTCTAGCTTTAGTTCTTCCTCTTTACTTACTTGAATTTAATTTCTGGTGCAATTGGTGTCTCAGTTGGTTAAGCCCCTGACTCTTGATTTCAGCTCATGTCATGAACTCACATTGGTGGGATCAAGCCCCACATTGTGCTAGGCATGGAGTCTTCTTGGGGTTCTCTCTCTCTCTGCTCCTCCCCGACTTGTGCTCTCACTCTCAAAATAAATGAAAAACATTTAAAAAATGTCCTTTGTTTTCTTGTTTCTGAAGTTATTTATACTTTTCTTCCTTATTAATAGAGGAATCTAAAGCTATAAATGTCACTCTTATCACAGCTTACCTGCATACGTATTTTTATGTTTTCATTACAATTGTTTTGAAAGTAGGTTTTATGCCCAACATGAGGCTTGAACTCATGAACGTGAGATTAAGAGTCATGTGCTCTACCAACTGAGTCAGCCAGGTGCACCTACAAAATATTTTTTATTTTCTCTTTGACTCAGTTTAAGTGTCCTGTGTTTCACAGCATGTACTGGATATCTTCCTTTTATTGATTTGTTACGTTGTTGACAGAGAAGAATATTAATCTTTCAAGATTTGTTGAGAATTGTTGTATGGCTCAGCAAATGCTTCATCTTGATGATTATTCTATGTGTACTTGATATGAATGTGTATTCTGCTCTCGTTGGGTGGAGTGTTCTATAAATGTCATTTAGGTCAAGTTGGCTGATTTGCATTGTGTTCGATGTTCTATATATTTACTGATCTTGCTCTCATCTTACTGCTTTGTCAATTAGAAGTGTTGAAATTTCTAGAACTGTGTATTTGTTGATTTGTCCTTTTAGATTACTTATATTTCATGTCTTTCAAAATGCTGATAATACTAGGCGCATGCCATGTCTTCTTGACGAATTGCTTTTGGTTATTATGTCTCCCTTTATCATATTCCTGATATTCATATAGTCACTCCCAACTTGATTAGCATTTACATTGTATATAATTCTTCCATCTTTTTTGTTTGTTTGTTTTTGAAGTAGGCTCCACACCCAGTGCAGAGCCCACTGCAGGACTTGAACTCACAATGTTGAGATTGAGACCGGAGCTGAGATCAAGAGTCCAATGCTTACCCAACTGAGTCACCCAGGTACCCCTCCACCTGTTTACTTCTTACGTATCTTCATCTTTAACATTGGTCCCTTGTGAACAGCATGTAATTGGTTCTTGCCTTCTCACTGAATTTGACAATATGTCTTGTATTTGGAATGTTTAGATCATTGATTAATTTAATTATCAATATGATTTGGGTTTAAATCTACACTCCTGCTATTTTGTATGAGACAAATACATTCTATTGGGGTGATTTTTTTTAATAATTCCATTTTATCTCCTATATTACTTAGCTATTTCTCTTAATTTTTGATATTTAGTAGTTAGATAATTTTGATATTTAGTAGTTGCTCTAGAGCTTACAATATACATCTTTATCGCAGATTACCTTCAAATAATAATATATCACTTCACGGGCAGTTTAAGACTTTTTCAGCAATATTTAATTTCTCCCTCCTGTCTTTTCTATTTGTTATATCTTTTACTCTACATCTATTACAAATTGCATAATAAATTTTCATTACTTTGTTTTAATTTTTATTCATACATTTTTAATCATTATTGCCATCGCATACATACATCTATAACTGATTATTACATTAAGCCAATGTGTCATATAGCTATCAAAAATCTCCAATCCAATTGATACTTTAGCTTCTTGGAATTCAGGTTTGTAGTCCAATCTAGACTTTAGCTACTTAAAACCAGCTACTTCTGATTGCTTTCATGAAGTCTTTCTATACTACCAACTCATGATCGGCATGAATTATAAATATGCCTGCTTCAGTGCAAACATTTTTCAGGTCTGCTCCATTACAGCCATCTGAAAACCTTATAAATGTTTCTAATCTATTTTATCATGCTTTGTAATGGTACCTCCGTAGATTTGGGGGATATCTAACCTTGCTTATAAATAAATGTATATTTTTTCTATTTATCTGGAGACAGCAAAGCAGAATCCACTGTACTTGTTGATAGCCATGATCATTTTAACTATGCAGAGTATCACATCCATCCATTTGAGTAACTCATAAAGTCCTCTCAACCTATCAGCTGAAGTACTTCCAGAAGACCAGTATCCATGAATGGCATTTTTTTTTAATCCACAAAAATGATGCACGACTGATGATTCCTAATGTAAACATTTCTTTGATCAAATGGGTGCTTTCACCAGTGTACTTGTCTACAGTACAACTGTATACTACGATTAAGATATTGCATTCCAGTTGGCTAACAGCAGCTCTTGCCATTAGTGTTTTTCCTGTTGATCCAGATAACAAACAGCCTTTTGGAGATATTATTCCTATACTGGAATAATTCTAGGTTTGTAAGAGGTACTTGTATTGCCTCTGAATTCTCTGATCTGTTCAGATAATCCCTCCACCTCAGAAAAAGAAATATTCCTTACATCCTTGTGAGACATGCTGTAAGATCAGTGAATCTTGGCAAATATCGATGTAATCATATCCAAAGCAACTCTTGTTCCTGGATGCCGCTTTTTTCAAGCTAACCATGACAACTGACAATATATTTTGGCTCTTCTAACAACGAATTTTTCAATTAACTTCTAAAGTACTTCACGCAGTTTGACCCGACTTGGGTGATTGTAGGTCCCTCGGTCATTTTCAGACTTTTCATACTGATCGGTAAGTTCTTTTAATTGTTCCCTTAACTGTTTAAGACTGTTGTTGATCTTCTTGTGCTCCAACATCTTTTTTGCGACAGCACTGAAGCTCAGGATCTCTATGGTCTGCCCTGATGAGATGTCATCACTCATAGGGGATGCCAAGAATGGCCATGGCCATTGGGGTGGAAGAAGTGGAATGAAGGAGGAGAGCAGCACTGGAAAGTGGGGGATGGATGGCTCTGCTCAATCCAATTCTCTTTCATGGAAATTAGAAATAAAACATTTTATATTTGCCCTCATATTCACCAAAGGCTCTCTTTATTTCTTTGTTGTAGGATCAAGTTCCCATGTGGTGTAATTTTCTGTCTGAAGAATATCCTTTATTATTTCTGGAAGTACAAGTAAGTGGACAGATCTTCTCACCTTTGATTTTCTTTACATTTTATTTATTTTTGAGACAGAGAGAGAGAGAGAGAGAGAGAGAGAGAGAGAGAGCGCACAAGTGGGGGACAGGCAAAGACAGAGGGAGACACAGGATCCGAAGCAGGCTCCAGGCTCTGAGCTGTCAGCAGAGAGCCCGATGCAGGGCTTGAACCCACGAACCGTGAGATCATGACCTGAGCCGAAGTCAGTTGCTTAACTGACTGAGCCACACAGGCGCCCCTGATTTTCTTAAAAAGTCTTTAAGGATTTTTAAAATATAATTCTAAGTTACAGTTTATAATGTGCCCTGATGTATTATGTTCATTCTGCTTAAGATTCATGATCTTCTTGATTTTGTAGGCTTATTGTTTGGAATTTAGAAAATTTCATTCTTTAAATAATTTTTAAACTTCCCTTCCCCTTTTATTTTGGGACTCCAGGGCACAGATGTTATACTGCTTGATAGTAATCCACAGCACAGTGAGACTGGTTTGTTGTTGTTTTTCTCATTGTGCTTCAGTCTAGATACCTTCTATTGTTGAAACTATCGTAAGGCTCACATCATTTATTTCTCTTCCCTTAGGGATCACAGTTGAGCCAATTATCCAATGTCTGTATTTAGATGTTTCCTATTTGACCAGTTTTCTAGTTGCTTATAGGGGAAGGGCACATCTGGTTCAAGATCCTCCATCATGGCCAAAAGCAGAAATTTTAGCTACATTAAAAAAAAAAAAAAAAAAGGCAATCAAACCAGACATGGGTGCACCATCAAATTACCAGTTTTGACTAGTATTTCACTTTAAACTTCAGTGAGAATAGAGTTAATCAGAGGAAAATGCTCTCGTGTTTCTACTACCAAATCTGAAACCTACTTGTATTTACCCCATTTTACCATCTTCCCTCTAGTTACAGATGGAGACGTGTCCCTGATGTATTAAAGACTCATTTTTCTCTTGTGCTCTGGATCCCATTCAAAATTTCACTCCTTTTAAAATTCTCACTCCATCGGTCTCTTTCTTCATGGCTCACCCCATCAGCATATAAACTTGATGTACTATCTCTCAAATAAAAATCAAGAATTTTCTCTTCTTGCCCACTATCACTTTATTTTCCCGTTCCCCTTCATGGAAAAACTTCTCAAAGAGTGATCTACAGTTACTGTCTTTACTTCCTTACCAACCTCGTAACCTCTTCAACCTGATCCAGTCTGGAAGCTGTCCTCCAACTATACTGAATTTACCTATCAGTTCACTGTGGCCAATTCACAAAGCTCCTATTACTTGATGCTTCAGTAAACACATTTAAAATGACGGACCACTTTTTCCCACTTAAACCCATTTCTCTTGCTTTCATGAAATTCGACCCTGCTTGTTTTCCTCTTACTTCACTGACCACTCTGTCTTTCTTTGCTGACTGATCCTCAACCTAACCTCTAAATATTAGATTGTCTCAGGTCCCGATCCTCTATTCATTTCCTTTCTGTAACAACACTTCCTTTATGTGACCTTAACTATATCCATTATTTTAAATGATTACCTACATGACATCTCTACTTGGAAAAATAATGGACATCTTCACATGTCCCAAATGGAATTCTGTCCAAATTCCCTCCTCCCCCACATAAATAAATAGCTCATCCATAAACCAAAACCAAGGAAACATTCTTGATTTGTTCCTGTCATTTCTTCCATCCAATCCATCAGTTGGACCCATTTCTACTTTTTTCCATTTCTTTCCACACCTCCCTAGTCCTGAAAGTACAAGATACTTTCAGGGAATGAACGGTGAATAAACCAGTTTGGCTGGATTGGAAATTACTGTTGAGGAGTATTAAGAGATAAATCTAGGTAAGTCAGTTTGGGACTCATGTTGGAGGACTTGGAATGACAGACAGAAGCCTGGTTTCTGGGAGAACAGAGGGAGTTATCCCTCCTGGGGATAATTCTCCTGAAAAGTGGTACTTTTTCAGTAATTTAAAGTATGTTGACATAACGGTTGTTAAGATTATGAAAAAAAGATGCTAGTGAAAGCAGTGTGAAAGTAGTATCAGGAGCCAAGTGGAAAAGGTGGTCAAAGGATAGTGTCTTTTAAAAAGAGGGGAAACACTTTCTTCCTCTCCAACCCACAGGGCAAGCCCTACACCTATTGATGTTAAACTATGGCTCTGCCTCTAGTGACAGTCTGGGGTGCTGGACTTCATGCTCTAAGAAATGGGAAGAGGTGTAAAGCCTGAGCAGAAAAGGGATATGGTTAAAACTGTGCTATGGGAAGAAAGACCTGACAGTGATGTGCAGGACTGAGAAGGTAGGAAGACTAATTAGGTTATTACGATAGTCCAGGTAGGAAGTTACAGGGGACTGGTGAAGAAGACAGTGAGAAGAAAGAATGAAAAGAGAGTGCAAGAGATAAAAACCATAGTCAAAGGTTTTTACTCAGGGGTTCTGAGCTCTGATGACTTAAGAGAATTGTGTTGTCATTGTTATGACTAAGTACCTTAGGAAAAGAAACTCTTGTGGAGAAAGTACGATGAGTTCTGAGAGTTTTGAACTGCTAGCTGTGAACAGTTCTTAGTATGGCTTTAGCTGGTGTAATTCTCTGGGTCATTCAATATCATACAAAATAGATTTGCAATCTTGGTTCTAGGTTAACATTTCCCAGATTATTGATTTGATTCAAATATATTAAATACCCACCTGCTATATTATATGCATAACTGATGCTGCTTCATTTTTTACCTACCACTTATTTTCCTGTACTGTTCATCACAAGTAACATTGTTTTAGAGGTGTGTTGCTGCTTAATGTTCTGCTTTATTCCCCTGGACATATTTGCAAGTTGTCTTTTCAAAGCTAAGGATACAGGGGCACCTGGGTGGCTCAGTCGGTTAAGTGTCTGACTTCAACCCAGGTTGTGATCTCACGGCTTGCAAGTTTGAGCCCCGTGTTGGGCTCTGTGCTGACAGCTCGGAGCCTGGAGCCTGTCTCAGATTCTGTGTCTCCCTCTCTCTCTCTGCCCCTCCCCTGCTCATGCTCTGTCTCTATCAAAAATAAACATAAAAAAAAAAATTTAAAGCTAAGGATACTTCTTGGTCCCTCCTCAATTAAAAACCCCATATATCTGAACATATTTGTTCACCAACAATGTTTAGCATACGTCTCCACGGTAGGTCCTCAAAAAAAGGTTTGTTAAAAGATTAAATAAGTTTATGGCTTGCTTACAACCCTGGCTCACTTCTTTAAAAATAAGGTAATGTAGCATGTTGAGTATAAAATGCATTCAATCAGGGGCGCCTAGGTGGCTCAAATTGGTTAAATGTTCAACTTTTGATTTTAGTTCAGGTCGGAACCTCACGGTGCAAGAATTCAAGCCTCATGCTGGGCTCTGTGCTGACAGTGCAGAGCCTGCTTGGGATTCTCTCTCTCTTCCTCTCTCCCGCTCACTCATGTGCACGTGTGTGCACTTTCTCTCTCTCTCTCTCTCTCAAAATAAATAAATAAACAAACATTTTAAAAAAATGTTTTAAAGCATCAGTCAGAGCCAGAAGACCTGGGCTCTAGCCTGGCTCTGCTCCTGACCAAATCTGTGACATTTGCAAGTTAAAGTAATTTCCTTGGATTTGGCTTCTACAGCCATAATATGGTTTCATCTAAATGTTGGATTCTCTTATCACATTTCAGTAATACTTCTTCATGTAGCAATTATGGTCACTTTGGAAAATATGGTTCAGTTCTTCAAGCAACCAAAGATATGTCTTGACTTGAGAATGTACTATTTATTTACTTAAATTTTTTTCCCCTAAGTTTATTTCTTTTGAGAGAGAGAGAGAGAGAGAGAGAGAGAGCAAGGGAGGAGCAGAGAGAGAATCCCAAGCAGGCACTCAATCTCACAAACCATGAGATCATGACCTGAGATGAAAGCAAGAGTCAGATGCTTAATGGAGTGAGGCACTCAAGTGCCCCAAGAGTGTTCAATTTAAATAATGCTTCCTTGTATTTTGGCAGAGTATTCTCACAGACAAAGGTTGCCTAGTCCAAACTTTTTAAAAATCCATTTACTTTCTTTCTTTTTTTAATTTATCGAGTGAGACAGAGACAGCATGAGTGCAGGAGGGGCAGAGAGAGGAGAAGAGAGAGAGAATCCTAAGCAAGCTCTGAGCTGCCAGCACAGAGCCCGACGCAGGGCTTGAACTCATGAAACCATGAGACCATGACCTGGGCCGAAACCAAGAGTTGGATGACTGACTGACCCACGCAGGTGCCCCCAAATTCACTTACTTTCAACTTTCTTTCATCATCCAGCAAAAAGTAGTATTATCCCTTATACTGCTCCTTCTGTAAAGACTTACTTTCTACAGCTTGTCAAATTGTTGTCCACTTAAATTCCTTTGTTTGGAGCATGGGATGTGCAGTAATACAACTAAAAATATATTCAAATAACATCCACTGGGAACTGAAATGATTTTGTCTTGCTACCTGGGCTGTATAACCATGGGTCACTGCAGAAAGCTTATCTATTTTTTTTTTTAATGTTTATTTATTTTTGACAGAGACAGAACATGAGCAGGGGAGGGGCAAAGAGAGAGGGAGACACAGGTTCTGAAGCAGGCTCCAGGCTCTGAGCACAGAGCCCGACGCGGGGCTTGAACTCACAGACCGCGAGATCATGACCTGAGCCGAAGTCGGATGCTCGACCGACTGAGCCACCCAGGCGCCCCAGAAAGCTTATCTATTTTATTGCTGCTTTATATGTATGCTACCAAAGCTGCAAAAGGCAACAGAGTGAAACGGTTCTAAACCCTGGCATTGGAGTCATACTGCCTGTGTTCAAAATGCAGCACCTCTTCCTTCTACATGTGGGACTTGGAATTTATTGTATATTGGTAAACTTAAGTTTCCACACACTTAAAATGAGAAAAATAATAGTGCCTGCCTAAGAATTGTATGGATAAAATGAGATAATCAATGTAAGAGGATCCTAACTGTTCCCCAAGTGATACACAGATTTAATGCAATCCCTATCAAAATCCCAACATATGCAAAAATCTATATATTTTTTTGCAGAAATAGAATAACGTAAAATTCATATGGAATTTCAAGGGACATCAAAAAGCCAAAATAATTTTGAAAAAGAACAACAAAGTTGGAAGTCTCACACTTCCTGGTTTCAAACTTACTACAGAAGCTACTGGTAATCAATACAGTATGGTACTGGCATCAGGGCAAATAGACTAATGGAATAAAACAGAAATAAACTCTCACATATACGATCAAATGATTTTCAACAAGGGTGCCCCAAGATTACTCAGTGGGAAAGGACACTCTTCAACAAATGCTGCTGGGAAAACTGGAAATCTATATGCAGAAAGATGAAGTCGGACCCTTACCTCACACCATGTGGAAAAATTAACTCAAACTGGATTGAAGACATAAATGTAAGAGCCAAAGCTATAAAACACTTAGAAGAAAACATAGGGAAAAAGTTTCCTGACACTGGGTTTGGCAATGATTTCTTAGATATGACACCAAAAGAAGAGATAAATTGGAATACAATGAAATTGAAAACTTGTGCTTCACAGGACACAATCAAGAGGGTAAAATGGCAACCCACAGAATGAGAAAAAATACTTGCAAATTACAGATCTCATGAGGGGTTAATATCCAGAATATAAAAAGAACTCCTACAACTTAAAAAAGTTCAATTTTAAAACGAGCAAAGGACTTAAACAGACATTTCCCCAAAGAAGATGCACAAATGGCCAAAAAAGTGCACATTAAAAGATGCTCAACATCATCCATCATTAGTGAAATGCAAATCAAAACCACGTTCCTGTAACACTTCAGACCACACCCTATGGCTACCAAATGAAACCAAACAAAAAGTGTAGTGTTTTTTTAGTCAAAAATGAGTACTTTGTCTTCTGGGTCAATTTCACAGCATACATATGATCTTTATTTGGCCTTGCTTCTTTCCTTTTCCCCTGTGGAAATTTCATTTTGGCTTTATATACAGTTACATGACATGGCTTTAATATCAAAAAGTATTTTCTTATTATCTCCTTGTATAACTAAGAAGCAAAACTGTTAATGCTGCATATGATCAAAATATGCTATGTTAAATTAAGTTTTTAACAGGATTATTATATCTGATTGACTTATTGTGAGATGTAAAAGACAAGACAACAAAATGATACTCAGGGATTTATCTCCAACTGAAGAAGACCAAAGTTTTGTATCTGTTAAGGAAAATCTTTCAACTCAGGTTAAAATCACATGACTTTTTAGAAAGATCACATGCCAGCTAATTGTTAGTTCAGATACACTATTTGGAATATTTCTCCCTCATCTCCTCCACCATGAAATTTTAAAAGCACTGCATATGTTTATGTGCTGCATGTATTTTCTAAACTTAAAAAGAGTAAGACTTTTCATCTTCCAATACCAATATTCACCCTCTTAGAGGTGACAGCTCTTGAAAAAGCATGTTCTAAAGAGAAGCAGTATATGAAACCTTAACTCTCATACTAAATCCAGGCCCAAGATACCTTCTTATGGTTCCTTGCTATCTGAGATTGGGGCCACATCAAACTGGGTTCCCTGAAAACACCATGATTATGGATAATATCCTCAGAGCTTCAGCGTCACTAAATTTTTTTTATCTCGGCTTTGTTTGAATGTTTATTTAACAGAGAATTCTAAATTGATATACCATTGTGATTCATCTTCACATAAGGCTATCCAGGATTCCTTTGCCTGTATCCATATTTTATTCTCTATTCTCAATACATAAGTGGGATTTAGGATTTTACCAAGTCACTTAAGAGGTGATGGCTTCACTACTACAACTATTAACATGAATTACTTGATGCAACTTGAAAGTTGTGGGTAGCTTGCAGTGTTAGTACTGATAAGTGAGTACATAGGTAGGGAGATCTGAAGTGATACACACGCTCACGCTCTGTGTCTCTCTGTCTCTCAGTAATAAATATAAACGTTTAAAAAAATTTAAAAAAAAAAGAAATTCCTTCCTCTGTAATAGTAGTTTGGGAAAGACATGGGGCCTCTTTTAGGAATTACAATGGTATACTCAGAGTTTTGGAATCTAACATTCAATCCAAGTCAATTTTTTTTTTTAATGTTTGTTTATTTTAGAGACAGACAGACAGAGTGAGTGGGGGAGGGCAGAGAGAGAGGCAGACACAGAATCCAAATCAGGCTCCAGGCTCTGAGCTGTCAGCACAGAGCCCGACACGGGGCTCAAACTCACGAGCCATGAGACCATGACCTAGCTGAAGTCAGATGCTCAACCAACTAAGCCACCCAGGCGCCCCAATCCAAGTCCTTTAATAAAAAGGCAGGATTCAGCTTCCGTTTTCCCTGTCAACAATACCTTTACTCATATTATCAGTAACTCCTACTCAACAAGGTGCAATGCACTTAACCAATTAACAGAAAGGAAAAGAAGTGATACCAGGAGATTCATACTATCCTCAAAATTCCTGATTGAAACATGGATTTAAAACATTTTTTAAAGAGAGAGAGGCAGGGTGCCTGGGTGGCTTAGTCACTTGAGCGTCCGACTTCAGCTCAGGTCATGATCTCGCGGTCCATGAGTTCAAGCCCCGCATGGAGCTCTGTGCCGACAGCTCAGAGCCTGGAGCCTGCTTTGGATTCTGTGTCTCCCTCTCTCTCTGCCCCTCCCCTGCTCACACTCTGTCTCTCTCTCAGAAATAAATAAACATTAAGAAAAAATTCTTTTAAAAGAGAGATAGTCTGGGATAGTTTCCCTGGGTTTCTCCCATGTTTACAGGAGGTATACATGTTATTAAACTGTTGTTTTTCTCCTGTTAACCTTTTTTTTTTTTTTTTTAATAGTGGTGGGATCTCACCCAAGAACCTAGAAAGGGAGAGGGAAATTCTTTTTCCTCCCCTACAGTTTAGTAACTCATGATGGGACATTCCCTCTGGAGCCTGCAGATAAGTATCCTGGAAAACTGATAGAAGCTGTTAAAGGAAATGCTTCTTATTTAAATACCTGCTTGCACCATGGAGGCCTAACTGAGATCTCACCTGCGCCACCTCCTCCTGAAATGAGACCCAACTTTTTAACCAATCTAATCTATTCTCAAGACTGAGGAAAGCGCTGCTGTTTGTAGCAGGCATCATGGCTTCAAGGTGCCGCCCAGGCCCTCAGGACTTGCAGTCCCAAGGGAGTCACCACGGTGTGCTCCGTGGCATCTGGAGGTGGTGTTCCTACAGATGATGAGCAGGCTACTAGGCTAGAGAGGGAGGTCATGATGGCTGCACAGAAGGCACTGGACCCATACAATATGCTAGCCCCAAAGGCAGCTTCAGGCACCAAGGAACACCCTAATTTAGTCCCATCTATCACCAACAAGCATCTGTGAAGAGGACAACAGTGCCCTCATCTGGTTCTGGCTGCACAGAGGCAAAGCCCAGCAAATGCCCTGGCTGTGGAACCCCTTATAAGCACTAACTTATAGGTGTGTGCTGTGAACTTTTTTCTTTCCAGTCAAGACTGGCCATTGCATTGACTCCTTCTCCCCCCACCCCCGCCAAAAAAAGACTGAGACTAGTTCAGTGAAACTATAGAGCAATCTATCAATCAACTCAGCTTCTGGACTATAAAATGAATCTGAAATTTCAAAGGCAGGCCCGAAAGGAAGCAGCCTATGGCACCGCAAAATACGCTTCTTTGGCATAAGGATTATTTTGAGCTGATCATTTTTAAGAAACAGGATATACAGCAAAAGCTCTGGAAATCTAGTGAAAGCTCTTTTATATGGGAAATCTCCATTAGTAAGGGTATTTTCCTTACCAGAAAGACAAAGATGACTCTACATCATAGCAACCTTACTCCTGTTTAGCTGAAGAAGGTACTCAAGTGAGAGCCTGGCCTATTTGGGAAGTTAGTTCTTTTGGGTATCTCACATATACAGGAGGCGTACATGTTATTAAACTTCTGGTTTTTTCCTGTTTAAAAAAAAAAAAGAAACGTTCTGGCAGGATTTCTAGGAAATAGTGACTGTTACTTTGTTTTTAAAGTGTTTTCTGAACAGTAGTCAGTAAGTGCAGTCATTTAACACAAACCACTTCCCATTCGGCATTTAGCTTTGGGCCACCAGCAGCTTGCAGATCAAGGGCTTAGACACCTTGGTTATGCAAATTAAAAGTGTTAGAGAGTTCAGTTATTTGTTCCTAAGAATCAAAATGAAGTCTTTGATTCTGTAAACAATCTTCCTTTTTTCTCCAACCAAACACTGAGGGGTCTTAAAAGTTACTAAGGACATAAAATAATAAACTTTGTTTTAATGTACTTAAAATTTGAGATAGCTATAAAGATTCACTGTTATAGCAACCTTCAACAAAACTATTATGCAGAAGAAGAAAGTATCATCTGTGTATTTCAAGTAGTCAAAAAAGAAAATTTCAAGTACATATTTTCACAACTGACTGCCTTAAGGATTAGATTTATCTTTCTCATTTTATTTTCCTTACTAGAATTTCCTTAATCTCTAATATTTTTAATTCTAGTGAATAAATTCTGACTCACAATATTACACATGCTACTGGAAAATTCACATTCAGAGATTCATATACACTCCAAGCATTGAAAAGAACCTAAGCCTTTTCATTAAAAATACTACCCACCTAGGGGCGCCTGGGTGGCGCAGTCGGTTAAGCATCCGACTTCAGCCAGGTCACGATCTCGCGGTCCCTGAGTTCGAGCCCCGCGTCGGGCTCTGGGCTGATGGCTCGGAGCCTGGAGCCTGTTTCGGATTCTGTGTCTCCCTCTCTCTCTGCCCCTCCCCCGTTCATGCTCTGTCTCTCTCTGTCCCAAAAATAAATAAAAAACATTAAAAAAAAAATTTTTTTTTAAAAAATACTACCCACCTAATTATCTTTTGTGTGTGAAAAGCATCTAAACATTTTCATCTGTGTATACAGTTGTACTTGAAAGGGCAACTGATCAAAAGATTTTCCTACTGTATACTTTTCACTTGTCTTTCTAGCACTGGTTCTGATAATGTCTTCTCACGTGTGCTGACGATCTGCATTCTCACCTGCCTGCTGTCTCGGTCATATCTTGCTATAGCATCTTTGCCTTGTGACCTCGCTCTGTTTACTGTTATTTACCAAGAGTCATATCTAAAAGCTATGCTTCTGTTCACATTGCTTGAAACCGACCTGCTTGACCCCAGTAAATAGCATCTATAGGCATGCTTCCTAGGCAAGTATTAAAATTAAAACCATTCACGCAATCTAAGAATATGGATAACTGGAAGAGGCCCTCTCAAAGCTCTTCTAATGCTTATTTTATGAACCTGCTATAGTTACATTAAAAAAACAGGATGTTAAGCAATCTGCTATGCAAAGAAAGGACTTATGATGGAATAATGATCATTATCCACTTTTAAAACCATATTAATAAAGACTGGTGTTTCAGTTAGAAATAAGGCATCTCCTTATAGGTTTGGAAGACTGAAAAAGAACAGTATTCTAGGGCCTGCACCACCCAAGCAATCCCATATGGCATAAATACAATAGAAATTAACTTCTTAACCTAAAAAATAATACACAGTAATAAAGTAAAACAAAATTGATAAATCACAAAATTAGGTAATTTAATATTTAGGCTATAATGCGCATTTTACTAAAAATTTGATTCATATGAAGAGTTAAAGGCTATATGATACGCATATCACATAAATTTGATTAATATGAAAGTTTTAAAATTCTCTTGTCATTCTGAAATCTCTCTGAATGTTACTGTCAGCATCATGAAACACTTAGTGCTAGTTATCTTGAAATTAAGTACAACCAACCCAAATCTGGGAGTAAACGCCAAGTATTTTCTCAGATCCGTACTGTGATATTTTTCTCAAGTAGAATGAAGCGTGTCACATATAACCCACCCTTTTGTCTGGCTAATCCTGCTGACTTATACTTACTGTTATTACTTATTCTAATACAGAAAACCCAAAGATCTGTAATAAGTGGTACTGAAAAATTAGAAAAACTTTCATTAGAAATAATTTAAATACCAGAACTGGAGTGGATACAGAAATGGTCATAAAGAGCACAGAGTAGTTGATAGCAGTCTTAGGAAGTGCTTCTTAAGAAATTGAAAGATATGTTTACTACGATGAAAGGCTTTCTCTGCATATCCCTAAATCAGGGTGTGCGCCCCACTTCCTTGGTTAGGTGACAATACAAAAGAAAATAACTTCGGAATATTTATTACGTCGGTATTTCAGTTTTGTAGAAACATGCTAAATGCACGATGAAGAAAATAACACAGTCTCAATAAAGTGACCACGTAATGCCACCCCATGGAGAATGGCTCCCCAGGTATAGAACTGTAGGTATTTCCTTATGTCTACTCCATAATAAAACTATTTAAATAAAATTTAAACATCAGAAGTTATAGTTGTGATAAAAATTTCACTCGACTTTGAAGCAGAAGTCTTGAGTCATGAGAAAGCACTCTTTCACAGCAAGTTATGGTATTACTGGCAGCATATACATAGGTGACGTGAAACGATCACTATTTCCCAAAGTAAGGAGCCATGGACGTATCGAATGATTTATATAAAGACTACATAACTTAATATACTGCAATATTTACAGAATTGTAGAAATCTAAGAAAACCTTTATCCTCATTTCTTAAGAATATTCATTTGAAGAAACATTTTGGCATTAATTGGTACGATAATTACTTACCTATTTCTTGTACAGAACCAACTGAACAGGTGCAGGTTAATTTCTCTTTATGTATAACCAGAATAAAAATTTAAACACTGCAAATCCTCAGTGAATAATAATTCTCTTGCAAACTCAGAATTTTATAGTAAGGTAGTCATCCCACTCTAAAAACTTCAGAATGTTTATATGGGATTACTCTCCCTAAAACTAAAAAGTGAAACATTAAGAAAGAAAAATTTAAAGTAATCTAGTTAATACCTTTGTTTTTAAAAACAAACAAAATGTTATAAACCTTTAAAAACCCACTTTTCAGCACTTAAGTTTCCGAAATCAAGCATATTATACGATGTGCTACTTGTGACTTATAAAGTAGCAGCATGGGGGATCTCTTAATTGCATTATGTACACAGGTCCTTGAGGAGTCTACAAATAAAAATCATATTCAACTTTCATCACGATATCAGAAATCTTTTAAAATCTAATATACTATCATTTTAGATGTTTTCTGCATTTGGTTACCACTAAAATGCTTTAAAGATAATGTAAAAAGCATTTCTTCCCTTTTCTTCCTTCCCACCAAAAAATTTCAAACTTTATGTATGAGGCATTTTCTTATATAATTTGCATTTCAAAGCCAGCTCCAAAAAATAGATAATCCAAAGCCTTAAGTACAAGTTTAAAAAAAATAGCGTATATCACTGAAAATAAAGTAAGAAACTATTTTCTTTTTAACTGAAATACTAAGTATTTTAAACTTGGTATGAATAACACACAGACTGCCCCTCTACCATACCACACTCCTTACGTACAGTGTCTAAAGAGGAGTAGCGCTAAAACAAAGGACGACAACAACCAACACTTACATGTATACTCTCATTCTTCTTAGACACATACATTATGAATTTTCTACTGGCATTCTTGAATAAAGTTAACAAGCATACTTTTTCACCAATTTATTCTCATTTCTCCCTTGTATATAAGAATCTCTAACAAAAGGAAATGTCTTCAAGGATTTCTGAAATCCCTAAAATATTCTTTAGCAAAAAAAAAAAAAAAAAAAAAAATCCTAACCTATCAGGCATCTCAATAAGCATATACATTTAAAAAACAATCTATTTTATGGCTTATACTTCAATTTAATGCATGACCAAAGTCCCAGGGATTGAAGAATCTTATTAGCAGCCAAGAGCTAAACGGATGACAATATTCCTCACATTGTGATCTCAAAATTTTTAAAGAAAACTATTCACTATAGTCTTAGAAAAACCTGGAGATAATTCTATTTTAAAAACACACTTACCACAAACAAATACAAGGGAGACAAATAAGAAAATAGATTGTGTTATATCTTTGTAAACTTGTTCCATTTCAAAATGTATTCTTTAGGGTCGGGGAAACTTCCTATACAAGTGAAACTAAATATTTGTTCCCTTTGCTTTGAAAAATATTTACAGTACATAGAACTACAAGCTAAAAGTGTACATCTGCTTATATTGCTGGCCAGTGATATAAATGAACAAGAACACAAGGTGCTTATTCAATTATCTGAGCATTATAATTTGTATAGTGATGTTATTGTAGGTCAACTATGGAAAAATTAGAAAACATTAATGAACACCAGCCCTTGTGTAAAACACCACACAAGATGCCAAGGTATTATACATTCACTGTGGTAAAAACTGTACATATGTATTCTGCGCATCTTCAACATTGCAAAATTTACATTACAATTTTTTCATCTTTCAAAATTCTGAGTTCAAAAAAGTCTATTTTTTTCTTTTGCCAGAGAAAAGTGATGTTAACTGATTGATTGGGTCTGTGAAACTGCTTATAAAATTCTTTGCTAAGGTCTTTTCATCAGTGTCTTTTACTGATGTCCTCGTGAAGAAAAACTAAATTTTGCAAGTTTTGAACAGATATTTCCACATCTTTGCTGGCTAGCATCATGATGTACATAATAATTGTATATGTAATAATAGTCCACAGTAATGTGAAATACAAAACTTTGTTCTGTTAAGTCTATTTTGGTCTCAGAGCGAAGTTCATTTCTTTCATCCAGCCATGTTGTCCCTTATTTGATCAACTCGAAGAGCTAGGTCTCTAAAAGAGGGGCGCTGATTTACATTATTGTTCCAGCATTCAGTCATAATCAAATAAATCTATAAAAGAGAAAGTAAACCAAAATTATAATGAACACAAGGTGCCATCTTTTAATTGATGAAGACATGAACGGAGAACTAGCTTAATTTTCCTATGTAGGCTTATGTCATGGCTATGCCTAGATCCACAGTCATATGATTATCCAAAAGCTTAGCAAATTAAATGTCATCAAGTGACGTGAAACCCTTGTGAAAAGGGAATGAAAACATCTGATGAATGTGGATAAAAAATGTTTTGTGGGGGCGCCTGGGTGGCTCAGTCAGTTAAGCATCCAACTCTTGATTTTGGTGTGGGTTATGATCCCGGGGTGTGGGACTGAGGCTGACTTCAGGCTCCAGGCTGAGTGCAGCCTGCTTAAGATTCCCTCTCCCTCTCCCTCTGCCCCTCCGCCTCTTGAAAACACGGGCTCTTCTCTCTCAGAAAAAAATGTTTGTGTTTTTTTTTTTTTTTATTACCTCATCTGGGCATCCATCTGGTCTTGGTAATCTTCCATTATTCTTTAGGAGTTCTATCAAATGAAACACAATCATCTGTCCTTGTTTGTCATTGCCAATCATACGCATAAATTCCTGCAATATAAATCCACTTTTCAATAAGTTTTTTTTTTGGTACATTTAATGTGAACCAGAATTCTTTCTCAACTTCTAGTAAATGTGAAAAATTCTGTATATGTATGTTTTCCTATATGTTTGAAACCTTTTAAAAACAGATTATTTTGAAGATCAAACCTTCCTTTTAGTCATATTTCAGAAAAGACAGTGCCATTTCCATAACTATAATATATTTGACACAAATTCCCTAAGAAGAGCCCAAAAGAAGTGAACTAAAAGATGTTTACTTTGGTTTTTTGATAGTTGTCTTAACACATCATATTATATTTCGGCTGAAATAAAATTTAGATTGTAAAAGAGAACATAATAAAAAGAACACAGAATGAATATTTAAGCATAAATGCAATGGAGATAAAATGCTCGTATGTACAAAATTCCTAAAATTAAAGTCTGAACTATGAGCTAGAGAAACATTTACAACAAACGCATCGCTTATTTAAATACAGAGAATTCTTACAAGCTGGTAAGAAAAATTACTAACATAATAGAGGGCAAAAGCACATGAGATAATGCACACACACATATACTGATTTCAAATACCCAAAAACTATGTACTCAATCACACTAATGGGAGAAATACAAATTAAAATCAAATAACTATAACTTCTATCAATTTGACAAAACTGCATAAAATACTAGCAAATGATAAAATGTATGCTCTTATGCACTGTTATTCGGAGTACAATCTGGTATAGCTTTTCTGAAAAACACTGTGAAATAATCAAAAACCTCTGAAAGAGTTCCTAATCTTTTACTTACAATTACACTTTTATTCTAAGGTGATAAGAGATAAATATTTATATATAACAATGTTCACTATGTTCATTGAAGTATTACTTAGAAGACTGAAAAATGGAAAAGAACTGAAAAATGGAAAAATGGAAAGGAACTATAGCATGGATATTTACTTATATTAGTAAATATTTACCACAAATACGATTTCGAACTTTTGGATAGCATTTTATTGTAAGGATATAGTTTCTGATATTTTCCTTTTTTAATTATCCTTTATTAAAAAATATAGAATAGACAGGGAAAACTATTTTTAAACGTTTAACTTTTTCAATAACTTCTGGAATGAATCAATTAATTAGGTTTACTAAAAACCTTTTGAAAATGCAAGTTAATTTAATGAACAAGTTTAGGGTTGTTTTGTTGGATGTTGTCTTCAAATCACCAATAAGAGGGTCTAAAATGAGTCCTAAGCTTACTATTATTCTCTGGGAGAAGCTTTTCCCATGTTAAAAAAAGCCGACGGTAAATAAAAAGCACACTGACCGCTGGTGGACTTTTACTCTTCTCGATGTATGTGAAAAGTTCATACAGAACCACTCCAAAGCTCCAAACATCTGAAGCCACAGAAAACTTGCTCTCTGTCAGTGATTCTGGAGCATACCTATAATGTATGGAAAGCATTTATAAGACAGTTTCTCGAATTATAATAGCACTGTATGGTGACAGATGGTTGCTATACTTGTGAGCACAGTGTAACACAGACTTGTCGAATCACTACGCTGTACAACGAATGTAATGAACTAGACTTCGTTAAAGAAAAAAAAATTATGTGATATGCCAACTCTAAATTTAACCTGAAAATCGTTGGATTAAAAAGGGTATAAAGAAAAGTTAACATAAGTAGGCCTAAAGCTGCCATCCTCAAAAACGCTCGCTTGCAAGGTTGACAAGTGACTGGCGCCTGGGAACTAGATTTCTGAAGGGCTGCCACGGCTCTTAAATGGTAAGGGAGGCTCACTGTGCCTGAAACGTTTCTACAAACAATATGGTTTACAATGAACACCTGCCTTCCTTCTGGCAGTCTGGAATTGTGGTACATGCCAGGCAGAGATTTTGTTGGGGGAATTACATGTGTCCCGTGTGACTTTTCTGGGACAGGACCCTTGAAAGTTTGTGTTTTCCTCCAGGTGTTGCCTCAGATGGCTTTTCCCTTCACTGATTTTACTTTATATCTGTTCTCTGAAACGCATCACAGCCATGAATATGACTGTATGCTGAGTCCTAGGAGTCCTCCTAGTGAATCATCAAGCCTGCGGATGGTCTTGGGAAACTGCCAAACAAAGATAACTAAGTACCTTCCTGGAACTCTAAAGTACCTGCTAAGTACCTTCCAGGTACTGAAATTTAAAAAAAATAAAATAAGCTGCTCTTTGCAAGCTAAACCTTGAAATGAATTGAGATAAGTTTCCAACTGGAAAAAAAAAAAAAAAGCTTCTAAACTGGAACAAGACTAAAAGCTATTAATATAAGCACCTGTTAATCAGAAGGGGGTAGGGAGGAGTGCCTGGGTGGCACAGTCAGTTGAACATCCCGCTTCTGCTCTGGTCATGATAAGATCAGATCATGATCTCACGGTTCCTGAGATTGAGCCCTGCATCAGGCTCTCTGCTCTTGGCACAGAGCCCACTTTGGATCCTCTGTCTCCTTCTCTCCCCCTCTCCCTTGCTCACGCTCTCTCTCTCTCTCTCTCTCAAAATAAATACACTTAAAAAAAAAGTGGTGGGAGAAGGAAGCAAAGTCACTGGGGAAAACAGTGTCATTGTCTACTCAAGTCTCAACACTATCCAAGGGAGGATTTGGGCTAATGGAATGTGAATATCATGGTTCCATTGTTAAGTTATCCTTATTATAGAAGATAGTGACAAAGATCTGTTTTAGACTGGTGAGATTAACTATATGAATTATGCAAATTTAATACCTCCTTCAAAATCCGATTTAAGCTTCCTCACTTCCACAGATCCTTCTTTGACTACTCAAGGTCTTAATGAGCTCATGTTACTCAGTTTCTATAGTATTTATTGTCGATACTATAGAATTAACCATGCTTTTTTATATATTTTTTTTAAAAATTCTTATCTTTAAATGTATGTTAGTTTTATCCCACAAATGGAATAAAACATTCTTGAAGACATTCTATTTCCCCAACATTTGCAAAAGAGTCTCTTCCTTTGGTTTTCATGAAAGCACTGTCTACAATTTCCTCCCTCATCTCCAAGGCTGTTTTCCTCTCTCCCATCACTTATGTAAGGATAAATACAAATCACAAAGGAAAAAAAAAATCAATTCTCCCTGTGGAAAATGAGGGAAAAGACTCTTTCTCCTCTTAGAGCATTTACTTTAGAAATTTATCATTGTAAATTCTTTGTGTCTTTTGAAATATAGGTAATTTTTTTTTTAAAGCTTTGCTTAAAAGCCTCTTGCCAGCTGTATGATCCAAAAATGTTTCTCAAGAACCTGGGAACCACCTCTCTGGAACGTAATCATCAAAGAAATAGCACCCAACCTCCCAGTTTTTGTGGGACAGTAAGAGTTTAACTTCCGGCAGGTGCCTCCTTCCAAGTTGCAAAACTATCTCCTCCCATAAAAATATGAGAAGTCTATCTGTCCTGTGGGTGATGACAATTAGTTAACACAGACAGTCACTTAAGATAAACTATGTGTGATGTCAAGTTCTCTTACTTGAGGACTAGCTATTGTTTATCTTGACAACATGTACGTAATGGGTTGAATCTGCTTGGCCACAGAAGGAGGTGAGGTTTCTTTCTTGTCTTTACAGTCTCTTAGCAGATCACTTGTGTGATGCACATGACGCTCAGGGTTAAAGCTTATTCAGTAATAAAACTTTCTTTTCTATCTTTGTGCAGAGGTTTACTGAATTGGGAGGAGATTTCATTTCTAATTATATTTCCCCAACACTTTCCTTCTCCATTTTCTAAGTTAGGGTTTCCCAAGGTTCTATCATCAAACCTCTTTTTGTCAAAACTTTCCATTAGATAATATTCATCCACCTATATACTAATGTCTCCTAAATTTATAACCATATTTTTGAACTTTCTTTTGTGTTTCGACTTACTGAACATCTCCATATTAAATAGATTCTTTAGGCAAAGAGAACTCCATTCCCACTTTTCCAAAACCTGCTGGTTATTTTACTTTCCTTATGCATTGAATGCCATCAACAATTTAGCTTACTTCCCAGGTGGAAATCTTAAGATTTTTTTTTTTTTTTTTGAGAGCAAGAAAGAGAATGCACTCATATGAATGGGGGAGAGGGGCAGGGGGAGAGTGAAAGAATTTTTTTTTTAATGTTTATTTATTCTGAGAGAGAGAGAGAGAGACCAACCAAGCAGGGGAGGGGCAAAGAGAGAGGGAGAAAGAGAATCCCAAGTAGGCTCTAAGCTGTCAACACAGAGCACAATGCACAGTTCAATCTCATGACCATGAGATCACAACCCGAGCCAATATTCAGAGTCAGACGCTTAACCGACTGAGCCATCCAGGCACACCCCAGGAGAAAGAGAGAATCTTAAGCATGCTCCAGCTCAGCGTGGATCCTCCATGAATCCAAAAGCCTGCTTCAACAGAAAAATATTCTAGCAGGAGCATTTTTCCTTTATTTTTTTTTTAATTTTTAATGTTTATTTATTTTTGAGAGAGACAGAGAGACAGAGCGTGAGCAAGGTAGGGGCACAGAGAGAGAAACAGAACCTAAAGTAGGCTCCAGGCCCTGAGCTGTCAGCACAGAGCCTGATGCGGGGCTCAAACTCACAAATCGTGAGATCATGACCCGAGCAGAAGTCGGATGCTTAACTGACTGAGCCATACAGGTGCCCCTCCTTCAGTTCTTAACACCAACACTTAGGACAAGCTAAAACATGTTGTTAGCTTAAAACAAAGAGCACTTTTGAATAACAAAAGCAATGTAGATAGCAAGATTACATGAAATTATAACTTTAAAAGATATGATGGCTATATCTCATGTATAAAAACTGTATGAGTTCTCTTTAATACTTCAGATTTAGTGTTCATTACTCAATAAATTAGTTAAAACCTATTTTATCAACTCATACATCTGAAATATTTGTACAAAATTTAGTCAGTCTCATTTCATTATATAAAACATTTAACACTTGCTAATATAAAAATAAAACTATTCCAACGGCCTAATTAGTTTTTGGCAGTATATAGCTTTCCATTCCATTAAGTACACAGGAAAATTTTGATCATGATAAAAATGATGTTATTTCTGATTTTTACACTAACTTATTTAATGTTTCTCCAAAGTCAAACATCACTTTGGTACATACGTCTCCCCAACACAATTACTAAAGGAATAATAAACATTTTACCATATACATTACTTCATACATTCTAATCTTAGCTACATTTTATTCTGTATTATTTATTGCAAACTAAGTAATAAGAAAGGACTTATCTTATTTTCATAACAGTATAAAATTAATTATACAAGATATGTATCATCTTAAGCTTATCTTGGCTACCCTTGTGATTTATTTTTCCAGACATGCAGGGAGAAATAGAGGGCCCAAAGCTTACATAATTTGGGACCTTTCTTTATAACAAAAAATACAAAATTAAGTATGAAACTGAATATTTAAAATTAGAAAAGAAGGAATCTTGAAAGGAAGGTGCTCTGGTGAATATGCTTTATTATAAACATGCCTCCACACGTGTCCTGCAATTTATTTTTTTAAATAATATTTCACAGTTTTTTCTTTTTAATGTTTTATTTTTATTTTTGAGAGAAGACAGAACCAGAATGCGAAGCAGGATCCAGGCTCTGAACTGTCAGCACACAGCCTGACGTGAGGCTCGAACTCACGAGCTATGAGATCATGACCTGAGCCGAAGTCGGACACTCAACAGACTGAGCCATCCAGGAGCCCCTAATATTTCACAGTTTTAACACACTTACTTCTAGAGTTGAACAATAAAGTCAGATTTTTAAAAAACTTTTAGTATACTTCCCAGAAATTGAGACAAGGAATGACTTTAATGATTTCACTTTTGAAAATCAAGTGGTTTAATTCTTTACTTTCAATAAAATTCAAAAAAAGAATGGATTTAATGAAGTTGCCAGGTAAGAGATAAATTTTAATGGTACTTCATTGTATACTTTTTTGCTCCTTATCTCAGAAAGAGTCACAGAAATGAATATTGTTATAACAAAACTCTTTCCATTCCTATATACTTATTTACACAACTTTTCTCAGTGTTCACATCTACAAAAAGGCAAAATAAACAGAATTTAAGCTGAATCTGGTCCCATGATAGAAATTAATATTCATACAGGGATATATGAACTAATCGGAGGGGAAAATAGCTCCATTTATCTTATTAAGAAATACCTCCAGGGGCACCTGGGGCGCTCAGTCGGTTAAGCGTCTGACTTCAGCTCAGGACAGTTCCTGAGTTCAAGCTCCACATAGGGCTCTGTGCTGACAGCTTTTGGAGCCTGGAGCCTGCTTGGGACTCTCTGTCTCCCTCTCTCTCTGCCCCTCCCTCGTTCGTGCTCGCTTGCTCTCTCTCTCTCTCTCTCAAAAATAAACATAAAAAAAAGAAATGCTTCCAATAAAAAACTTTAAACAATTATCCAATTTGTAATTTACTTATATTGCATTGGAACACTGTATCCTGATAATAACTTCAATGATAACCCAACCCAGAAGAAAAATGTAAATACTTCTGAGTTTTGTGGTCACAGGAAATTTAAAAGTTAATTTCAATTTACAGTAGTTCCCCCCCCCATCCACAGTTTTGCTTTCTTGGGTCTCAGTAACTAGTGGTTAACCACAGCCCAGATGCAGATGATCCTAACGCCACGTCACAAGGCTTACGCCATCCACCTCACTTCATCTCATCATACAGGCACTTTATAACACAGAGAAAGGTGAGTTCAGTACAAAAAGATACTTTGAGAGAAAACAAGAGAGAACAATTTCACATAACTTTATATTGTTATAATTATTCTACATTATTAGTTGAAACAATGAGAGTGAAAACACAAATAACCTCTTAGTGTTATTATGGAAATACCTTTGACTTCCTGGACCCCCTAAAACGAGAACCTGGTGTCCCCACACTTTGAGAATTTCTGTTCTCCACCAAAAGTAGATCTCTCTTCCTAAAATATGAATCTCAACATGATATTCCCTTGGATGAGGCCTATAATTTCCTACCTACACACGGTCTACTGAATGAGGCTTGAACTCATCAACACGGCGCACCAGGCTCAATCCCTTTCCGGCCGCCATCACTCCCCGTTTGCTCTGGGACTGTGCCACTCACTTCCAAGTCCCTGCCCCTCCAGTTCTGGTCTTCCTCCTCAGGGAACACCTTTGCTCTTCTCTACCTGGTAAACTATTAATCAATAATTGAAATGTCACTTCCTGGTTGTAGTTTTCTCTGATTAAACCCTCAGGGGAATTATCCACATTCTTATGTTTTCCCATTATATTCTTCATTATTGCACTTATGATATAATGATTGCAATGACTGGCCACACTGCAATGACTGGTCAGTCATTTGATTTTTTTTTTTTTTTTATCTATGAGCTCTGCAAGGGAAGGGATAATGCGTAGTGAACCTGTCGGCTGAATATGCCTGCCACATCAAACATTTCCTTTTTAGTTCGGTTTTCTTAGTAACCAGGCACAGTTGTTTGTTGTTGTTGTTGTTGTTGCTTTTCTGATGCTGACCCTATCTTCATATCCCAAGCTCCTTGTATGGTGTTTGGAACAGTAGAAACTTAATAAATGTTTATCAGATTGTATTTATTAAGTATGCCCAAACTGCTTAAAATCCATATAACTAATCTTTATGGATTTCTAGTTAATTCCATTTAACTTCTTTAATTTCTCATCCTGGAAAAAAAGAATTAAATTCATGTATCACTGGACATGTCCAAAGCAGATAAGTTTAGATGAGTCTTATTTTCTAGTTTCCTTATACTCTAAAAATAATTAGATGATGATATCACCAGGATATTCCTTAAAACTGTTATTATTATGAAAAATTTCAAACATACACAAATAGAGAACAATAGACATTCATTTCCTGCCTTGTTTTATTAGCCACCCCCCATCTCTACCCCATTGAATTGATATGAAGTGAATTATGGACATGAGAGTATTTCAGTCATAACTATTTCAGTATGCATTTCTTTTTTTTTTTTTTTTTTTTTTTTTAATTTTTTTTTTCAACGTTTTTTTTTATTTATTTCTGGGACAGAGTGAGACAGAGCATGAACAGGGGAGGGGCAGAGAGAGAGGGAGACACAGAGTCGGAAACAGGCTCCAGGCTCCGAGCCATCAGCCCAGAGCCTGACGCGGGGCTCGAACTCACGGACCGCGAGATCGTGACCTGGCTGAAGTCGGACGCTTAACCGACTGCGCCACCCAGGCGCCCCAGTATGCATTTCTAAAAGATAAGGGCTTTTCTTTAAAATACTCACAATGCCATTAAATATTACTCTTCTGTATAATAAGATTTTATTTTAATACCAGTTAATTAACTTACAGAGTAATACTAGTTTCAAGGGTAAAATATGGTGACTCAACATTTATATATAACACCCACTGCTCATCACAAGTGCACTCCTTAATCCCCATCACGCATTTAACAACCCCCACATCCCCCTCTGATAACCATTTGTGTGTTCTCTGTATATAAGAATATGTTTCTTGGTTTGTCTCTCTCTTTTTTTTCTCCCTTTGTTCATTTGCTTCTCAAATTTCACATGAATGAAATCATATGGTATATGTTTTTCTCTGAGTTATTTACTTAGCATAATAATCTCTAGCTCCATCCACGTCTCGCAAATGACAAGATTTCATTGATTTTATGGCTAATACTCCATTGTACATATATACCACATCCTTTTTTATGCACATTAATTTTATTTCCAATGACACTGGGGTGTATAAAGTGAAATGTGAAGTCTCTCCTAATCACATTCCTCAGTAGTAATCAGTATTTCTAGTTTCCATTCTTTTTTTTTTTTCTTTAGAAAGAGAGAGAGTGATCCTCTCTCTTCAAAGAGAGAGAGGATCTCAAGTAGGTTCCACACTCAGCAATAATCCATTTGTTCTAAATCACTTGTGTTTTCTTACCTAATTTCCTTCCAGACTAACAATTTGTAATAGCTGGGATAAGTTGTAAGATTTACAGATACAAAATAAATGAAGATAACTAACAGATATGGATGGGCAATGAACTTAGCAGTAGCTAACTAAATAATCTATATATTTCTAATAAGTCTGATGAATCTCAAATTTTCATAAATGGACAGTTTTAGTGTTTATATTAGTAATTCTAACTTGCAAGTCAGAAACCCAAAATGTAAATAAAACATAAAAATGCAAATAAAACCAAAACAAAACCCATCCCTTAACAGAAACATCCGATTTAAACAACATAATCTTAATAGTATTATTTTAGCAGATAAATAAACCAGAATTAAAGTCTATTTAGATTTTATCACAAATCAAAACATTTAAATACATTTTCAGCGATTCATCCCTATAAAACAAAATGCACCATTAATGAACTAAGACATAAAAAAAGACCTTGCATCGAAGCACAAATCAATAAAAACAACAATGTACTCCACATAAAAAATCAGGTTTGTATGCTCCTCACAATTCACAATTTTAAGTGAAGATCAAAAATTACCTTTAGCTTTGGGGCACCTAGGTGACTCAGTCGGATAAGCATCTGACTCTTGGTCTCGGCTCAAGGTCATGATCTCACAGTTTGAGTTGGAGCCCTGCATTGGGCTCTGTACTGACAGTGTGGAGCCTGCTTGGGATTCTCTCTCTCCCTCTCTCTGCCCCTCCCTTGCTCACTTTCTGTCTGTATCTCTCAAAATACATAAACTTAAAAAAACTACCTTTAGCTTCAAATTGCTATAAAATGTTCAGCTAATGCTAGATTAAAGCACCATCATGGTTAAGAATGCTTAGGGGAGCCTGGGTGCCTCAGTCAGTTAAGTGTCTGACTTCAGCTCAGGTCAGGATCTCCCGGTTCATGAGTTCCAGCCCCACATTGGGCTCTGTACTGACAGCACAGAGCCTGGAGCCTGCTTCAGATTCTGTGTCTCTCTCTCTCTCTCTCTTTCTCTGCCCCTCCCCCACTCACACTCTCTCTCTGTCTCAAAAATAAACACTAAAAAAAAATATTAAAAAAAAAAAAGAAAACTTAAAAGCACAAATTCTGAGAACAGACTATCTGGGTTTTGAATCCTAATTCTGCCATTTGTTGGTCTTTTGACCTTGAGCAAGCTATTTAATCTGTCTACACTTCAGATATGCTTAAAATGGACAGAATACATATTCTCCAAGGGTTGCCGTAGAGATTAGATGAGATAATCCATGAAATGCATTTAGCCCAATGTAAGCATGATAAATTTTTGCTATTATTATAAACATATAAATGATAAACTATGAATAATAGTAAATTTTCGTTAAAATATACTCACCAGAATATGGGACTTTCACCAGGTTCTTTCACTTTGTAGTATTCTTTGTCTTGTGGCAAGACTTTGGTTAAGCCAAAATCTCCAATTTTAACCCTGTTTTCATTCTCCACCAATATATTCCTTGTTGCCAGATCCCTGTGGATATACCTTTTTGTACCAAGATACTCCATGCCCTATGGATGAAATAACATTTTTATTTCAGCTAAGTTTTACAAAGATAAATAATTTAAATGGTCTTTCCTCTATATCTTTCCTTAATTATCAAAGAAAAACTCTAGAGGACTTTGTAACAATTACTTCAGCATGTTCTCTTTACTTACAACAATAGGCAGGATATTAAGTACCTTGCATATCTGAGATGTATACTGCAGAAGTTTTTTATGATCTATCCGTTCTTTATGTTTTTGGAGATAATCTCGTAAACTTCCATATGGCAAATATTCCATAATTAATCTTAAATTACGCCGGCCTTTTAACATACAAAGGGGAACACAATATTTTACTTTGTCACATTTTATTGTTAAATAATAGAAAACAAACATACATAAAAATGACTTAAAAATATATAAACTCTGAGTCTAAGGTGACAAAACTTGATTATAAATTAAGTGATGTAATAGTTAAGAACACAAGCTTTTTGAATCAAAAAGTTTAGAGTAAATTCCTAGCAGTGCTATTGCTGGGTCATAGGGTAGATCTATTTTTAATTTTTTGAGGAAATGAGAAGGGCACCTGTTGGGATGAGCACTGGGTGTTGTATGGAAACCAATCCGACAATAAATTTCATATTAAAAAAAATAAATAAATAAATAAATAAATAAAGTTTTGAAAAGAAGCTTTAAAATAGTTATGGTTTAATCTTATGGAACCCTTTCTGCAAACCCAAATAGGCTGATGAAAATTTCCTTTCTCCCCATCTGTAATGAGCAAAAAGTATCTAATTTTTTTTTTTCAACGTTTTTTATTTATTTTTGGGACAGAGAGAGACAGAGCATGAACGGGGGAGGGGCAGAGAGAGAGGGAGACACAGAATCGGAAACAGGCTCCAGGCTCCGAGCCATCGGCCCAGAGCCCGACGCGGGGCTTGAACTCACGGACCGCGAGATCGTGACCTGGCTGAAGTCGGACGCTTAACCGACTGCGCCACCCAGGCGCCCCAAAAAAAGTATCTAATTTAAAAAATATTTTCATAGAAGGGTGCCTGGTTGGCTCAGTCAGTTAAGCCTCCAACTCTTAATTTTGGCTCAGGCCCTGATCTCACGGTTTGTGAGTTCGAGCCTGTCATCAGGCTCTGCACGGACAGGTCAGAGCATGCTCGAGATGCTCTCTTTCTCTCTCTGCCTTCCCCACACCCTCAAAAATAAACAAACATTTAGCCTACAATCACCAAGCACAATCTGCAGTGGCATAAACACTTCTCTCCTTGGTCACTGGCATATTAGAAGTCCAGACCTTGAGACATTATAGGTTTCTATTACCCAGGATGCCAAGGACATACCTTGAGTTCAAACTAGGTTTCAATGGGCAACATACCAGCACTGTAGCACACTCCCTTGTACTTGACAATGTTGTCATGCTGCAGGGATTTAAGGATTTCGATTTCTCTTTCAAAGTCTCTCAGGTGCTCCTCAGTACTGTGCTGGAGCTTCTTCACGGCCACCACCTCCCCAGTGTTGTCTTGTAGAGGGTCATACCGGCACATCTCCACACTGCCAAAATTGCCCTAAATGGCACATCACAAGAGGATAGAAATCTCAAGTTTTCCAGAGAAATTACTAATGAAGTTTAATTAGGCGAAATTCCAGTAGCTAGAATTAGCAGACATACCTCTAAGCTTACATTAGGCAACTTTCAGAATAAGAAAAGGAAATAATATTTCAACAGGTAGGTAGTAAATCTACAAATTTGATTTCTTCAAAAGGAATTATAGGCTGAAATATAAACAACTTCAAACAAACATTTAAACAAATCATGAACATGATTTATTAAGATAAGCCAAGATAATTCCTAAATCTCTATCACTAATTTCCAGGATGATCTTTGCTTCTTCTTCTATAGTAAATCTATAAATTTGATTTCTTCAAAAGGAATTATAGGCTGAAATATAAACAACTTCAAACAAACATTTAAACAAATCATGAACACGATTTATTAAGATAAGCCAAGATAATTCCTAAATCTCTATCACTAATTTCCAGGATGATCTTTGCTTCTTCACAATATACCCTTTGGTATCACTGTCAGTGAGCTGGATGGAACAAGGAAGGGTCTGTTACGGACTGAGTGTCTGTGTTTCCCCCAAATCCCTATGATAAGCCCTAACTACCAGTGGGAGTGTACTTGAAGACAGGGCCTGTGAAGAGGTGATCATAAAGTAAGGCCTTACTCCGATATGGCTGGTGCCTTTGTAAGAAGAGGAAAAGACACCGGAGCTCTCTACCACATGAAGACACAGCCAGGAAGGTGGCCATATGGAGGGAGGCCAAGAAGAGAGTACGCAACAGAAACTGAACCCTGCCAGCACCTTAACCTTAGACTTTCAGCCTCCAGAACTATGAGAAATAAATATCTGTGGTTTAACCCCCAGTGTGTGGTATTTTGTTACAGCAGCCTGAGCAGACTAATACAAGGCTGATTTATTTGCTAAAAGTGGAACTCGCAGTTGAAAGAATATGGACATTTCAAAGGTCCTTCACACATGCTGCAGCAGACACTTTTTTTTTTTTTTTTAAATTTTTTTTCAACGTTTTTTATTTATTTTTGGGACAGAGAGAGACAGAGCACGAACGGGGGAGGGGCAGAGAGAGAGGGAGACACAGAATCGGAAACAGGCTCCAGGCTCCGAGCCATCGGCCCAGAGCCCGACGCGGGGCTCGAACTCACAGACCGCGAGATCGTGACCTGGCTGAAGTCGGACGCTTAACCGACTGCGCCACCCAGGCGCCCCTGCAGCAGACACTTTTGAAGGGGTCACCTTCACTAGATTTAAGCTCTAATAAGCAGTGGAAAAAATGTCAATTTTATCATATTCCTGCCAACACTAACCATTGTTAATATTTCTAAATCTTTGTCAATTTGATAGGCACAAATCAATCTCACTGTTTAAATTTGGAATGCCTCTACTTTCTTTTGGAAGAAGAAGGTAAAGGCAAACACTGTGTGGGAAGAAAGATTTAGGACAGGAAACCAGAAGAGAATGAAAATGTTTGGAATGGGCAGGCACCACAGAAGAAATCAAATAAGGGAGAATAAAAGAACTATCAATTAAAACAGTCCTAAGTACCAGCTAATGTTGGAAATCAATTTGCAATGGAAACAATAAACATTTATTGATGTTTATTGATCTGATTTCTTTCTTAACAGTGTTCGAGAGTTGAAAACACAAATAGAAAAAAATAATTCAGAATTTTATTGTTCCTGCACTAGGAAATGACGGGGAAAGTTAAAAGAGACAATCATGGGAGGGAAGGTGACAGCACTGTGGATAGCAGCGGAAGCAGAGTGTAACTGCTGTAACAGGAGGTGTACCTCCTCTGGAAAACGAGAGTTGGATCTAGAAGGTGGCTCACAGGCTTCAGGAACAAGAAAGGGTCAAAGACACTGGCAATGACAAAGACACCAAAGGAGGATGTATGTGTTGGGAAGAGTCTAAAGATACGAAGTTATAGTCAAGAGGGAGATTTCAGGGTCTGAATTCCATAAGTAAGATTATTATAAGGGATTACAGAATTCAAAGTGCACTCATTAACATGTTCACGGATTGAGATTGGGAAATTTAAAAAGGTATTCAATGGATGCCCCAAATAATAGCAGGAGTAAGGTGAAGATGAAAACAAGGAGTACCAAAAGTACTTGAAATGTGGATTACCAACCAAGATGTTGGCCAATGATGAGGAGAGACTAACCATATTCACATAGGACTATATATGATGCTGGAGATTCTAACTTTGGAAAAGTAGCAGCAGGGTCCAGATCTGTGTGTCCCAGATCTGCATCAGAGAGTAATAGGTAATAAAGAGGATTTCCAAAAAGCTAGGTTTTAACTGAGGCAACGAGTAAAGAATAGAAGTATATGAGGACGTGAGTATAAAAGATCACAAAAATACTCATTTTAGAATTCTGATAGCAGAAGAAAATTTTCACAATATTTTCTTAACTCTTTTTATGAATATTAAAATATACCATTATTTCTGTTGGTTTAAAAAATATGGAAATAGTCTTGAGTACTCCTTTGGCTATTTTTACCATGCTGCTAATTGAAAAGAATAAAAGAATGCAGTACACCAAAAATTGTGCTTTTATAAAATGAAAAAGTGATATGCACTTTTGTAGAGATGGTGTTTTAGATTGCTTCAATAAGGCAATGCAAATAGCTAGACCACTGAACAATCAATTCTTTCAAATAAGCGAAGATGAAATTAATATTATATTGTCAAATGCAGCTAGAAAATATCTACATTAAAAAACTACCACTAGGGGAGTCTGGGTGGCTCAGTCGGGTAAGTGTCCAACTCTTGGTTTCTTCAGGTCACGATCTCAGGGTTCTGCTTCCTTGGCTTTGAGCCTGCCTGGGACTCTGTGCTGTCATTATGGAGCCTGCTTGGGATTCTCTCTCTCCTTACTCTCTGCTCCTCCCCCATTCACTTGCACACACGTGCTCGCTTTCTCTCTCTCTCCTTCTCTCTCAAAATAAACAAATAAATAAACAAACAAACTTTAAAACTGAAAAAAAAAATGCTACCACTAAGTACCATACCATTTTTCCTTTAACTTCCTACAAACTAAATTACTGAGAAATACATACGGTTGTAAATATATTTTGAAAATGTCACCCTTACAGTCTCCTCAATTTACATTATGTTTAAAATAGTGTTAAATCCAAAGAACTGTGTAAAAAACTAAAAATGTTATAAAAAAACAGGGAGGGGGACAAAAGAGAAGAGACTCATAAATATGGACAACAAACTGAGAGTTGCTAGAGGGGTTGTGGGAGGGGGGATGGGCTAAGTGGGTAAGGGGCATTAAGGAATCTACTCCTGAAATCATTGTTTCACTATATGCTAACTAATTTGGATGTAAATTTTAAAAAATAAAAAATTAAATTAACAAAAAACTAAAAATGTTAAAAGTCAAAAGGAAAAAAACTTTAAGCTGCAATAATGGGGAATGTTGTAAATATAGTACAGTATATTCACTTACAAAATTATGTTTCAAAAGAATATTAATAATGGGAAAATCCTGATATAACAAATGAAAAATAATGAGAATTATATATATATATGTATATATATATATATATATATATATATATATATATATTTATTTTATTTTTTTTTTTTTTTAATTTTTAAAGTTTATGTATTTGAGAGAGACAGCATGAGCAAGCAGGGATAGGGCAGAAAGAGGGAGAGACACAGAGAATCCCAAACAGGCCCTGCACTGTCAGCATGGAGCCCAATACAGGGCTCAAACCCACACAGCAAGACATCATGACCTGGGCCAAGATCAAGAGTAGGATGCTCAGCTGACTGAGCCACCCAGACACCCTGAGAAAATTGTATATATAGAATGATCTCCCTTCTGAAGCAAAGTTTGTGTGTATGTGTACGGAGACTGAAGTGAAAGAAATGCATCTGTATTTTCCAATTACTCTGCAACAAATACATGTCACTTTCATAACCGGAAAAAAGTCACTCTAAGAAAGAAAATATACTTTATAATTCTATAGTCTGATCTTTCCTCCTTGCTCATCTAAATTAGCGATGTTTTAATGTATTCTTTGTTACGTCTCTTTCTTAAATACTAGCACATATCGCTAAAATACGTTCATTATATTCATTATATCCATACACCAAGATCTAATAAACAACAAAGGACTGAAATTAAAAGCTAAATTGTGTGGAGAGACAATGAATGTATGAATGCTATATGCTTCCAGAAGAGAGGAAAATTAATGACAGCTGGAGACATCTTAGGAAAATCTTTATGGCATAGGTAACACTAATATGGCACTCACTATGTAAGGAAACACTAAACACAAATATTTCTTTCTCTTTTATTTAGGAGTATGCTTAGGTTAAAAGTTTAAAGGTGTGTCTGTACATATTTTTACTTGTTTTAAGAAGAGAAAACCGGTGACGTGGGAGAGACTCACAAATGCCACAGACAGAATCTAGGGTAAGGGTAAGTTCTGATTCTAAAAACCAAACTTTAAGATTTATTGTATCACTTTATTTATTTTTAATTCTTTAATGTTTATTTAGTTTCGAGAGAGGGAAAGAAAGAGAGAGTGCAAGTGGAAGAGGGGCAGAGAGAGGGAGACACAGAATCCAAAGCAGGGTTCAAGCTCTGAGCTGTCAGCACAGAGCCCGATGAGGGGCTCGAACCCATGAACCATGATAGTGGTTTAGATAGCCAAAAGATAGTGAAGGTACACACTTTGCTGTCTGGAACATTCATTTTCCAAAAATGGTTGAAAGCTTAAGGGGAGGTGTGGCTGTTAGAATACTGCTCCATTACCTCCCAGTTTATACTTCCTAATTCATTTCTACCCCTAAATCAGTCTCAACCGCCAGCTATGAGAAAGCACATCAATATTTAATAAAGAATAAATAAATAAAGGAGAAATACACAGTTTGGATTATATAATAAGGTAAATGAGGAGGGAAACACTATAATGATTTTTTAAGGAAGTTCAAGTATCTATTACTTTTAGAAAATAATGTAAGAAATCAGAAATTTAAATAAAAGAGTATAGTCTGGATAGGCGGATAGTAAATCATAGGTAATTACTGAACTAACGTAGGCTTGTTATATTAACTTAAACTTTTTTTAAGTAACTCCCATCTATGAATATATGTAGATGCATCACATTTATAGGCCTAAGTGTTCTTTTATAAAAGTACATTTTAATAACATAATTACATACATACTTAAATCTAGCTGAATTTGAATTAATGCAAATATTGAATGAATTATGCTTAAATTAATGAGACTTTAGGGTAATTATGAATAATAAGGAATTGTATAAAAAACAAAACATACCCCAATAATGTCAGATAATATTCCTGAAAATAATTTTATAATATTCTTGTATAGGTAAGTATACTACAATTCACTGCAGAACTGTTTGACTTAGAAATATTTATTGGGTAATTTTATTTTATTTTATTTTTTTAATGTTTATTTTTGAGAGAGAGAGAGAGAGAGAGAGAGAGCGAGCACGAGTTGGGGAGGGGAAGAGAGAAAGGGAGACACAGAATCTGAAGCAGGCTCCAGGCCCTGGGCTGTCAGCACAGAGCCTGACATGGGGCTCGAATCCACGAACCACGAGATCATGACCTGAGCCGAAGTCAGCTGTTGAACTGACTGAGCCACCCAGGCACCACTTTTCTGGGTAATTTTAAACAAATTCCAATCGAGTACTGAATAACAACATAGTGTTGTATCCTATTTTTTAAAAATTCTTACAACTAATAACCAAAATTATGTAAGGGCCATATTAATAGAATTTTACATGAAAAAGCAATCTTTAATTAGAAAACTATATGATATCTCAAATAATATTTGAATAGTTCATAAATATACATGAATTACAATGTTGACACTTGTACCAATTCACACATTATGAAAATTTTAGACGTTGTGATCAGTATGAAATTTAATTTAAATAGTGAATGTACTTATCACACTGTTAGTTGCAATCCACCTCCTCCAGCTAAGCTATGAACTACCAAGACAATGGCTATATACTATATCCATAGTGACCAGTCGGGCACCTGGAACTTAGTAAGAACTCAAATATTTGTATATTAAAGCCACATGAGGGGCACCTGGGTGGCTCAGTAGGTTAAGTGTCCGACTTCAGCGCAGGTCATAATCTCCCAGTTTGTGAGTTCAAGCCCCGTGTCGGGCTCTGTGCTGACGGCTCAGAGCCTGGAGCCTGCTTCAGATTCATTCTCTCTCTCTCTCTCTCTCTCAAAAATAAAAATAAACATTAAAAAAAAAACCCCACATCATTTCAGGAAAAAAACTAACAACTAGAAGTAACACAGACCCTCCCAATGATGTCTGGTTCCTAGATTACCCTTTAGATTTTCATGCACTGGCTTAAAAATTTCTGACTCCTAAAGTGAAGGAATCTACAGTGGATTTTGGAATTTGAAACATTGTTTTCCTAGAAAATGCCCTTATTATCCATACAAATGTTCGTATATTCACGTTCATATTGACACCTGGGAAAATACAGAAGTATAAGTATTAAGAAGCTTATTAAAAATACCCACATCAACTGAAGATAATAAAATTTCACTACACATTGTTCCCTTTACTTCAAGTAAGTTGCATTTTATTTTCCAAAACTTTCTGTACAGTCTACCAAAAAACAATCTCTGGGAGATAAAATAATTCACATTAAAAGAGGGGATCTATGGATGAAAGAAATTAAGTGGCTTGTTCAGAACAACAGAGAAAAAATAATTTCAAGGTTTTCATGATTTTGTGACTAGTGACCATGTTACTAATCTAATGACTAATATGTCTGGTCATGAAAATATTTGCATATGACTAACAATAAATCAAGATGTATTCAACCACAAACATGTAAGTAATAAATATGTAAGTCATATTACAATACTTTCTGCCTTTTCCATAAGCAATTTATTGTTTCCAATGTAATCCCTGGTGAGAATAAAATAATTATTTTCTTTATGTCTTCACAGTGTATGATTTGCCCCAAAAAGACAAAATAGAAGACGACAATAAAACTGAAGCATACTCAAACAAAATCAAATATATGCGTGAGATAGCAGAAATAACATGTAAATAGAAATAGGGAAAGGTTCTGATCTCACAACTACTATGTAGTTGTTTGACCACAGACAAGTTACTTAACTTCTTTGGACCTTAATTTTTCTCACTGTGAAATGAAGAGGTTAACTAAGTCTAAAGCACCGTTTCCCAAACTCTTCTGGACAACGCTTTCTGAACTGTCCACAGATAAATTTTAGGAGTGGGGAATTGGAGGAGTGGATGACGAAAGGTTTATTAAGTGTGGACACACTGCATACTACCAAGAAACTGATGCTGTCAACACAGAGGTGTGGCCAAGATGCCCAGTGCGGTTGGCAGCCTTTAAGTTATCTTCCAATGTTCTCCACCTATGACATTCATGCTCTTCTATAATCCCTTGCCCTTGACTGTAGGCAGAATTTGTCAACTCGTTTAAAATGAACAGAATACGGCAAAAGTGATGAGATGCCATCCCTGAGATTTGGTTATAAAAAGACCATGACTTCCACCTTGGGTGTCTGCTCTCAGCTGCCATGCTGTGAGGCAGCCCTGCAGGAAGGCTCACATAAGTGAGCTTGGAGGCAGATATTCTGAGCCTGTCAATAACCATGTGAGCGAGCCTGGAAGTAGATCTTGCCCTTGTCAAGCCTTCAGATGAGAATGCAAGGCCTGGGCGACAACTTGATTGCAGTTTCTGTTACACAGAAACAGATCACGAATACACCCCAAATACCCACATCTTCTATTTCCAATTTGTAAGCCACATGGTACAGAACTCTACACTAACAAGCTTGGGGGAAGAAAGAGAGCTTACCACTTTAATTGGACCTGTAAAGAACTAAGCTTTTCCTGGTCTTACTTAAAATATGTAGGCTATGTATGACTGTGTGACTTTTAGCAGATAGAAGACTGTCTTGCTAACGAACATGGTCCAGTCAGCCAGATTATTTCTTCCTGATACGACTAGAAAAGGAGATAGGTAGAAAGGCTTACTTAGTTATTCCTTTCTCTACTGCATAACTGAAGTGCCTCTACCAAGAAAGACTCCCACGGTCAAATCAATAGGGGAAATACTAATTATCATCCTCTTAAAGATGTTCAATGCACACTACATGTAAAGTTCTGAGAGGTTCTTCAGTAAAAGGAGCTATTTATTGAACACGGCGTTTCTCCAACATGTGATGACTAAGCCTTTTTTCTATAGACACTTCCTAAAATTTTGCGGAAAGTGAAAATTAGAGAATCTTTAAAGCCTTTATTCTCTGAATAAAATGTTCTATGATTATACGTTAACCCTTTACACTTGATCTTAGCCAAAAGGCCGAGAAGCGATACATACGTTAGCTATGTAAAAAAAACTCTGACACCTCACCTTGCCAAGCTGCTGTAGAAATTTCAGGTGTCTCTCTTCAAACTGTGTCGGGTCTCGGTCTTCAAAAGCTCCAGAAAACCCGAGGGTGCCTATCCTATTTGGCAACATGTCATTTTCTGTCAATAGCTCGTAATCTGGAGAGAGAAAGTACATGAGTACTGTGGGCTGGCAGATTACATTGTCTGGGTTAAAAGGTATGTATACAAGCTAACCAAAATAATCAGAACGATCTAGAAACACTAAATACAAATTAATACAGGACAACTCTAACAGTTTAAACTATATTAACAAAGTCTTTATTACCCATAACCTAATAGGCTTTCAAAAAAGACTTTTGCAAAGGAAAATTACTTGCTAAAAACAGGCAGTTTTAGTAGTATTTTTAAGTAAGATTATATTATTTTGACTTCTGCGGTGAGAATGGTAAGTAGTACTGGAAGAGGAAATACCTATGGGTCAGATATATGTACATTTAGCTACATATTTTAAAGGCGGAGTGGGCAAATAAAAACAAACCTACTTCATGTTTAGAAAACCACTCAACTATAAAATATAGCTAAAAAAAAAAAAAGAAAAATTGCTTTTAAAAAGTCAAATAAGCCAAATAAACTTATACAATATACATTCATTAATTGGTAAAGTAAAACCGGGTTATTGAAGAGGCCTCTGTTAAAAATGGAGAGACTGCTGAATCAAGAAAACTAGAATACGTACAAAGTAGGAAAAGTCATATGAACATAAGAGACTAAGTCTAAAAGGCATCAATGTTCACTATATTGTACACTTGAAACTAATATAACACTGTATGTTAACTAACTGGAATTAAAATTAAGACCAAAAAAAAAAAAAAAAAAAGATATCGAGGAACTTCTTGTAAGGGATTACAAAATTAGTAAAGATTTGTTAAAAACTATGAAGATAGAAAGGGGACCCGGAAAAGCAGTAAGACTATTCCATCAATACATACCTGGAGTAAACAAACTATTAAGGTCTCGTATGATGGCTCTGAAAGAAGGTCTAAAATCTGGTTCATAATCCATACAATTATTAATAAGATTTGCTAATTCTGTCCACTTTGGTGCAGGAAGCTGGTGCCTATCTTCATAAAACTGGAGCTTCTATAATGAAAGAACCAGATGAGAAATTGTATAATGTGATAATCAAGCTTTTTTTTTTTTTTTTTAAACATAAGATAGGCTAAAAAGTATCAAATCATAGGAAAGAAAATCAAGGGTCACAAAGTAAGTCCAACTTCACAGTGGATATAAACTCACTCTTTGAGAATCCAAAGCACTCAGAGGCTTGTCTCCTCCACTGCAGATTTCCCACAAAGTGGTACCAAAACTCCATTTGTCTGTTGCCAAGTTTAGATTTTTAGGATTTTCAATGCATTCAGGTGGTACCCATGGTATTCTCTCCTGAAGAACTTTGAAATGATAGCAATGAAGTATGGTTAAATAGTTCCCACAAGTAAATGATTCTTTAATATGCAAATAATTTCAAACTGATTTGGATAATCTGGTCTTTTTTGCGTGGCTGTGAGTTGTGTGCACCACACAAGCAAATGTACACATTTACGAGCCACAAGGGACCTTTGAGGGCATCTAATTCATTATCTCAGCTTTAACAATGACAACACTGAGACCCATAAAAACTGAATAATTTGCCTAAAGTCACAAAATTTGTTAGCAGCATGGAGAGAATTAGAATCTTAGACAACAAACTGTGGTCAACTAAACTTCCTTTCATTGAGCCATAGTGTTTCAACTCGTGTCCAACTCTCTCTACCCTTCCTAGGAGTTGTGCATTCAATAAAATTTTTTTCCCATAACACTTGTCCTAAATTGCCTTTTGATTTTTGTACTTCTTTACAATGCGTTAATAGTAAAGGTAACGTTAACATCATTCTGAGCTAATGATTCAGGAGTAGTGGCAATTCCAACTTGTACACGAAAATACAAGGACCAACAGACAGATGAATTACTTAATTATCCCAAGATATTCTGAATACGGAATTGATACAGGTAGTCTCTGCTAAGATCATGGAATTTCACAAGTAAAGGTGCTAGGGTCTTTTTTGACCTCATCAGAAAACCGTCATCCAAGGAAGGAGACAGCACTTTTAAATCCACCTTCTGGTAATCTGCTATGGATAAATAGAAAAGTAAATAAAATGATATAGAAGAATGAAGGATAATCTGCTGCATCTTTTAGTATATTTTGGTAAAGCAATATGAGTATTTTTGCTAATGAAGAGATTAAAGAGTACAGGTTCCTTTCTCTTTCACCGTATGAAGAAATTTTCTCCTTAATTTCCATTCCAAAGAATGAAATTTCCCTTAATATAGGTTCTAAGATCCTATAACATTTTCCGCCTTATTGTCTGTCTTTACTGTCAGAGAAGCTATCAAGTTTCAATACTGTTGGCTCAAATAGGATACATCAAGGCGCAAATGTTGATCAACTGACAGCCTACATCCAGTACGTTCAATTAGAGAAACTAGCTAAGATAATGAAATACAGTTACAACATTATTTGTACCAAGAAAACTCCTTTCAACCACGTGACTGAAATTTTTACTTTGTTAAATAGAAAGCTAACAAACACAAAAGATTTTTTTTTCAAGTTTTAAAAAGTCAGAATTAGCTGAATAATTAAACTAAATAAGATCTCAAAGTAGGTAATAGGTCTTCTCAAATTTTATTTAGTGACTGAAGGAAAGAAAAATTTAGATAATTTATTTGTGTCTCAAAGAATATATCAGAAAATTTCACATTAAAAAATGGATAAAATCTGAACTTCCATACAAGCAGGGATTAAAACTGTTTAAAAAAATCATTTTACAGTCCATGATAACATGCATATAAGAAAGGAAAAATGGAGACTGGGATGTAACTATAACTTAATTTGGATTGCTAAAAATGGTAGTTGAATTTTATTATTAATCAAGAACATGTCAATACAAGAGTTTGAGAAAAATATTAACAACATGCTTTTTGTACCACTGTCCAAATAGAGACGTGGAATCACTATGTCGTTCACCTGAATCTAATGTAACATTGTGTGTCAGCTGTACTCAAACAAAAAAAATCAAAAAGAAAAAAAAGTTAAATGAGATTCCTGCCGAACTTACTGTCCTTTGGCAAAACTGTAATACTAATGCCAGGATCACTAAGTTTGATGAAAGGAGGATTTCCTGTCTTTCTGTCTTCTTCTCTGATAAGCAGAATATTTTTGGCACACACATTCCCATGGATAAGGGCTTTTTCTTCCTGTCAAAGTTAAATGCACATTCAAATATCAATCCACAAATATTTGAACACTTAGTATATCCAAAGTCCCCAGATGGATTTAAACGAACAAAATAGGGCAGTATTAACTAATAAACATTAATTTGGAAGCGTGCTTCGACATAAAAGAAAGTTTTACGGCAGCACTGTGCTTTTTGTTTTACTTTTCAAATGACACACCAATCTGCACCCATGATGAAAAAAAGATCTTAAAATTACTCAGTTCCACTTCATTTGCCAAAGCTGCGATTTTGAACAGTAATGAGTACTGTTCCTGTTCAGCGGCAGGACACGGGTGCTCTCTGGGGGGCCCGACCACCGGCGGCCCCTCTGGTATTCTGGCAGTGCTGCTTTCTCACCACACGTAAGGGCCGGTTGTCCGCAGCTACTATAACAAGGTATCTTCTGCAGGGATTTTCTGCTATCCGTAGCTGGCAGAACGTGTTTCTGCGTAATTTTTTATGAGATTCTCTAAACCCAACTGACACAAACTACAGATTGTCTACCAGCGCTTTTAAGAGATAGGATGACAAAACTCTTTCAGAAATGATTTTACATAAATAAATATATGCCTAAAATAATCTCTTTCACCAACTAACAGATTCTTTTAAACGACTCAACGTTCGTTCACAGATTTCTTTCTTGTTCCTGGGTCAAGATCCTTTCTACATTGCTTCGGAAGACAGAATGTTTTTGATAAAAAATTACACTTATTACTTACTAGAAAATGCATGGCCCATGCCAACTGTTTAGCCACTTCAAGTTTCCATAATATACTTATAGAATTTTTATTCTTTTTCAGGTATGTATCTAATGATCCAAATTTTACAAACTCCTGAACCAGAATATCTGCATTAAAATATACAAACAATAAGGCTCAAGTACAAATACAATAAAAATACATGTAATTTTAAAATGTCATAAAATATATTTATAATATATGAGTATTATAGGTAAAGAGATTAAATTATGCAAAATCTACTAATTTAAAGAAAATTTAACAACGATATACCATTGTATTTTTGGGTTTTAGTTTATTCACAAAAGCAAGACATAGGTATCTAAACAATTACGTATATATATAATATATAATATATATGTTATGTACTTTTCTTATAATGTTAATATACATATATAACTACTCCAGCATACCTCCATGTATTAGTACTGAATTATGGCTGCTTTTTTTAAACAAATGAAAGTTTCTCAGAGTTAACTTCTCTTGCCTGATACTACAGCAGCATCCCCAGTTTTGTTTTTTTTTTAAGTTTATTTATTTATTCTGAGACAGAGATAGTGCCAGTGTGAGAGGGGGTGAGAGACAGAGAGAGAGAGAGAGAGAGAGAGAGAGAGACAGAGAGAGACAGAGAGAGACAGAGAGAGAGAGAACACTCCAAGTAGGCTCCGGGCTGCCAGTCCAGAGCCTCACGTGGGGCTGAACTTAAGAAACCGTGAGATCATAACCTGAGCTGAAGCCAAGAGTCAGACGCTTAACCTACTGAGCCACCGAAGTGCCCCAGTGTCCCCAGCTTATCTGTGGTTTTGCTTTCCACAGCTGCAGCACCCATGGTCAACAGGTTCAGAAGCAGATGATCCTCCTTCCGACTTTCTGTCAGAAGGCAGTAGCCTAATGCTATGTCACAATGCCTACGTCACTCACCTCGTTCCATCTCATCACATACATATTTCATCATCTCACATCATCACAAGAAGAAGGGTTAGTATAAAATATGAGAAATCACATTCACATAAACCTTTATTACAGTATATTGTTATTACTGTTCTGTTATTATTGTTATCTCTTACTGTGCCTAATTTATAAATTAAACTTTATTATATGCATGTACGTATGCGAAAAAAACATAGTGTATATAGGGTTGGCTACTGTCCTCAGTTTCAGGCATCCACTGGGGGTCTTGGAACAATATCCTGCAGATAAGAAGGGACTACTGTATTTAGACATCAAAACTTCCTGAAATTCTTCTTCTACACATAAAAATTTATAGCAATGTCTATTCTATTACAGGCATTAAGGAGAATGTGAGTTTGAACTCCATTCATCCTTTTAATTTATGCTGCAAAAAAGCAAAAATTTGTTTTGCATGGCTTTATCTTTAAAAGTATATTTTGAAAATAGTATTAAGATATATTGTCAGAAAAGCAAGGGTTTGCTTCTAAAAAACTCCTGACTGCCTTTAAGACATATAAAAATTTCCAGCCCTGTCAGTATTGACCAAGTTCCCCAAAGCCAAGACTATTTCTACATTAAGACATGTTATTTAATAATTAAACTGGGTTTAGGATTTATTTACAGTCATCTAGTACTAATTTGTAATATAATAAGCTCAGGTTCTCAATTTCAAATATAAATTTATTGAGATTATTTTATTGTTTCTTAAGCATAAACAGTAAGTTCTATAAATGAGAAAAAAAGGACTTCATCTTTTTAATCATAAAGAAGGAAAATTAAGATAAACTAAAAACCAAAAAAATTCAAGCAAAAAATTTCAACATGGCATCGTGATACATATCTTTAAAGAAATTCTGACAGACTTTCACACTGTAATCCATGTTAGCTCATGGCCTAGTGAGCAATTCGGGGCCTATGCTACATACAGGTCTATGCTTCACATTATTTGTTTTAAAATGCGTACTGTAGGTCTTACCTCAAATTGTGATCCTGCCTGATCTAATATTACAATTACTTAGTTCTCACTTGGTATACATCAGTTTTGGACCTTGCTGGGTAACTAAGACAAATTTAATGACTGTTTTGCTACCCATAGTTAATTTAGAAAACACAATCCACATACTGATAATTAAGAACTGACCACAGGTAAATTTATGTCACAGCAAGTGTCAAAAAGAGAAGGAAATGAAAAAAAAGAATAAATATCTAAGAGTTACAATGAACAAAGCTTAATGAAACTATTTTATGTGGCACTAAGAACCTACTATGTTTCACAGATACCAACTGACTGTCATAAGTTCCATTGTTTTCTGTGTCGTAAAAGAAAAAATTTGCCAATTAAATAATGACTTATCATTGATTATATCACACATCCCAATTTGAGGTATTTTTAAATGTGAAAAAAGTGTTTCACAGGATCAGTGAAATATACAAGCAAGCATAAGAACTGGAATTACATGCTCTGAAACACTGTTGTCCGACTTTTTAAAGAAATGTATTCTTTCATCCCCCTTAATGAAAAATTATGAGAAACATCATTAAAAAAAGAGAGAAATTCAGAACCACTCTAGTCAGGGATAAGTGAGCAGTAGTCTCATTATTGCATTTAGGTTTACTCTCACTTCATCAACCCCCTGAGGTACCTAAATACCTCCACAGAACAGATTTGAAAATCACTGTCTTTGAAAAGACAACCGATTTTCAAAAATATGAAGACATGTTATATAAGCATGGATGCATATTTACTCCACATTACTAATAGAAAATAGAGAATTATGTAATTTTCTGAATGTAAACTTGGTTTTTATGAACAGTCTAAATTTAGCCATAGAATATATCAAATATCAACATCCAATCATTTCAGTCAGTTCCACTACAAATTCAACCTATAGTTTATGTTTTTTATGTAATTCCAAATAAATTTGTGCTAAAATGGCCAGTTATTCCAATGACATATTGAACCATCCACAATCTGTATTGGTATGGTTAACAGAAAAGATTATAAGACATGTTTACTCGAAGACTCTGCTGTTTGGACATTTTGACATAAGGCATATTAACTGTTTTCTGCATTTTAATTTCACTCATTCATTTCCTTTTTTAGAAGACATTGCTGAACAGTTTACGATGTTTTTGGTTTCAACAATATTTAATTCCTTTTAACATGGTTTATACTGATACTTAATTATGATCCTGAAATTGAATTTTCTATATACACAATAGATGCTCTGAGAAAGGCATGATATGAACATAAGGAAGCCCGTAGTTTTACTTACTTTCCTCTCCACAGACACATACTCCATAATTTAAAACCAGGTGCTTGTGAGAAAGCTGGCTCATCATGCTTGCTGCTTCAAAGAAAGACTAAGGAAAAGAAAAAAAACATACAAAAAATACAAAAGAATTATTGTTTGTGTCTAAAAATGTTCATAGGTCAGAGAGATCCCGTCTGTCATAAGAGAAATGCACTTTTTCCTTATTCTCAGGACACAGACAAGGCTAATGCGCTGTGGTTCCCTTAGATGGACTTGACACTTCTATCAACCTCGATGCTAGAGTTCATTCAGAGAAAGCCCCTGAGAAAGCCTGGAATAAGAAAATATCAGTGAGAGAGAGCAATAGTGGCACAGGGCAATATGAATGATACAAGATCAGCAGCCTTAGACCCACAGCACCTGGAGGAGAGAACAGAGGCAGACGCCAGACACTAAGTAAATGGACGAGAGCTTCAAAAAACTTCTCAAAGAATTAAGACTGATCACTGTGCAGATAAAATATCATGACAACTATGTCAGGCATGTTATTAATATCACTCTAACTCAACTAACCTCTGACTAGACCTTCTGGATACAGTTGTGAAGGATCACAACCACCAACACTGTGGTATCCTGGGTTAGAAAAACTTTCACTTGTATGCTTCACGTCACCTTCCGCTAACATCATTTAAGACATGTTACTCACCACAAATGTTTATTATGTCATGTTTGGTGATGCTTTGCTATGTAAAGGACCCTGACAACTGACAAGCAGGTTTCTGCTGGCTAGCATCTCCAGATCATGCCCAGAGGCATCCGCATTTCACCTGAAGCATTCTTTAGGACAGTGCCTTTCAAAAATTTTTTTAAAAATAGATTAAACCATGGAAGAAATCTGTAGAAACCCATAAAGCTCTGGAGAACCAAGTTTGAAAGCCACTGGCTTAATATATGCAGAAATGTAGTAATACCCATAATACAATATTATGAGTAATTAGTTTAGAAATAAGTTATTATTTTTTAAAAATTTTTTTTAATGTTTATTTATTTTTGAGACAGAGACAGAGCATGAGCAGGGAAGGGGCAGAGAGAGAGGGAGACACAGGATGTGAAGCAGGCTCCAGGCTCTGAGCTGTCAGCACAGAGCCCGACGCGGGGCTTGAACTCACGGACTGTGAGATCATAACCTGAGCTGAAGTCAGACGCTTAACCGACTGAGCCACCCAGGCGCCCCGAAATAAGTTATTATTTAAAAAATCCTATAATTCTCTACACCCCCACCCCCACCCCCAGAAAGCATCCTCAGAAAGATCCTTGATATGTATACTTCTAAAAATTACAGTTTTGAAAAGCTGCATGCATGAATGTGCTGTGTCCATATGATTGCATATGTTTAAATGTCATAAACTACATGAGCAATACAAAGAATATACACACCTCTGAATAGTTTCTGTGTGCTTTATCCAGAACTTTTAAAAGAACTTCTGTTTCATGCAGTTGACCATAGTCTCCTACTTCTCTTCTTACACCTTTAAAAATTTTTGTAAAAGTGCCTTGCCCAAGGCTTTCATTCTTTAAAAGAAAAAAAGGAAAAATAAGAATCAGCAAAGATGAAGAAAGGTATAGGAATTAGGAAATATGTTTAATGACAAAGGGTTTTTAAAAATCCATAAGCAAATATTAACTGCACTTTGTAATAAAAGACAGAACATAGGGATTAATGAACGAAGTGCATTTTGGTTCCACCATGTTCTTAAACCCCCTGAATTAGCTATTAACTATCACTTTTTCATAGTGTCATTGTTTACCTACATTTGTTTACATACGAATATTTTTGTTTGCCTTTCATAATAGTGAAAGGCAGTACAGCCTGATCTGTGGAGGCAGAGTGTGGAACTCCTAGTTATATGACCTTTTGCGGCTATTTGGTCTCTGTGCTGCAGGTATCCTGGTTTCCTTATCTCAGGAATGGGGATAATCAATTTTGCATATTCTTGTTATGAACAATAAATTAATAAATACATGAAAGCACTTAGTACAGTCCATACCACATGGACTAGATAAGCGTTAGTTATTACTGCTATCACTAGTGTTTCTTGCTTATCCTTACAAAACAGTTGTTGAAAGACTGCACCCTGAAGTTGGGCTGTCGGTGTTCAAACTGAAGCTCTACTGTTACTAGTTTTGTAATGTTAGGTCATGTAGCAAGTCTCTGCTTGCTGTTATTTACAGGAAGATTCAAGTCTTTATAATTCTGTATAATTCCATCTATTGTATCCTTACGGAACTCAGACATCAGTTATTCTTCCTCATTCCACTCTCTGTGTCCCTTAATCTCTTTCATAATTTCCATTTCTTTCTCCCTATCTGCTGCACCTGAAAATTTTTCAGATTTTGCAATTCACTAATTCTCCCTTCAACAATGGATAATCTGCTCCTTATTTTGTTTTAACGTCAATGAGCATATTTTTCACTTCTATATTTTCCTTTCTCCAAATTGTTCTGGTCTTTTTGATAATGTCTTGGTTTTTTCCCCATGTTTTCCACTCCATTTGTGTCTTTAAACATACATATATATTTTATAACCTCAATCTGAAAAGTCTGTTATATGAAGTTCTTAAAAGGTCTAATGTAGATGTATGCTGGTCTGCTGACTCTTGCCTAATTCTGAATTATTTCCTTGTATCTTTTACAATTTTTGATTAAAAGCTCATGTTTATTTTCTTTGTGGGGATTCTGGGTGGCCTAGGGTAAGAGTATGTTCTTCCAAAAAGATTTTGTATTTGCTTCTTCCAAGCATCACAGGGTAACACTTTTATTTTAATGTATTGGCTTAGGGTTTCTCAGACTATGCAGATGGTATAAAGAAATCGAAACTGGAAAGCTTATAGTTACAAATTCTCAGGAGAGACTTTTTTTCTCTAAGAACCCAACAAAAGCAGACAACACTCCTTTTCCTCTTCTTTTCCTAGTGGATGAATTTTTCATAATCCATGTTGTTTTACTGGGGATGTATTTATTTGAGAGTCCTGGTTTTATTCTGAGATGGTCTCACTTTTAACTCCTGGTCTTGTGGAGGCCTTATAAGGCTTGGCCCTTCTTCGTGTTGCTTGTGATCTTAATTCCCTTGTTTAATGAAACAAATCCCAACCCCCAACATCATCCTGCAGCCCAAACATCAGCTCTTATGCACACTTTGTTTTCAGTTCCTTCTTTATTTTTAACTCCATGCATTTCCCTTACTTTCTTGAGAACTTAAGAATTAAGACATAGGTCTTTTGTAGAAGAGGATTTTTAAGTTTTAAGATTTAAAAAGAAATATTTTTAATTTTTTTAAGTTCATTTATTTTTAGAGAGAGAGAGCATAGCAGGGGAGGGGCAGAGAGAGAGAGAGAGAGAGAGAGAGAGGAAGAGAGAGAATCTCAAGCCAGCTCTGTGCTGTCAGTGCAGAGCCTGATGTGGGGCTCAATCCCATGTATCCATGAGATCATGACCTGAGCCAAAATCAAGAACTGGACACTTGCAGTGCCTGGTGGCTCAGTCAGTTGGGTATCCAACTTTGGCTCAGGTCATGGTCTCACAGTTCATGGGTCCAAGCTCCGTGTGGGCTCTGTGCTGATGGCTCGAAGCCTAGAGCCTGCTTCAGATTCTGTGTCTCCATCTCTCAACCGCCCCTCTCTTGCTTGCTCTCTCTCTGTCTGTCTGTCTCTCTCTCTCAAAAAATGAATGGGCATGAAAGAATGGGAGGGGAGTGGACACTTAAATAACTGATGCCCAGATGCCCCTTGCTCATTTCTAACTCAAGTTTGGTATCACATTTTCACAAGAAATAAAAATATTTAAACTGAGATAAAATTTTGATAATATAGGTTATAATAGGATAGTTCCAAATGTCACATGAATATAATGTGGGATAGGAAATCAAGAAAACCGCTGTTTTACAAGGACAAAAAGGACAATAATTAGCATCTAATGACTTACAAATATCAAATCTTCATTTCTGATTTTGTGAAACACCATTTGGTTCACATTATTATGCCTCTGTAATGTTGGTGATGTTGGTACATCAGAAACGCCATTGGTTCTAAAGACTAGAAGATTTGATTTATCTGTTTAAAAAAAAAAAATGAAAAAAATATATATAACCAAACACACTGAGGATATAAACTGCTCCAAAGGGGTAAAATAAAATGTGTTCTATACATAAGAAACACAACTTGTTCATTTCTCCAACAAAGAGAAATTTATTTTAGGAATTTATTCATTGGGCTTTGATGCATTTTAACCAGTTATTTCAAACATTCAAAACTGTAATGATTTCCTTAATTAACATAATTTTTCAGGAATGTTAATAACAATTTTTAATAAACCTCTTATTTCAAGGGATTTATAATCTTACTATCGTTATTTTAAAAGTATAGAAATTAAAATTCTAAAAGAGTATGAAAGTTTTTACTTAGAACAACATACGAGATTTGGCAGAGGAGTCTTTCAGTAAGTGATTTTATACCAAGTGATTGTCATTTCTTAAATGTCATTTCAGCATTATGGAACTTCAAGTGACATATAGACTTAAACTGAATAATCCTATCTGAGGATCCTTATACAAGAGAACAAGACAAAATTAATTTGTGTTTGGAGCTGCTTCTCTCATATTTCTTTTGTAATCGATACACTGAAGATGCCTTTTACCATATACACAATCCATGACCAGTATTTTAATACTAACTAGAAAATTATTTTACCTTTCAACTTTGGGGGGCAGCATTTAGTAAACTGGAAAATTATACTGTCTGAGCGAACAGTTTCCATCTGGTAGCAATTCAAAAGATCTTTAAGATTACTGAAGTTCTTCTTGGTCCCGCTGAGGTTGTATTCTCCATTCTCATTTTTTGTAATCAAACAATGCTTATATTCGATGACATTATCTCGCTAAATAAGTTTAATTACAAAGACAGAGGGAAAAATCACAGTGGTCGCCACAGTAATTATTGCGACGAAAATGTTATCACAGAAACAACCAACAGAACATTTAGACACATGAACTGTGAATCCTAACACAGTACTGGTATAGGCTGAGAGAAGTGCCTGGTTCCTCAAAAAGGTGTCTGATGATAATACAAACCTTACATAATGGCTCAACAGTTGATTTTCTTAAAAAGCAAGTAAGCAAGCAATGATAATGATAATACCATCCTTAAAAACTTCCCATCATTTACAAGACAACATCTGAAAGTAACTTATAAATACGGACTTCCAAGAGCAGGCTTCAGCCTCTACCTCCAACCTCACCTTCTACCGCAGCCAACGTATAACCCGTTCTAGCTGTATTAAGCGACTTTAAAAATTTCAAGCAAATGTCATGCTGTTCTCTACGTATGAATATACATCCTCTCCTTCTGAGCAATGGACTTTTAGACACTTCTTTTCTATTTAATTTTTATTCTTGAGACAATGCGAGAGACAGAGTGCAAGCAGCGGACGGGCAGACAGAGGGAGACACGGAGTCTGAAGCAGGCTCCAGGCTCTGACCTGTCAGCCCAGAGCAGGACGCGAGGCTCGAACTCATGAACCGTGAGATCATGACCTGAGCTGAAGTCAGACGCTGAACTGACTGAGCCACTCAGGCGCCCCTAGACATTTCTTAACACTAGGGTCAAGTATCATCTTTTCTGTGAGGTACTCCCTAACAACCCTGACCCCATTTCATACGCAAAGATGATTGCCCATTCACTGTACCACTACTGTATTTGCATAATTAACTCTCCTGGTGATTTTAATATTTTCAGTTTTTCAGTGTTTGTTTTATGTGCTATACTATGAACTTCTTTATTCACCTATTTTTTGAGCTACTTATTAGCATATTCAACCTCCTTAAAACCACTTATGAAATGAAACTGACAAAATACCCCAAATATTTCCTACTCCAAAAGCTCTTCCTTAATTGCAACCCTTTTTTGTTATTGTCTATGTTTGTCTATACTGACTAATTACAATGCTCAATTTAGTACTTCTTTGGTATATCTTCCTATTTTTGTTTTCCCAAAAGATACATTTCTTAAAGCAGGGTTATGCCATACACTCTCTAGTATACAGCCCTCATATTAGGTTGAGCAAATAAAGTAAACATAAAAAAAATACATTTTGAATTGATGGTTAAATATGTTGGACTGCTATATATTACAGTAAAAAGATACAATGAAATTAGGATAGATTATTAGTAATATTAAATGCTAAACTTATCAAGTAACCCACCTTATATACTTATGGACAATTAATCTACTCTATATGCTAAATATAAAGTGACTGAATTTTATAAAAATTAAAATAATTGAGTAACCAAAACATTACTTTGTATACTTTTGTAAGTAAGAAAATTTTGGAAGCTGCTATAAAGTTTCTCAAGATTTATACTATGAGGGGCGCCTGAGTGGCTCAGTCGGTTAAGCATCCGACTTGCACTCAGGTCATGATCTCACAGCTTGAGACTCTGAGCCCCGCATTGGGCTTTAGGCTATGGCTCAAAGCCTGGAGCCTGCTTCAGATTCTGTCTCTCTCTCTCTCTCCCTCTCTCTCTCTCTCTCTCTGTCTGCCCCCCACCCCACCACACTCACACTCTGTCTCTTAAAAATGAATAAACATTAAAAAAAAAATTTTTTTTTTAAAGGGAGGGTTAATGGGGGAGTGGGAGGGAGGGGAAAGTGGGTGATGGGCATGAGGAAGGCACCTGTTGGGATGAGTACTGCGTGTTGTATGAAAACCAATTTGACAATAAATTTCATATTAAAAAAGAAAAAAAAATTTTTTTAATTAAAAAACAAAAAAAAGGGAAAAAGAAAAAAAAGATTTATACCATGAAACTGCCTTATAAGTAAGAGTATCTTTTTAGATATTTGGGGTAGTAAACAATGTTAGATGAGATTCAAAATTGCCTGTATTAACAGTGTGGTTTCGGGGCGCCTGGGTGGCGCAGTCGGTTAAGCGTCCGACTTCAGCCAGGTCACGATCTCGCGGTCTGTGAGTTCGAGCCCCGCGTCAGGCTCTGGGCTGATGGCTCGGAGCCTGGAGCCTGTTTCCGATTCTGTGTCTCCCTCTCTCTCTGCCCCTCCCCCGTTCATGCTCTGTCTCTCTCTGTCCCAAAAATAAATTAAAAAACGTTGAAAAAAAAAAAAAAAAAAAAAACAGTGTGGTTTCATTGTAGTTTTATCCTTAAAACATATACATGGTAGATCATTATTCTTAATACTGGAAAACCACTAGTTAAACAAATTATGTTTATTTGTTATTGACCTATTTCATTCTAATTCTATAACCAATTACCATAAAAGGAAAATTTGCTTCTGATTCATTTGGTTCTGTGCTTTGGTAAAGATCTCCATTTTTGCAAAAAGAGACTTGAAGAGACTTGGTCAAATTCGACACGCTAGTAACATCCAAATGTCAAAAAATAAAATAAATTTCAGGGGCAACTGGGTGGCTCAGGTCATGATTCGTGGTTCGTGGGTTTGAACCCCCCTGTCAAGCTCTGTGCTGACAGCTCAGAGCCTAGAGCCTGCTTTGGATTCTGTGTCTCCCTCTCTCTCTACCCCTCTCTCACTTGTGCTCTCTCTCTCTCAAAAATAAATAAATAAACGTTTAAAAAAAAGAAATAAATACCAAATGAAAAGACATTATAAATAATTTTATATAAATCCTAGGAATTATATCTTATTTTTTTTAAGTTTATTCATTTATTTTGAGAGAGAGAGTGAGAGCATGAGTTGGGGAAGATCAGAGAGAGAGAGAGAGAGAGAGAGAGAGAGAGAGAGAGAGAGAGAGAGAATCCCAAGCAGTCTCCTCACTGCCAGCACAGAGCCTGACGCAGGGCCCATCTCACCAACCGTGAGATCATGACCTGAGGCCAAAATCAAGAAATGGACGCTTAGCCGACTGAGCCACCCAGGCGCCCCCACATCTTGTTTATTGATACAGAATCTCTGAGCTTAACTAAGCATTATTATTCTAGTTATCATATCCAGAGCTGTCATTCTGAGTATTAAAAAAAAGAAAAAATTGTAGATAAACATGAGGGGGAAATTATACAGGCTAAATAAAGACGTTACCTTTGCCAGAGGAGGGGAGTGGGATGGGAAATGAAATTTTAAAAAAAAGTTAACATTTATTGTGAAATACTAACCTCGACAGCAAAAGTCAGAAAATATTTATTAAAGTCCTTAGGACTGCATCGAAGTACATAGAGTCCAGTCTGATTACCTGCTTTCTTCAGTTTACTGATGGCAAAATCCATTCTAAAGGTAAAGAAGTAATTTGAATAATATAGCAAGTCCCATGACACTAAGACCAAAATGTAATCTAAGAGATCAAAAGTCAAATCTAAAAGTCTCAGACTTTTTATAAGTCTCCTCTATTTTATATGCTTATCAATTACCTTATAAGGAAAAGTATTACAGTACTTTTTGCGATAAGTTCAAATCAATTTTTAACTATTTCAAAGCTATTTTGCGGTAAGTTCAAATCAATTCAAGGGTTTTAAACACAAATAAAAGGTATAGTAAGATACAGAAAATCACTAAGAACATTTTGTTCATTTGAATTTTCTGTCTTATAATTAAAAATTTAGTTTTTTTAAAAACCATGTTCACTCCGAGAAAACTTCATTTAACTATGCAAACAATATATCATAAAACACATGTCTTTGCTACCATCGCAATTACTAGTATAAAAATTTATATGCCTTATTTTAGTATTTAATACCAAAGTATAATAGAAGACCTATGGCAAGTGACAAAGATTACTGATTTTCAAATTTTACTATATGTTTTATTGAAGCTGGACATCTTGAAAGAAAAGTCAAAAGGTCATCTGTATGAAAGCAGGAAAAATCTGTTTCGTTCATCACTGTATTTCTCATACACAAACCAGTGGCACATATTAGGCACCCAGCAAATGTTCTATAAATAAATGAAAGAATGCTTGAATGGATGGATGAAGAATGAATGAATGAATGGTAGGAGTTTTTAAATACTAAATACGTAAGTTATAGAATGTTCAAGTAGTGCAACTTTTTCATAACAACCATACTTACTATTAAACAGATTAGAGGTATAGACAGAAACAAGTCTTAAACATCAGTCCGGATACGTTTTTCACAAATATTTAATTAAGGGTAGGTTAAGGTCAAGACACGTATGCTCACACTTCCAGACTCTTTCTTCTTTACAAGTCTTTCAAGCCTGGTACCAATCCGAAAGTACATACAGGCTGAGCGATAACTAAAACTCGGGCTAAACAGATGCCGTGCGGGACACTTGGCTTTATCCAGTAGTACAGTCAGGGTCTGTCCCTGTGTGGATCCATATGGAGCTAGCAGCCACAGGGCACTATTTAGGTGCAAAGTTATTAAAACTACATTCAGTTTCAAAACCCAGTCCCTCAGTTGCACTAGCCACGTCGTGAATGCTAACTGGCCGCAAGTAGCTAGCGACTACTGTATTGAACAGCACAGAAACAGAGAGCTGTCACTTTCATCCCTGCACAAAGCACCGCACGCCACTCACTCATCTTCGAAACAGGGACATCACAACACATCTTGTGAACACAAGTTTTCAGTAAGAGGAGCTGGATTATCAAAAAATAATGATTACTAAATTGTGCACTGTGGTTCCTCTGCAGTATTTCAAAATTAATGAAATATAAATTGGATGATTTTTTTTTAAAAAATTAACACTCAAGAGTTACTTAAACACACCTAGGCAGCTAAACACCAGGCTCAATTTAAGCCTTATAGGCTTAAATTAATTAATTAATTAAATTTAAATTTAATCTCAATTTAAGTCTTATAGGCTTCGATACAGAAAGCAAGTGACATCCTAAATGATTCTAATTATTATACAATCTGATTGCAAATCAACTTTTGTTAAGGAAAAGAAAAACCTACTTCTGTGAAATTAAGGTTAGTATTTTGTTCCTAAACTCCTAAACCTACGTATATCATCACTTCGTTGTAAAAAATTCTTTGTCAGTATCTAATTGACTTTTTAAAAAAATTACTTTTAAAGTCTGTATTACTCACAAAATTGGGCCATGACAGTTGCTTTGTATATTTTCAAGCACCATCGGAGGTGCTACTTCTTTACAGAGGTAATGATGTGCATCCGCGGTTAATCTGTAATAGCCATCAATTAATGACACAAAGGATAAAGCTTCTCTTAATGAGCTTAGTTCAATTTCCTAAGCAGAGAAAAGAAAAGGAAATAATAAGCATCATTTAAAAGGTCAACTGCATGTTACATATTGAAAATTCTCTCCACTCCATGTCACTAGATGAATTCTCTTAAATTAATTTTCTTATATGTTGCTCAAATGTCTTTTATGCCTCCCAATTACCCAATATGAATTATAAATTCTTATCTATGAGATTTTACACTCCTCAAATATGGGCTTATCACATCTTTCTAGTTCACTTTTATCCATAATTCTGCTGTATTTCCCAATACCCCAATTAGACAAATATGCCAGTCATCTCAATTAGAAATCTATCTGGTCTAATATAAAAGTTGGTATTAATTAGAAATAATAAGTATTTATTTTTACATACCAAGTATACACTACTAAGATTAAAACATTCATGCTGTAAACTCAAATGTATATAGTATAAACTAAAATCATACATAGCTATGCCATGATTGTATCATACATACGTAAGCGAGCATATAATCAGCCTAAAATGCAACATCTCTTACAATGGAAAAACCCTTATTTAATAGAAGCAACTTCGCCTAAAATCAGGAATAAGATAGAAAGCCCAATACTTAATACTGTGTTGTACTGTATTTAGTTAACATAATTAGGCCATAGAAAGAAATATAAGACTAGCAGTACCTCTATTTGGAGATTATATGATTGTGTACTTGGGAAACCCAAAAGAAGACAACTACTAAACTACTACATCACAAAGATAATTCACTGGGAGATAGGATATACAAGTCAACAGCTTTCACAGATATAAAAAGTACTCAGATTGTGTAATGAGAAAATAGACCCATTTATAATAGCAACCCACACATAAAATAGTACCTAAGATTAAACTTAACCAAAAAATGTACAAAATCAATTAAAAGCAGAAAAGAAAATTAGTCAAAGGTTACAAAAAGACAATCTGCAGAAGAAGACATACAAACAGCTGGTTTACAAACACGTAAGAGCTTGCTCAATCTCAGGTTCTAATTAAGCAAATTAAATATAGCACAGGACAGCAATTTTTATCCATCAGTTTGGTAAAATATTTAAAACCTGATAACATTCAAGGAATCTCCAATGAACACGAGGGTACCGACCTCTCTTCAGGGTAGTGACTTTGTTTCCTTTGGATACACACCCTGAAGTGGAACTCCTAGAACAGGATGCTAAATTTTGTGTGAAGTATATTTCACCACACTTTTAAAGATAAAAAGAAAGACAGGGCACCTGGGTGGCTTAGTAGATCAAGTGACCGACAGCTGATTTTGGCTCAGGTCACGATCTCACGGTTCGTGAGTCTGAGACCCACGTCAGGCTCCACACGAGCAGTGCAGAGCCTGCTTGGGAGTCTCTCTCTCCTTCTTCCTCTCTCAAAATAAACTTTAAAGACAAAACAAAACAAAAATTTTAAAAAAAGGGTCTCCTGGGTGGCTCAGGCAAGCGTCTGACTTTGGCTCAGGTCACGATCTCACGGTTCCTGGGTTCGGGCCCCACGTCAGGCTCCGTGTGGATGGTGCAGACCCTGGAGCCTGCTTCCGATTCTGTGTCTCCCTCTCTCTCTGCCTTCCCCTGCTCACTTTCTTTCTCTCTCAAAAATATTAATAAACATTAAAAAAGTAATAACAAAAATAAAGCCAACAAGTCCAAATACCATCCCATAAAGTACATTATGTTACTACAGGATGTTCATATGAGCACCAATAAACTCTTCTAGAAATACTTATTGTTTTATAAATACCACATTTACAGAATGAAGGCATCCCCTGACAGAACCAGGTAAGCAATTTAAGAGCAGAGTATAAGGGAATTTAGTTCCTCCCTTTCAGTTAAAATAAGCAGGCTTTCTAATGACACTTATCATGCTGAGCACTGTGTGATGTACAGGATTATCAAATCATTATGTTGTACATCTGAAGCTAATATAACATTATGTGTCAACTATACTTCAGTAAAAAAAATTTTTTAATAAAAAACAAAATAAGTGGGTTTTCTGAAGCTGACCAAATAAAGAGAAAGGACCATCTTTTAGAACCAATCACGTGTTACGGCTTAGGTAGGGCTAACCTGGGACTGGTTTACGTTTTGTTATGTGAATCCCAGAAAGCACTGTTTTAATGAGGCAGCATGACTGGCATGATGCACATCCCTACTGATAAAAGCAATGTCGTCAGGACTGAGCATTACAACGGGGAACTGACACAGCCCACGGCAGGGGAGTGGAGGAACTGCTAACTTGCCAATCATAAAAATGAGTGAGAAACACTTTAATGCTCAAGACATTCTGGGAAGACTGTGCTGGTAGCGATACAAAAGCTAGCTGTACCCAAAAACTTGCTCAACTGATGTTTACATTTAGAGTTATATTTAAAACTATCATCAGAACGCCTACAAGAAAATAACTCTGGCTTCAGGACTCTAAAGCACTTATTTCTGACAACTGTTAAACGTAATCATTATGTAACTACAGAGCAAACTCACCAGATTTTTACCATCTTGCTTATGGATAGTTACAATTCTACTTTCATTTGAGCCTTCTTGGTTTCCTTGTTTAATAGTCACATCAATGATATCAGGAAAGTCACAATATAACTGTAAATCCTATAATTAAGAGCATTTGAAATTAAAAACAGGCAGAACTAAGGGAGCCATTTTAAAATAAGACTATGAAGGACATAACGTGCATTCCAAATTCTTTAAAATAAAAAAGTATTGACAGCAACAGATCAGCATTAAATGGGATTCCCTCCCTCAATAGTCTAACCCTAAGACTTACTGTGTCTTGTTTACCAAGAACTAATTATGCTACGGTACCCTTCAATCCAATCAACATGGATAGGAACTATTGCCAGAAAGTTGAAGTTTAACCAAGAAAAGAATGAACGTAATCTAATAATAATCCAAGAACATAGATACGAACAAACTTAAAACTTGTAGTGTAAGACTTAAAAAAATAACAAGTAGACATCATCTTAAAATCAATTAAAATTAAACTTTTCCAATTAAACTTTATGATTGTGCTTATTATCAATAATGGTAAAATTTCAAAAAGAGGCAAAACTACCTTAAAAATCACTTTTAGAATTCAAGCCCTTTTGGAAACTGTAAGAACACCATTAGTAATATTTGTCATAAAAAACAAATAAAAAACCATTTAAGAACAATAAGAAAAGAATTATAGACATGACCTTGATGGTTTCACAGTATTAAAAACTTCCACTTTTATCAATGAGAGAAGAGAATCGCAAGTTCATGTTTCAAATGAGAAAAATTACTTTGTTTCTATTGGCATTCACTTAAATTAACAAAGAAGGAGAACATATCATTAAGGATTACCTGTTCTGTCAGTGTCTCACTTTCTTTATGTTTCCCTCTTGACCACTGAATTCCACCGTTTCCAGTTATTACAATGGTTGCAAAAATCTCCTCACCTGAAGGACCTCTTCCAGGTTCTTTTACTTCAAATTGCTCTGTGTAGAAGGCAGACTGAAGTGTTTCCAGATTTATAAGATACTTAAGTTTCAAGTTTCTGGCAGTGGCTTTGCAATGGCTGAACTGCTCAATGAATCTGCGAAATCTATACCTTATTCTCTTCCTTGTCAAAATATGATAGTCTTGGATCTTTGCTCGAACACATTTTGGTAAGAATGTCTTGTAGCTATGGATAAAGAACACACAGAGAAAGACAAAACAAACTGGAACACAAATCTAAAATGAAATTGAAAGAGAAATTAGCACCTTTCTCCACGACAGGTAAATGCAGCAGTGCAGGAAGTAGTCAAGTGGAGAAAGGGGACAGGGCTGGCACCGATATAATATAAATCCCGAAGGTTTTGTCTGAAGATGTGAAAATATACAAAAATTCTGAGTTACCACAAATGTTTAGAACGGGATATGTTAACTTTCTTCCCCTAATGAAATGAAGACTTAGTCTAGTTAATAATGGAGTCTCTAAAAATTTGTTTTCTCTGGTCATCCTACATATCATTTTTTGGGCACTGTGTTGCAAATACTTCCTATGATGCCATACACCAAAGTGTATCTGAATTCTGGAAACTGTTACATTTTGTTGGAAGCCACTGTTGTTCCTTATGCAAACATATTTCTTTGGTATACATTATTTTCTAGGTCATTTTCAATAACTCCTAATAATTCCTTTGCAATCAAAATGATTCCACTTAGAAATGACTCTTTGGTAATTCTGCCTCTATGTAAAACATCCTAAAGAAGAGAGATAACTTCCCTCCTGCTCAAATATCTGACAAATGAAGAAAATTTTATTTCTGAAGGTACAACTACATTAAATTTCCATGCCTTCCCATGTGCTAATCCTTCTTCCCATCACCCGTCTCCTATCTGGTTGGCTCTTACTTATTCCAAAAGTCCCAGCTCAAGCATCATCCAATCCAGGTAACCTCTCTCAATGACTATATTAGATGGTCCTCCCTTTGTCAGACAGTATTCTGTGCACCATTCCATAGTATCACTTATCACTCTATCCTGTATTTCAGTATTTATAGCTAGTACTTGAGCTGACTCATGCTGAGAGCTTATTATTACAACAGAAGACTACTGAGCTCACTGCTAAAGAGCCATCATTAAAGTTTAAGTTATATAAGGCTATAAATAAATTATATTAAAAATATAGGCAATACTCAAAATGTATCACTTCCGAATTATTTTACATTTAAAATTTTATTTAACATTTTACTACTAGGCTTTTGAGGTTGTGTACCTCTCTCATACATGAGGGGTGAAAAAGACCGGCTATTGTTCGTCTCTTCCCAATTCTACATTCTGGCACGTCAGGTCGATACCCTGAAACTGGCCATAGACAGGATTTATACCACGTATATCAGCAAAGACAACAAACAAATCACATCTTTGGTTTTTTCGAGAACTGGCTGTTACACATGGGCCAGCAAACCCCTGCTTTTCCCTTCCCTAAAGTACCTGAAGCCCCGGAGGAACACTCTGTTCCTTACTTGAGTAGCACAGCTGCTGGAGACTCACTGATGTGGCAGACAGGGCAGGACAAACTCATAATCACCAATTTCAAACATGCTTGCAGCATTACCATCAGTTTTACAACACTTCTCTGGTTCAACACATTCTCCGAAGTTCTACAGCTATGTCCACCCTCTGAAATTTCCCCAAACCACCTTTCTTCTGCCTGAACCCTCAGCTGAATTCCTCCTTACTTTCATCAAGCGACTTCATCTCTCTCCTAGAGGTAAAAAAGCTTCTTTAAGCAGAGCCCCCTCAATATCCGGCTAGCAAACCTACAAACATGTGCACTCATTCCCTCCTCCTTCGCACCTGCTACAATAAATGATGTAAAGCCCCTTCTTTGATTTGTATTTACCTGGAGCCTCTCTCTTCCTCTCTATACATCCACCCTCTGGGATGTTTTACCCTCTTGATCCTCTTCCATCCACAAAATACCAATGTTGGCCCCACCTTAAACGTAAAATCTCTTTATCCCACATGTCCCTCCAGCTACGGCCTATCTGGGCTGTTTTTTAGAGTTTATACAGCCATTTCCACTTACTCTTCAATTCACTCCAGTCTAACTTCTGATCCATCATTTCACAGAATATGCTTTTGCTAAAATCAAGAAAAACTTCCAAGTTGCTAAAATCAAATTCCCACATTCGTCTTATTTGTTATTTTTCAGTAGCATCCTACCGCACTGTTAAGGAGCAGCACCTCTCCTTAAACTCTCTCCCCTTAGTTTTCCTGATTTTATTCCTGTCTCGTGGGATACTCCTCAATCTTCTTCACAGGTTCATTCCCCTTTGCCTGGTGACTAAATGTTAAAGTTCCTCAAGACTTTATTATGGGCCCTCTTCTCTTATTTATACTCTCTTTCTCTCTAGATTCTCTATATCCAAATGACTCTGATATGTGTCTGCAGCAGTGACCTCTAAACTCCATATCCGTATCTTCCAAATACAAGCCAATCTACACATTTAATTTCAATGTCCCCAAAGCTGCTTAAACGATGTGTCAAACCAAACTCCTGAGTCCTGCTAATGCCCCTAAAAGATCCTCTTACAGCGTTTCCTACCTAAGTAAACAGCACCAGTAGGCATCCTTGGTGCCACATTCTCCTTCAATCCCCATTATTCCATTCATCACCACATTCCCCTGATTTACCTTCTAAATATTTCTCTTAGTTGCCCATTTTTCTCATTACCAACTCATTACTAACAGCACCGCCTGGAGGAAATACTGTAATAGCCTTACTCTCTGGGCGACCAGCATTTTCATTTACTCTTTCCACTGTCTGATTTGTTTTCTACACTGGAGTCATCGGGATCTTTTAAAAACACAAATTTAATCATTCCACCCTTGCTTAATCCTCTTGCATATTTTCCGAGTGTTATTAACCTTGTCAACATAGCTTTAAGGTCCTAGGTTCTGGTCTAGCCCCTGCTTCACCTCCTGCTAATAACTCTTTGGGTTCTAGCCATACTGATTCTCTTTACTCTTCCTATGCTCCCTTCTGCTACAAGGCCTTTTCCACAAGTCTCCACACAATCCATCACTCCCCACTCTGCCCATTAAATTCTACTCTTTTTTCAGATTTTAAAAGCCACACTCTGAGGGTGCCTGGGTGGCTCAGTCAGTTGAGTGTCCGCCTTCAGCTGGGGTCATGCTCTCACAGCTTGTGAGTTGGAGCCCCATGTCAGGCTCTGTGCTGACAGCTCACAGTCTGGAGCCTGCTTCGGATTCTGTTTGTCCCTCTCTCTCTGCTCCTAACCCACTCACATTCTGTCTCTGTCTCTCTCAAAAATAAATAAACATTAAAAAAAAAAAAGTCACACTCCATTTCTTTTCATAAAAATTAATTATATATAAATAAGCAAATATATAAAATTTAATAAAAGTCTGGATAGCATAGAGGAGAGCCTCAGGAAGTACAGAATAAACACTGAAAAGATTTAAAAATAGAATCAGAATACAAAATGATTCTCACTTTATCTACTTCAGTCAAAAACATTAGTTACCAGGAGACTTACTAAATTTGGAATGCGATTTACATAAACATTTCACAAAAATGCAAAATACACAGCCATCAATGACTACTTTTTGATAAGGCTTTTGAAAACGTATTTGGATATAAAAAGAGGAATTTAAAATATCACATACAACAAGGCTTTCTACTTTGATGCCTGGCATAAAGGACCCGGCATACATCCTGTGGGAGGGAATAGCATAGGAATGTGTGATTCCTGAACATGATGAATCCACTTCAGCGTCATGCTATCAGAACTAGCTAGATTTGTTAGAAACATTAAATTTTTTTCAAGAGACTTAAAGCTATTAACTCTTGAAGCATAAAAACATTTTTCCCCATGCTTTTCTTATATTGAGTTTTTAGAGAATTCTAAACTTGAGGTTCCTAAAGGCTCTGAAATTGAGCCTTGGCTTAGAAATGATAGTATTTTTTGTACTATGAAATAAAATCTGCATCTTATTATTATAGTTGGAGTAGGATTAGAAACTTTATTATTCACTTAGTTTTTTAGGAAAGGGAGTCCAGTGAGATGAGCTGAATAGCTCAAGTTGCTATGTAAGTGGCCTTGATCCTGGCCTGATATTTACAAACTCAGCAGTCTCCTTTAAACTCTTTGCATTTTCGAGTTCTTTTCTTCCCACCCTTTAGAAACTTAGATTTTAAAGAGCAGATAAAGAATGAAAATACAAAAATCTTATGCATTTCCCTCACTTTCTACACTCTAACACCTAAGCCATCATGTCCAATTAGGAGTTGGCATACAAAACAGCATCTAACACACACACGCACAAAGAGCTGCACACACACGTACAGGTGCACACGCACACCCAGAGGCATGTGCTCACAGACAGGGACACATCTAACACACGGGTACAGACAAAGAGATGCACCTTACATGCGTTTTTTTTTTTTAAGTCTGGGAGGGAATATATATTTTATTATACTAATCAGAGATCCATATCCTAGTGGATATTTCTGAGAACAAAACAGTTTATTTCATTCTGTCAGCAACTTATCATTTATCTATTCTCCCACCAATCTTGAATAGTTTAACACTGAGTAGAGTTTCCTGATTATTTCTCAGAAATAAGCACTAAATAGGAATTCAGAAAACATCAGTTGAGTTAAACTATATTAAAAAGGCAAGCAATATAGGAATGATTTGCTTCAGGACAGGCAGATAGTATTTATCTAATATTAACATGTCATGACATAAGAAACAAAAGCAAAATAAATTAGACTACTTCAAAATGTAAACTTTTGTATTGGAAATGACGCTTTCAAGAAAGTGAAAAAATGATCCAAAGAATAGGGAATATATCTGCAAATCATACGTATAGTAACTTTCATCTGGAAACTTGTAACCAGAATTATGTAAAGAACTCTTACAACTCAATAATAAAAAAAATACTGAGTTGTACATTTATTTATTTTTAAATATTTATTTATTTTGAGAGAGAGAGAGAAAGAGCATGCAGGAGAAGGCAGAGACAGAATCCCAAGCAGGTTCCACACTCACAGTGTGGAGTCCGACATGAGGCTCAATCTCACGAATCATGAGATAGTGACCTGAGCCAAAACCAAGAGTCAGATGCTTAACCGACTGAGCCACCCAGGTGCCCCTTGAACTGTACATTTTAAATAGGTGAACTTTATGGTTAAGGCCTAACAGTCATCTGAAAACAAAACAAGAATACTTAAAAACAAAGAGGAAACACATTAATTAATACCCTGCAAATTGGGTACGTAACTGTTTTTAAGTTACTCCGTAAAGGAGCGACCAAAACTAGTTATTGAGAGAAGGACTTGAGAAATAAAGGGAGTTTTAACCAGATTCATAACACCCTCAAACTTTTCATCCTAAGTATGCAATATGTAAAACATAGATTTAGTCTTGAAATTAAAGAAAAACTCAAAGAACTGTTATAATAATATGTACCTTTAAAAGGAGTAGAAATTTTGCAGCCATTAAAGCTGCGCTGGGCTGTAGGAGCAGTATTTCAACAAATCCTACTAGGCATGACTGTCAAAATTCAACATGCAAACGAGTAATTTGGAGAATGTGGAATGTGGATCACTTATAAAAGAGTCTGCTGGATCAGTTATAAGATGAGTAAGATCTAAGGATCTAATGTAAAACACGGTGACTCTAAATGATAACACTATTGTAGAACTGAAATTTGCTAAGAGCGCTTAAACATTCTCACCAAAAAAACAAAAACAAAAACAAAAACGTAAATAAAAAAGATAATCATATGAGGTGATGGATGTGAAAATAAACTAGATGGGGGAAATCCTTTCACAACGTATACATATATCAAACCACCATGATGTACACACACTTTCAATCATCTTACAATTTTATAAGTTAATGAAACTTCAATAAAGCTAATATTTTTAAGAGAATCCCCTGGAGAACAGGTGAAGACTGATACTTGTGGACTTCACTTCAGATTTACGGAATCTAAATTCTTGGGTAGCACTTGGGGCGCCTGGGTGGCTCAGTCAGTTAAGCATCCAACTTCGGCTCAGGTCATGATCTCATGGTTGGTGGGTTTGAGTCCCGCGTCAGGCTCTGTGCTGACAGCTCAGAGCCCGGAGCCTGCTTCGGATTCTGTGTCTCCCTCGCTCTCTGCCCCTCCCCCACTCATGCTCTCTTTCTCTCTGTCTCAAAAATAAATAAACATAAAAAAAATTCTTGGGTAGCACTCAAAGATCTTCACGTTCAACAAGCACCTCAGGTGATACTAATTCAAGCAAAATACGGGTCAATATGTGAGTAATACTGCTTCAGAATTATGTACACACACAATCTGAGGATCTGCTATCAGAAATTATGCCTCCAGGTGTTCTTTTCATCCTTCTGACTTTACTTAGCCTTTTCAAAATAAATGAATCAAATAATTAATAGGTATCAAACCCCTGTGATATTTTGTGTAGTACTCCAACTCTTTCCATAATTTTTTTAAATTCTAAGATAAATCAGTACTTGGGATGTAATGTACAATATGATGACTATAGTTAACACTGCTGTCTGGTATACAAGAAAGTTTTTAATGGAGTAGATGCTAAGAATTCTCATCATAAGGAAAAAAAAGTTCTTTTTCTTTCTCTTTATTTGGTACCTATACAAGATGATGGATATTAACTAAACTTACTGTGGCAACTGCTTCACAAATATATATAAGACAAATCATGATGCTCTACACCTTAAACTTATAAGTGCTATATGCCAATTATGTCTCAATAAAACTAAAAGAAAAGCCAGAAAAAAGAATTTCTTTTATCTCACAAAGTATGTGTTGTACACAAGGAAGAACAGTTACCCATAGAAGTTTTAATTGTGATAAGATCAAAAAGTATCAACACACAGAAAATACAATTAACTATAGAAAAACTCCCAACTGTTCATATTGATGTATATGGATTTGCATAAGGAAACTACCTGATAGAGCTATAGATGTCCAATGGGGTTTGATCCTTCTCTTTGGCTAGTCTCATCATATCTAACACTGCCATTCCAAGACATTCTTCCTGCGTTTCATGAGTCACCGGTATTTTTATCCATCCATGTAAAAAATCATGCCGCCACTACAGGAAAAAAATTTAGAAGGAAATATACCTTAAATTTCACTATCACATTTTAATCTATCGTATTTTAACCTATAATTTCTAGAACATATGCATTTAAAAAGAACATCACCTCCTTCCTTGATGTCCAATTATTTTGCCATAAAATTTTAGTAAAAGTTTTGCTAATGGAAACTAATTTAAACTGGGTTCCCCATTATACAGTACATATGATGTCAATCTGTTTCACTGCTTATATCTTCCCAAGTTATATCCCCTACATAAAAATTACCCAAATTAAAAGACATTAATTAATTAAATATGTCCTGAGTTCCACATATGTTCAAAGCATTATACTAAGGACTGTGTCAGATACAAATAGAAGTCTCCCTCAAGGAGACTAAAATCTAGCAGGGAAGCTAAACACGTAAACAAAGTATTATAACACCAGATATCTACACTAAGTGCCACACAACACATGTTTCAAGGACTTGAAAAGAAGTTGAAATTATACCAGTTGAGATAATCAGAGAAGGTTTCAGGGAAAATTCAAAATTTCATGTAGTCTTAAAAGATGAAGAAATTTCTGATATACAAAACAGGGTGATAAAATAGAAGGAATGATACAAAAACAAAGCACAAGGCATATTCACAGGTACAAACAAGTTTGGTTGGGCAGACAACTTATGTAAGGGAATAGTGTGGACTAAACCTTGGAAAACTAAGTTGGAGTCAAACTGAAGGTACCCTTGAATGACTTGATCCTAACAAGCAATAGACAACCATTTTTTTAAAGCATCAGTTTCTCACAGCACCTTTTCTTAAAGCATCATGCCTCTTCCATTGGTAGACATACCAATGATAATAAAAAAGTGCTTTAAGGAAATAATGTGTATTCAAGGAGACTCTGTAAGAGGTACAAATATGAGATAACAAGGATCTGATGTAGGGAACAGAAGACACTAAAAGAGTTTGAAAAGAAATGATAACGTTATCATGATATAAAAAATGAAGAAAAAGAAAAAACAAAAATTTCAAGATTTTGGTCTAGATGATTTAGGAATTTGGAAATCAGACTGAACATGTAATGGGAGAAAAGAACAGCAAAACATAAAAAGCACCAATATTCTAAAAAGTAATAGCAATTTTCTTGATAAGAAAGGTAAGAATTACAATATTAGCTGAAATACCAATGTTTAACCAAGGTTTTAAAGAAACAATATGGAGGGAATATACATTTTTTGCTGAGTATCTATGAATTCATTAAAGGTTGTCACAGGGCAGCAATTTATTTATTTACTGAGGTGCTATAAGACAATCCTCAGAAGAAAATGAATTTAAAAGGGACATCTGGGGCGCCTGGGCAGCTCAGTGGGTTAAGCGTCCGACTTCGGCTCAGGTCATGATCTCGCGGTCCGTGAGTTCGAGCCCCACGTCGGGCTCTGTGCTGACAGCTCAGAGCCTGGAGCCTGTTTCAGATTCTGTGTCTCCCTCACTCTCTGACCCTCCCTGTTCATGCTCTGTCTCTCCCTGTCTCAAAAATAAATAAACGTTAAAAAAAAAATGTAATAAAAATAAAAATAAAATAAATAAAAGGGACATCTGATTTTTGGCTTTTATTGGCTTACCTTTCCCAAATCTATCTTTCTATAGTAATATCTTATGTACTTTATACTTTAGTGGCTGAACTTTTTTTAGTTATTTAAAAATCTCAACATATCTTATACTTTGATGATGGCACCAGTCAAATCTGCTTTATTTAGTCTATAATATGCATATAATCTAACCTGGTATCAATATGAGCTGGATAAGTTAATTACTACCTTATGTATTTTCTGGGCACAGATTTAGAGAAATAGAAACATTAATAGAAAATTACATGTGGTATTTATTATCTAGATACAACTTAGGATTCTATTGTGAAATTATTTTGCTGTGCTAGGTAAGAAAATTCTTCCTAGGAAGACAAAATTAGAAATCATCCACAATTTTTCCTGATCATAAGTATGAGATATCACAGTATTAATACTACGGTAAAGCAGCTGAATAAACAGTTTAGGAAAATCGTCTTCTTAATGGGATTTAAATTAGCATGCCACCAAAATAAAAACCAGTTCTGCAGCACAGGTGACATAATCATAAAAGAACATAAAGTCATAACCTCATAGTATCTATTCTCAAAAGCCTATCTCTCTTTTTAATGGCTACTGAAACAAAGGTTTTAAAAGCTACTGAAGCTATCTAAAAGCTGGGTGGTGGTCAAATTATTTTTGACAAGAGCACCAAGATCATTCGATGGAGAAAGAAACAGTTTTTTCAACAAATGGTGCTGGAAAAACTAGATATCCACATGCAAAAGAATGAAATTTGGCCTTTACCTTACACCATCAATAACAGTTAACTCAAAATGAATCAACGATCTAAACACAAGCACATAAGAGCTAAAACAATAAAATACTGCAAGAGAATATAGGGGGAAAGCTTCATGATACTGATTTGGTAATGATTTCTTGGACATGATACCAAAAGCACAGGTAAATACAAGAAAAAAAAATCAGATCATATCAAAATTTAAAACTTTTGGGCATCACAAGACACATCAACAGGTGTGAAAGGCAATAGACAGAATGGGAGACAAGATTTACAAATCATATGGCAGATCGGGGGTTAGTACCCAGAATACATAAAGAACACTTACAGCTTGACAACAACCTGATTAAAAAATGGGCAAAGGACACAAATAGTAATGTACCCAAAGAAGATGTACAAACCTCCAAAAAGCTTAAGAAAAACGCTCAACATCACTAATCATTAGGGAAATGCAAATCAAAACCACAGTGAGATATCACTTCACATCCATCAGAATGGCTATTATCAAAAAACCAGAAAGTAAGTGCTAGTGAGGATGTGGAGAAACGAATCCTTGGGCAGTGCTGGTGGAATGTGCAGCTGCCATAGAACACAGGGTAGCAGTTCCTCAAAAAAATAAAAAATAGATTTACCATGTAATCTAATAATTCTACTTCTGGATACATATCCAAAGGAATTGAAAGCAGGATCTCAAAGAGATATTTGTACACCTATGTTCACAGCAGTGTTATTCATAAGAGCAAAAGGTGGAAGCAACCCAAATATTAACAGATAAATGGATAAACAAAATGTGGTCTATACAATGGAATATTAGCCACCCTTAAAAAGGGAGAAAATTCTGACATGCTATGACATGGATGACCTTGAAGGCATTATGTTATGACAAGTCAGTCATAAGAGAGGAAATGCTGTATAATACCACTTACACGAGGCACCCAGAAGAGGCAAACCCAGAGACAGAGACAGAAAGCAAAATAGCTGCCAGGGGCCAGAAGACCATGAGGCATTAAACAAGAGACCTTGTTTAATAGGTATGAAGTGTCAGTCCAGGAAGATGAAAATGTTCTAAAATGAATGGTGGTAATGGTTGCACAATAACGTGAATGTACTTTAATGCCACTAATGTGTCCACGTAAAAATGGTAACTTTTACCAAATATATTTTACTAGAATTTAGAGAAAGTTTCTTGTTCTCATAACCCAAAAGAGAAATATCTTTCAGTTTGTTGCTCACAAACTGAACCAGCTTTCTTAGATATCTTAGAAATATGAGCCGTGAGCAAATGCACCCCAATGTTTACAGCAGCACTATTGATAATAGCCAAATTATGGAGAAAGCCCAAATGTCCACTGACTGACGAATGGATGAAAAACATGTGATACATATATACGTATACATACACACACACACAATGGAATATTACTTGGCGATCGAAAAGGATGAAATCTTGTCATTTGCAGTAACGTGGATGGAACTAGAGTGTATTATGCTAAGCGAAATAAGTCAGAAAAAGATACACAATTTCACTCATATGTGGAATTTAAGAAATAAAACAGATGAACTTAAGGGAAGGAAAGGGAAGGGAAAGAAAAACAAGATAAAAAGAGAGGAAGGCAAACCATAAGAGACTCTTAAACACAGAGAACAAACAGGGCTGCTGGAGGGATGTTGGGTAGGGGTGTGGGCTAAATGGGTGATGGGCATTAAGGAGGGCACTTGTTGGGATGAGCACTGGGTGTTAATGTCAGTGATGAATCACTGGGTTGTACTCCTGAATCCAAGACTACACTATATATTAACTAACTTGGATTTAAAAAAAAAAAAAAGAAAGAAAGAAAAGAAATGTAAGCCATGAGGATCTGTGTAGCTATTTCCTGTGATATTTGCAAATCGGATTCAGAACTCCTTACTCTGACATTTTGGGAATAAGAAGAGCATATCTTTACTCAAAAGCACTAATAAACTTTTTCTTTAGTTTCTACTCCTCAGTCTTATGGCACATAAAAACAGAAGTTATTTAATGACATAACATTTCAATTATTGTTTAAATTAAGGTAACAATAAGAAAACATTATAAAATGTTCAAATACACTACAAAAATTTAATACAGCAGTATTAATGAACAAATAACTAAAACACAGCTCTCAGATCAAGTATTAACATCTAGCCAGAGGAGCTAAACACACTATTGTTAACTCACTTTTATATAGTTTCCTACTTTTCTTTACATTTTATTACTCACTATTTAAGTCTGAAATTGTTCAGGAATAAAAAATTTTTTTTTTCTCTAAATTAATTTCACTGTCTTACATTCCAGACACTTATATCTACGTGAATCATGTGCAATAACTCATTCTGAACTTTGTGAAATCCTTAAAATGTCACAAAGCATTAAAAAAAAATAAAATAAATAAAAAGAGCTAATTAAGGGAACCTTTATAAAATAGATTTTATTATTTATAAGTTATAAATAATAAATTAAAAATTAGTGATAAAAAGATTAAAAACTAGTGATAAAAAGAGTCAATTTTGTTACCTTTCTGTACCTGCTAGGCAAGACAGAACATCAATTTTCCCATAGATGAAGATTTTCCTGATGAAGAGCTACAGAACACAGCAAGATTCTTATCATTTAACACGTATACAAGTAAGATAATATAATTATACCTGAGCAAAAAGGTAAGACATGACAAAGTCATCAAGAAGAGGAGCTTCAGCACCTCGAGACACTCCATGCCGATAGGTTCTGTTGCTGCCATTACAATACCAGTAAGGAAAGTAAAATCTACAAGACAAAACATTCAGTCAGCCTCCAAATAGTTCAAATATAAACATACTATGTACATATAACCACTTCCAGCATACTGAAAGGTATTATCCCATAATCAGAAAACACAGCTAACAGTGTTAAATACAAGGTAGAGACAAAAGAAAATCTGGGTAAGACCATAATAATAGTATAGACAGAAGATACAAGAAACATAAGTGTAAAATCAATATGCTTTTTGCCTTTTTTTTAAAGTTTATTTATGTATGTATGTACGTATTTATTTAGAGGGAGACAGCGTGTGTGTGTGTTAGTGGGAGAGGAGCAAAGAGAGAGGGAGAGAGATTCCCAAGCAGGGTCCCACAGACTGTGAGATCACGACCTGAGCCAAAATCAAGAGTCGGACACTTAACCGACTGAGCCACCCAGGTTCCCGTGAGCTGCCTGCTTCTATGCACAGAATGCAAAAGCAAGAGGAAACAGAAAAATGTAGAAACAAAATATTAACAAAAAATTGTTTTAATATTAATCCAGTGATATCAGTAGAGGAATCTGAAAATGCTAACTGGTATGAAAACAATGGCTTCTTCTTTTAGGAAATGGAGGTTAATCACCACAGGATACCACTTCACACCCGTCAGAATGGCTAGTATCAAAAAGACAAGACGTAACAAGTGCTGGCGAAGATGTGGAGAAAAGAGACCCTCCGGGCACCGTTGGAAGCATTGTAAGTTGGTGCAGCCATGACGACAAACAGTATGCAGGTTCTCAAAATACTAAAAATAGAAACTCCATGCAACCCAGTAATTCCACTACTGGGTATTTACCTAAAGAAAATGAAAACACTAATTTGAAATGGGACAGGCACCCCTATGCTTACTGCAGCATAATTTACAATAGCCAAGATATGGAAGCAGCCCAAGTGTCCATCAACAGATGAACAGATGAAGTGTGGAATACATATATTATGGACTATTACTCGGCAATAAAAAAGAATGCAATGTTGCCAATGACAACATAGGTAGACCTAAAAGGTATTATGCTAATGAAAGAAGTCATACAGAAAAAGACTAATACCATATTCCACTTCTATGTGCCAACTAAAAAGTGAAACAAATGAACTAAAATATAAAAAAGAAACAGACTATAGAGAAAAAAACGGGCATTTGTTTTGGGGAGTGGAACACAGGTGAAATAGGTCAAGAGGATTAAGAGTTACAAACTTCCAGTGCCAAAATAAAGAAGTCATGGGGATGAAAAGTACAGCATATGGAATATAGTCACTAATACAATAATAACTATGGTGACAGATGACAAGTAGGCTTGCCATGGTGAGCATTTCATAATGTACGGAATTGTCAAATCACTCTGTTGTATACCTGAAACTAAGAGTATGTCAACAACACTTCAGTACAAATGAATGAATCAATGAAACAAGCTAAAAACTTGTCCTTCAAAGAAACAAAACATATTCTCTATTGCTCCATTTACACCTTTACTGAGATATAATTCACGTACCTTAAAGTTTACCCATTTAAAGCATACAATTCAAAATGTTTTTTAGTATGTTTGAAACATTGTACAAACATCCCACAATCTAATTTTAGAACATCTTCATCCCCCCTAAAAGAAACTCCATACCTACCAACAGCCATACCCAAATCATCCCAACTACTCTCCACCTCTAAGTGACCACTAGTCTATCTCTATAAATTTGCCTGTTTTGAATATTTTATATAAATGGAATCATATAATATGTGGCCTTTTCTACCTCCTTTCACAAGCATAATATTTTCAAGGACTATCTACATTATAGCGAACATTAGTATTTCATTCCCTTTTTAATGCCCAGTTAATATTTGATCTTATGGATAAACCACATTTTGCTTCTTCATTCATCACACGATGGACATTTGGATTGTTTCCATCTTTTTGGCATTGTGGATAAGGCTGCTAGGAACAGTATGTACAAGGGTAAGTGTGTGTGTGTTTTCTACGTCCATCTTTTTGAGGAACAAACTGTTAAAGTGGCTGCACCAGTTTACATCTCCAACAGCAACATATAAGTGTCCCAACAGTTCAGATCCTTGACAACACGTGGAGAGTTTCGCTAAGTTAGTCTTTGGTATTGCTGACTTGGCGTCCATTTTGTTTAACCAAGAGGCCTGCAGTGACCTTAAACTGACACTAGCCCCTTCATGCAAGTGCACGCCCTACCCAACAGCCCACTGAGTCACAAGCAAATGTGAGTTTCTGATAAAACTTCCCCAACACCCTTGTGATCAACAATCTCCCCTGTGTTCCAGCACCTAACCCTTAAAAGCCCCTTCAATAAGACTCCCATGTAGCTTACCAAAGACCAGCTCTTTCGGCTTGAATCAACCAAATTGGGCCTTAGGCAAGGAACCCCAAAGCACTCTACCCACAGACCCTAGGGAAGCCGTGTGCCCTGGGTCTTATGTCTCTCTCTGTACCCTGCCTTGATCTCTCCATGTGGCCCCTCAAGGCATGCTGGATACCTCCAGAACCTTTGAGTAATAAACTTTTCTATTTCAATTTCTCTTGTGCTGTTGTTGAAGCATGGCTCACCATCCAACACCCCATGCCCTATTTCATAAGTAATAATTAGGCAAATTCATAACAACTTGTTATTGTCCATCTTTTATATCTTTGTCATCCTAACAGGTGAACTGGTGTCCTGCTGTGTTTCTGATTTACATTTCTCTAAAGACTAATGATGTTGAGCATCCCTTCATGTGCTTACTGGCTATTTGTATGTCTTATTTAGAAAAATGTCTATTCAAATCCTTTGTTCATATTTTCGCTGAGTTATCTGTCACTGTACTATTGAACCGTTAAGAATTCTTTATGTATTCCAGGGGTGCCTGGGTGGCTCAGTTGGTTAAGCATCTGACTCTTGATTTCTGTTCAGGATATGATCTCATAGTTCATGGGATAGAGCCACAAGTTGGGCTGCATTCTCTCAGTGGAGAATTCTTTATGTATTCCAGATGTAAGACCTTGATCAGATATATGAGTTACAAGCATTTTCTTCCATTCTGTGGCCTGTCTTTTCACATTCTTTTTTCTTTTAAAGCTTACTTATTTATTTTTGAGAGAGAAAGAGAGAGCATGCATGTGAATAGGAGAGGGACAGAGAGAGAGGGAGAGAGAGAATCCCAAGCAGGTTCAGCGGTGTCAGCACAGAGCCCAAAACAGGGCTTGATCTCACAAACCATGAGATCATGACCTGAGCCAATCAAGAATCAGATGCTCAACTGACTGAACAAACCAGGCACCCTTGTCTTTTCATTCTTGACAGCAACCTTTGATGCACAAACATACATTTTGATGAATCCCAATTAACATACTTTTCTTTTGTCACTTGGGCTTTTGGTGCCATACTGAAGAAACCAATGCGTACTCTAAGTACACAAAGATTTACTCCTATATTGCCTTCTAAGAGTTTTATAGTTTTAGCTCTTAGATTTAAGTCTTTGATTCATTTTAAGTTAATTTTTGGGGGGCACCTGGGTGCTTCAGTTGGTTGAGTGTCCGACTCTTGACTTCAGCTCAGATCATGATCTCACCATTCATGAGATCAAGCCCTGTGCTGGATTCTGTGCTGACAGTGCGGAACCTGCTTGGGATTCTGTCTCCCTCTCTCTCTGCAAATAAATAAACACCCCCCCTCTCAAAATAAATAAACATTTTTTAAAAAGGCATTTTGGGGCACCTGGGTGGGTCAGTTAAGCATCTGACTTCAGCTCAGGTCATGATCTCACGGTTCGCAGGTTCAAGCCCCGCATTGGGCTCTGTGCTGACAGTTTGGAGCCTGGAGCCTGCTTCTGATTCTGTGTATGTCTCTCTTTCTATCTGCCCCTCCCCTGCTCATGCTCTCTCTCTGTCTCTCAAAAATAAATAAATAATAATTAATATTCAAAAATAAACATTAAAAAAATTGATAAGGGAAAAAATTTGATAAGGGAAACAATTTTTAATTCTTGAGAAGAGATCAGCAAACTCTGGCCCATAGCCCCATTCTGGTCCACTGTGAGTTTTTATAAATACAGTTTTACTGGAACACAGTCATGCCCATTCATTTACTTCTTATTCATGGTTGCTCTCACACTTTAATAACAGAGCTGAAGAGTGAAAACAGAGATAGTATAGCTTCAAAGCCTAAAATATTTACTAATGGCCTTTTCAGAAAAAGACTGTAGACCTCTCCTCTACAAACATTCTCAAAGCAAAAGATACACTTACTAATTGCAGAAAGTACAGTCATTACAGGAAGTAATAAAAAAAAATACTCCCAATAAAATATTGGTATTTTGCCAATCTACGGAGCATGTTAACATGCTTCTTTTAAATAATACAACTTTGGGGGCACCTGGATGGCTCAGTTTGTTGAGCATCTGACTTCAGCTCAAGTCATGATCTTGCAGTTTTTGAGTTTGAGCCCTGCATCGGGCTTGCTGCTGTGAGCACAGAGCCCATTTCAGATCCTCTGTCTCCTCCTCTTTGTGCCTTGCCCCCACTCACGCTCTCTCAAAAATAAAAAAATTTAAAAAATAAATAAGTAAAAATAAAATAAACGATACAAATTTGTAAAGTCTTAAAACCTGCATAAAAGTCTTACTTTGGATAGATTTAACCCTAGGTACTTTGCATTTTTTGTTGCTATTAGTTGTTATCTTAAATGACCTCTTTTCTGTTTGTGGTGTACAGAAATAGTTGATTTCTTTTAATGTTTGTTTGTTTATTTATTTACTGAGAGAGAGAGAACACACGCGCGCACAAGTGAGGAAGAGGAGCAGAATGAGGCGGGGGAGTGAATCTTACGCAGGCTCCACGCCCAGTGTGGAGCCTGGCATGGGACTCGATCCCATTAAAAATCAAGAGTCAGGAAGAAAAGAAAAAAACAATCAAGAGTGAGACATTTAACCAACTGAGCCACCCAGGTGCTCCAGAAATAGTTGACTTTTAACATGCTGATCATACAGATCTAGCATTCTGCTGAACATTTATTATTGATGCCTATAAATTTGTTTACATTCTCTATGTTAACAATCATAGCATCTCCAAATAATGACTCTTTGCTTCTTTGTTCTCAATTACTAAATATTTTGTGTATTTTTTTGTCTTAACTGTATTTGTTGAGAACTCCACTAAAATCCTAAATAGAACCAGTGGTGGTGGCTATTTTTGTTTTTTATCTTGTTTGTGATTTTAGAGACTGCTTCTGACCTCTTACCATTTGAGAATATTACTTGCTTCTTGCCTTTGGTAAATATCCTTTACCCTTTACCATGGTAAGGATATCTCTCTTGAATTTTAGTTTTTTAAGGCTTCCTTTTCTTTCCTTTTAAAAATCATGAATGAGTCCATGTGCATTTTTACTATGTAACACTGACTCTGCATGGAATGAATCTATTTCATAAGAGCCACAGATCAAACGTATTTCTTTGTTTTATCATTTTGAGTGGAAAATTATTAAATAAATTAACTAATAATTTGAGGCTGCAAATAACACTGGCAAAATCATACTTCTACTTCACTTCGACTCTAAAAAAATTATATATTTTTTAAAGCTTACTTATTTATTTTTGAGAGAGAGAGAGAGCACAAGTGGGGAGGGCAGACAGAGAGGGAGAGAGACACAGAATCCAAAGCAGGCTTCAAGCTCTGAGCTATCAGCACAGAGTCCGACACGGGGCTCAAACTCATAAATCGTGGAAGTTGGACGCGTAACTGAATGAGCCACCCAGGTGCTCCACTAAAAAAAATTATTAAAAAGAGATGGGAGATTACATTTTGTTGCACAAAATATTGAATTTCCTAGGAAACCAACAATATTCCAAATTTTATTTGGATTTTATTCAGGATTTTATTAGTAAAGGCCATTCACATCCTTTTTAAAATTTAATTATAATACTAAATGGTAAAGTAGCATCCCACCAGAAAAGCTCGGAGCATTCTAGACAAAAAACATTTATAAACACTTCCCCTAGTCGAGAAAAAGTCTTAAATGAAGCTCTGGTCCCTGTTATTAAGTGCTCTGCAATTTAAAGATCTGTCTGGGGGCGCCTTGGTTGCTCCGTCAGTTGAGCGTCTGACTCGAGATCGGCTCAGGTTGTGATCTCGCAGTCCTGAGATCCAGCCCCAGGCTGGGCTCCAGGCCAAGCGTGCAGCCTGCTTGGGATTCTCTCTCTCCCCTCTCTGTCCCTTCCCCCACTCATAATAAATAAACTCAGAAAAAATGGACATATATGTTTGATAATTTCTCTCACTTTGCCCTTTAACCACTAAATGAGTCACTTTACTGTAGAAAGTACCTTATTCTGTAGAGTACGTTGTGCCTGGTTGATTCATCTACATGGAAGACATGGTTGGGCGGATACCAGGTCCTTTCGGTTTCACTCATTAAAGCAAACATACTATGATACACGGGCGTGATTCCTAGGAAAGAGATAAGAAAAGAAATGATTACAGACAGCAGCAAGTATATTTATAGAACATCTGTAATTTGTAACAGGATTGAAATAACAACTCTTATTCGGCACAAGTGCAGTAGCAATTGACATCTTTTGGTTCAGCATGACTTACAACTCAATTCTTAATTTAATCTTTTTCCCTACATTTTAAAATATGATTGCTGGAACTCTTTCAAGCAGATTTTTAAAAACATTTTATCTAATTTTTTTTAGGTATCTTGCACAGAAAGGTGAATTCAAATCTGTGTGTGTTTTAATTGATAGAGTATCAACTAAACTATTTGGAGATCATTGAATACTTTTAAGAGAACAGCACAACAGTTTTTTTTTTAAATGTTAAATTTTACACAGTGCACCAGTAACTATATTTTCTGCACTTTTTACACTTACAAGGAAAATATTTTAATGTCATCTTAAACTGCAGGGGTATATGATTTTTTTTCAAAGATATTTTCGAAGGTACATTAACAAAGGTTTGAAGGCTACTGAACTTTTTAAAAAGCATATGAAACAAAAAGCCACACAATTAAATAATGCACATTATCTCCCAGCACATATAGAACATTCACACATAGACACACACATACACATTCCAATTTTTTGGGGTCTAAGAACAAGTCTCCCAAAGTGCCAGAGAATAATCAACATGTTCTCTAACCACATTTCAGCTAAATCAGAAATGAATACTTAAAAAATTTTCTTTTAATTTTTTTAAATTCAAGTTAGTTAACATAATTAATCCTATATATTTGAAAACATAAGCCTCACAAAAACAAACGTTATTTTTATTCTAGTAATGTTTTGATCTTTTCCACTGTAGACAAAAATGACACCAACTCAACACACTAACAATAAAGATATAAAATTTTCATTTGAATTATCAACACAACTGTTTACTCATAGATATATAATAATTTCAGTAAGTTACATATAAAAACAGTATTGAGTAACAACTTTTAAACTGTATCCTTGTATTCTTTCTTGTATTTACACATACTTCTCAATATCCAGAGATTATAGGAGAAATTATAACAGAAATTAAATAGTATTTATAATGAACAATTAATAACATGTATTAAAAATTATGGAATATAGCTAAAGTGATACTTAAGAGGAAAAATTATAGCTTTAACCTGATTATATCAGAAGATAACAAAGAATGATCTAAGTTATCTAACTCAATACATTAAAAAACAACAGAATAATCTAGAAGACAGTTGAAAATGTGATAGAGCAGAAGTTAACAGAAGATTCAATAAAGAGAATCAAGAAAATAAAAGCTGATAATTTGCAATAACTAACAAAATAAACAAGCCTTTGTCAAATCTGATCAAGAAAAAAAACCACAGATAAACACTAATGATTTTTCAAAAGTATAACTGACACACCTGGGTGGCTCAGTCAGTTAAGTGTTCGACTTTGGCTCAGATCATGATCTCACAGTTCATGAGTTTGAGCCCCATATAGGGCTCTGTGCTGAAAGCTCGGAGCCTGGAACCTGCTTCAGATTTTGTGTGTGTCTCTCTCTCTGCCCCTCCCCAACTCATGCTCGTTCTCTCCCTCTCTCTCTCTCTCTCTCTCTCTCTCTCTCTCTCTCTCTCTCAAAAATAAACATTAAGGGGCGCCTGGGTGGCGCAGTCGGTTAAGCGTCCGACTTCAGCCAGGTCACGATCTCGCGGTCCGTGAGTTCGAGCCCCGCGTCAGGCTCTGGGCCGATGGCTCGGAGCCTGGAGCCTGTTTCCGATTCTGTGTCTCCCTCTCTCTCTGCCCCTCCCCCGTTCATGCTCTGTCTCTCTCTGTCCCAAAAATAAATAAAAAATGTTGAAAAAAAAAAAAAATTTAAAAAAAAAAATAAACATTAAAAAATTAATAAAAATGTTTTTAAAAGTATAATTATAGGTTATGGAGACAATAAGAGAATAAACAATGACAATAAATTTGAAAATGTAGACAGACAATTTTAAAGCCATATGTAATTTTAAAAAATGGATTCAAAAATAAAAAACTTCAGGGGTGCCTGGGTGGCTCAGTTGGTTGAGCGTCCAACTTCGACTCAGGTCATGATCTCACAGCTCATGAGTTCAAGCTCTGTGCTAATAACTCAGAGCCTGGAACCTGCTTCAGATTCTGTGTCTCCCTCTCTCTCCGTCCCTCCTCTGTTCATGCTCTGTCTCTCTCTCTCTCTCTCAAAAAAAATAAACGTTAAAAAAAAATTTTTTTAAGAATTAAAAACTTCAAAAGAACTATAACCATTAAAGAAACTATCTACTTATAAAAATAAAGGAGAAGAAAGGAAAAGGAGGAAAGAGAAGAAATAAGAAAGGAAAAACCACCATGAGGCCCAGATAAAATTTATATACTAGTTCAACCAAACATGAAAGACAATTCCAACCTTCAGTATACTATTACAGAGAACAGAAAAAGAGAGAACAGGGAAATTAACATACTTTGTGACTTTACTTGGACCATGATACCAAAACCAGCCAGATATCATAATCAAATAGACTCACTTACCAAAATAGGTACAAAAATCCTAAATATTTAAAATTTTAGCAAACCAAATCCTGCAATGATTCTTAAAAAATAAAAAAAAAACTAAGATAAAGTTCATTTATCCTAGAATAGCAGAGATGGCTAAATTGGAAAAATGTAATTCTTCATAACAATGAATCAGAGAAAAATATGAAAATAGCAAAATGATATATTTGAAAAGCTGTGTGGTGACTACAGTGATATATATTTTTCTATGTGAAGTATTACTTTAAGTATTTTATAACAAAAAATCAGAATTAAAAAAGTGAAAATGGCAAAAAAGTGGATATAAATTATTCACAATAGAGCAAATCCATGATTAATAATAATTAAAAATAATTAATAAACATGTGAGAGGATGGTAATACCTAGCGTTGAATAAAATGTGAGTTAAAATTATGTGGTATCACTTTATATCCATTCAACTAGCGAAAACAAGAGGGATAACATCTAGGGCTGATGGGATGGTGGGGGACCATGTTACATAATTGCTAGAAATGTCATTTGGAATAGATTCTAAGTTGGCACAAAAACAGACGCTCTGATCAACGGAAAAGAACAGAACAGAAACCTCAGTCATTTTTAACTCTTTCCCTACACACCCAAAGTTATTTTTATTTTTATTTACTAAAAGCACTTAAATGTGCTTCTTCTTTTCCAAACCATTATCTAAGTGTGATTCGGTTCCATATCATTCTAGAGCAAGGACAGTCAACATTCCACTAATATTAACAGAGACTCTATTACATAATAAGCACAAAATGGGTACAGGAAATACAAAAAGGAAAAATAGTGCCTAACTTTAAGGATCTCACATTATAAGAGATGAACTCAAAGATGCCATTGGAGAACTATAATTCAAAAGGGTCAGTGCCATGATAGTAAAGACCACAAAAAAACAAATAAGTACAGGGGAGAAATGAAAAATATTCTTTGCTTGGCCAAATTTTATCAAGGCCCCTCTGAACCCTCCCGAACACGGCCCATACATGTTTTTCCTCGTAGAATCAAGTTTTAGCAAGAATCCTGCTAAGTCCATTTAGCAAACCACCTTAGATATCTAATCAAACTCCTCACCCCTATTATCCTGCAGGTGATATCTGATCACATTGACCTGCCTTTAGCAAGAATCATATTAGGCTGGTTCACTCAGAATCCCCCCAGCCTTGATGTCTACTCTTAGTAATTTTCCATTCACCAATGCCCTGTCAAATTTGTCCCCTGGCCACAAAACCCCACTTGTTCAGGCTGTATTCAGAGTCAAGCTCACTTCTATAATGGAGTATCTTCCCTATTACAGTAGTTTATCAAGTAAAATCCATTTTCATCACTTTAACTTCTATTCAGCTCTGATTTTAACAGAGGTAGGTCAGATGAAGTAAAGACTTCAGTGAAAGCTTCTGAAGAGGTAATGCATAAGCTGAAGAAAGCACATGAGGATCTAGCCATTCTATGTAATGGCAAGCCGAGCACATTAAATATCGCATAGGCATGGATGAGCGGCAGCAAATGCTCCTGAAGCTAAATTAGCTATGCAGAAAAGGGAGGTGCTATACAGCAGAGAGCTGCAGACAGGATGAGCAGATCACCTGGCTGGACCAAGACAGGTTTGCTCTGTCTACTGTCCCAGAATAATTATTTAACAGCCTGTCTTTACATCTCAAAAGTGTTCCAGTTTCAACAGTGATAATCTATAAAACGTTAGCTTAAAATCTGATATGGGTAAAGTCTGAGTTCAGGTATTTACTAGCTAGGTAAACTTGTGGTAGTTAATCTCTCTAAGCTTATCCTTCATCTTCTAAAGGATAAGGACAGAAATCTGACTTCAGAGGATAGCTGGAAGGAAAAAATGTGATAATATGGATAAAGTGCTTAGCAAAGTATATGGCACATAACATAGGTTCTACTGTAAAGATCCCAAGGGTATATCCTATCTGGGCTTCGTCAACTGTATAAATAAACAGGTTTTTGTTTCCCCTAACTGAATAAGCTAGAATGAGGCAGATTAGTATTTTTCAAAATTTAACGTTCATAATAACAACGTGGAGATTGTCTTTTGGCTTCCACAGTTTTTGTTGAAAAGCTTGAAAAGCATGATTTTTGTTGAAAAAGAAAAGATTCTTATTCACTGATTCTGGCAAGGGGCCTGAGAGAGATACTGCATTTCTTTTTCTTTTTTTTTTGTTTTAAATGTTTATTTTTGAGACAGAGAGAGACAGAGCATGAATGGGGGAGGGGCAAAGAGAGAGGGGGACACAGAATCGGAAGCAGGCTCCAGGCTCTGAGCCGTCAGCCCAGAGCCTGACGCGGGGCTCGAACTCACGGACCGTGAGATCGTGACCTGAGCTGAAGTCGGACGCTCAACCGACTGCGCCACCCAGGCGCCCCAGAGATACTGCATTTCTAAACAAGCTCCCTGGTATTACTGATACTGTTAATTCACGGACCAACAGACGGATTTAACAGGACACTACTGGAGACTGCTTCGGATTCTGTGTCTCCCCCTCTCTCTGCCCCTCCCCTGCTCGCTCTCTCTCTCTCTCTCTCTCAAAAATAAACATTTAAAAAAAATTTTTTAATAAAAAAAAAAGCTGGGATGGCTATACTAATATCAGACAAAACAGATTTTAAGTCAAAAGTTTACAAAAGACAAAGAGCATTATGAAAATTTAAATCCTTAAGAAAATGTAAATATAAACATATACATACGTAAGAAATTAGCCCCAAAAGATGTAACATGTAAACCAAAAAATGAAAACTGAAAGGAGAAATAGACAATTCAGCAATAATACCTGAAAAGTTCAATACACCGTTCTCAATAAGACAGAAAAACGAGTGGTGCCTGGGTGGTTCAGTGGGTTAAGCATCTGCCTTCAGCTCAGGTCATGACCTCTCAGTTCACGAGTTCGAGCTCCACTTCGGACCCTTCACTGACAGCGAAGTGCCTGCCTGGAATTCTCTCTCTCTCCCTTCTCTCTATGCCCCTACCCTGCTTGTGCTCTCTCTCAAAATAAACTTAAAAAATTTTTAAAAAGACAGTAAAACGAGACTGAAGAACAATAAGAAAAAACAATAAGAAAAACTGAATTGTGCTATAAATCAACTAAGAGACATATACAGAATACAACCCCACAAAAGCAGAATATACATTTTTCACAAATGTAAATGGAATATTCACAAGAATAGGCCATAAGTTAGGTCACAAAAGAAATATGAATACACTTATAAGGACTGAAATCATCCAAAATATCTTCTCTGACAAAAATGGAATGAAACTAGAAACCATAAAGAAAAACTGGAAAATTCACAAATGTGTGAAAATTAACACACGAACAATGGGTCAAAGAATAAATCACAAAGGAAATTAGAAAATACATAGAGAAAAATAAAAGCAAAAAAACCAACATATCAAAATACTGGATTCAGCAAAACCAGATAGAGGGAAATTATACTGTAAACATCTATATTAAAAAAGTATAAAGATCTCAAATCAATAATCTCCCTAGATACCATTAGTAACTTTGAAAAAAGGAGACTAAACCCAAAGCCAATAGAAAAAAGAAAATAATAAACACTACAGGCAAAGAGAATAGAAAAGCAATTCAGGGGGGAAAAAAAAGAATGAAACCAAACATTGTTTATTTGAAAAAAATAAAGAATACTGACAAGCCTTTAGCTAAACTAAACAAGAAAGAAAGAGAAAAGATTCAAATTACCAAAATCAGAAATGAAAGTGAGGACAACACTATCAACATTACAGAAATAAAAAGAATGTAATAAAATATGATGAAAAAATATTTGCCAACAATTAGATGACCTAGATAAAATGGAAAAATCCCTAGAAACACACAATCAATCAAAACTCATTTAAGAAAAAAGCAGAAACTATAAATAGACCTATACAAGATGAAGAGATTAAATCCATAATCAAAAACTTCCCAAGAGAAGCTCAGAACCAGATGGCTTCACTGGACAATTCCATCAAGCATTTAAAGAAAAATGACAATAAATCTTTCTCAAAATCTTCAAAAAAAAAAAAAAAAATGAAAAAGTAACGGTTCCTAAACAACTTAATTGGTCCAGCATTACCCTGATACCAAAGCCAAACAAAGACACTACAAGAAAACTACAGACCAATATCCTTCATGAATATAGATGCAAATTTCCTCAACAAAATAGTAGCAAACCACATCCAGCAAAATATTAAAAGAACTATATACCATGTACAGGTGGGATTTATCCCAGGTATAAAAGGGTGGTTCCAGATAGTAAAATAACCAATGTAATGAAAGAAAAAAAATGATCATCTCGATTTATACACAAAAAGTAACAAACTCTATACTCCTTAATGAGTTAAAAAAAATACTTAAATAAGAATTGAAGGTAATTTCCTGAACCTGATAAATAGCACTTATGAAACACCCACAAACAATATCATAATCACCAGTGAAAGACTAAAAATCTATCCTTAAAATCACAAACAAGACAAGGATGCCTACCTTCACCACTTCTATACAACACTGCAATGAGAGTTCTAGCTAGAGCAAATAGGCAAGAAAATAAAAGACACCCAAATTGGGCAGGAAGAATCAAAATTGTCTTTATTGGCCCATGATACGATCTTATATACAGAAAATAGTTAACCCCTCCAAAAAAATGTCAGAGCCTATAAATGAATTCAACAAAGTTAAAGGACATAAGATCAACAGGTAAAAATCAGCTCTATTTCTATACATGAACAATGAACAATCCAAAAAAGTATAATAAAAACAATTCCATTTACAACAGCATCCAAGTGAATAAAATACCTATAAATAAATTTAAGAGGTAAGACTTATACATTGAGCACTATAAAACACTGCAGAAAAAAAATAAAGAAGACCCAAACAGACAAAAAGATATTTCATGTTCATGGATTGGAAGACTTATTTCAATGAGATAGTAGTAGTCCCCAAACTGACCTATATATTCAATGTAATCCCTATAGAAATCTCAGCTGTCTTTATTGCAGAAATTGACAAGCTAATCATAAAATTAATATAAAAATTAAAGGGACGAGGAAAGATCAAAACAATTTTGAAAAAGAACAAGAAAGCTAGAAAACTCACACTGATTACAAAACTTACTACAAAACTATAGTGATACAGAGAGTATGGTACTGGCATTAAGACATATAGGCCAATGAAACAGAATTGAAAATCCAAAAACAAACCCACTCATCTATGGCCAAATGATACTCTGACAAGGGTTCTGAGACTACTGAGTATGGGAACTCACAGCCTCTTCATCAAATGATGCTGTGATTTGCATGTAGATATCCATTTGATACTGGCTTCTTACACTTCACTCAATACTTATAAAGTTTATCCATATTGTATCATATATTTGATACTATTTAGCTGAATATCATTCATCCATAAAAGAATAATGTACTGATACATGGTACAACATGTATGAACCTTATAAACACTATATAAAGTGGGGGAAGTCAGTAACAGGTGTATATTCACATGCAGAAGAATGACAGTGGATCCCTACCCTCAACCATCAGCAAAAATGAACTTAAAGGGGCGCAAACCTTAAACTATGAAACTCCTAGAAGAAACTGCAGGGGAAATTCCTCATGAACTTGATTTGGTAATGAATTCTTAGCTATGACACAAAAACACAAGCAACAACAACAAAAATAAACAAATGAGGCTTCATTAAAATTAAAGACCTTTGCTTCAAAGAACACTATCCAGATCCAGACAGTGAAAAGACAAAACATAAAACGGGAGAAAAGATTTCCAAATCATATAGTATCTGATAAGGGATCTAGAAAATATAACTATTGGGGCGCCTGGGTGGCGCAGTCGGTTAAGCGTCCGACTTCAGCCAGGTCACGATCTCGCGGTCTGTGAGTTCGAGCCCCGCGTCAGGCTCTGGGCTGATGGCTCGGAGCCTGGAGCCTGTTTCCGATTCTGTGTCTCCCTCTCTCTCTGCCCCTCCCCCATTCATGCTCTGTCTCTCTCTGTCCCAAAAATAAATAAAAAACGTTGAAAAAAAAATTTAAAAAAAAAAAAAAAGAAAATATAACTATTAACAACTCAGTAACAAACAAACATTTTAAAAGTGGACAAAGGATTTGAATAGACATTTCTCCAAAGAAGATACACAATTGCCAGTAAGCAAGGCAAAGACACCCAAAAGAACTGCTAATCAGAAAATATATATATATCAAAACTACACTAAGATACCACTTTACACCCAGTAGAATGGATAGAATTTTTAAAAGGTCATATAACAACAAGTGTTATTAGGGATGTGGAGTAATCAGAACCCTCACACACTACTGGTGTGAATGTAAAATGGTGCAGCCACTTTGGAAAACAGTCTGGTAGTTCCTCAAAAAGGAACCATAGAGTTACAATGTGACCCACAATTCCACTCCTAGGTATATATGCAGAAATGAAATCATCTGTCCACACTGTACACAAATGTTCATAGAAACAGACAAAAGGCTGAAACAGCCAAAATGTCCATCAAATGATCAACGGTTAAACAATACGTGGTATTATCCACACAACAGCATACTATTCAGCCATGAAAGAATTAACTATAGACAGATGTTACCATATGGGTGAACTGAGAAACTTAACAGAAGACCATGGGGGAGGGGAAGGAAAATAAAAAAAGGTTAGAGAGGGAGGGAGCCAAAACATAAGAGACTCTTAAAAACTGAGAACTGAGGGTTGATGGGGGGTGGGAGGGAGGGGAGGGTGGGTGATGGGTATTGAGGAGGGCACCTGTTGGGATGAGCACTGAGTGTTGTATGGAAACCAATCTGACAATAAATTTCATATTAATAAATAAATAAATAAATAAATTACATGCAAAAAAAAAATACGGATGAACTTCATGAAAATTGTATGAGTTTAATGGTCTGGAGTTTCTCTCCAGATCACATAAATCTTTCACCTTTTACTAAAGATTTCCTTGGGGTGGAAATTATGGGTATAAGAAGCCAGTAATAAAAGGCCACATATTATATGACTCCATCTGTATGAAATATCTAGATAGACAAATTTATTGAGACAGAACATAGATTAGGGGATGCCTAAGACTAAAGAAGGAAGAGGGGGTGAGAGAGTGATAGCCAATAAGCACAGAGCTTCTTTTGGGGTGAAAAAATGTTCTAAAATCAACTGGAGATACTAAAAATTACTTTACCATACACTTTTTAAAAGTATGAAATGTATGATATGTGAATTATTTATCCATAAAGATTTTTCAAGAAAACCACAATGAGATACCACTTCACACCCACTAGTATGTCTATTATCAAAAAGAAAGGTCGTAACAAGTGTTAATCAAGATGTAGAGAAATTGGGACCTTCATACTCTGCTATCGGAAATGTAAAATGATGCAGATGCCTTGAAAACATGAGGGCGGTTCCTCAAAAGATCAAACACAAAGTTATGATATGACTCAGGAATTCAACTCCTTGTCACAAAAAACACATGTGGCCTGCATGATTCCACTTATATGAAATGTCCCAAGTGTACAAATTCTTAGGAGTAGATTTGTGGTTGGGGGGAGTTGGGGAAGACATGGAAAGCGACTGCTGATGGGTAAGAGGTTTCTTTCTGGGGGTGGTGAAAACTGACATGATTGTAGAGCTCTGTGAATATACTAAAAATATTGAATTATTTAACAAAAGAAGGAAGGAGAAGGAGAAGGAAAAGGAGGACGGGAAGACGAAGATAAAGAAGCTCTCAAAAGCAGCTAGGTAAACCACCCATTACCTAACAGTGCCAGAAAAAGGCCATCACTGAAGAATATAATAAAATCCAGCAGGCAACAATGTAAGTTACAAATTTACATTATAATATCCACCATCCAATAAAAAATTGTAGGCATTCAAAACAGCAGGAAAATATGACCCATAACTAGAAGAAACATCAATCAGAAGGATAGCAAGAAATGACAGACATGGCAGAATTACCAACCAAGAAAGTAAAATCAGGTACTACGATATATTCCACTTAATAAAAAAAATGAGGAAAAAAAAATGAACATGATGAGGTAATGGCAATTATTAAAAAGCATCCCAAATAAAACTTCTAGAGTAAAAACTGCAGAAGGTAAGTAGATGAGAGGATACGGCAATTGAAACTTACCATTTTGCCCTTGGTACCCCCCAAATTCACATCCTTTTCACATTAAAAATATATTCGTTCCATTCCGACAGCCCCAAAAAGTCCTAATTCATTCCAGCATCAACTCAAAAGTCTAAAGGTCTAAGTCTCACCTGAATATCAACTAAATCTTATGTGAGTGAGACTCAAGGTACCATTCAACCTGAGGTAAACTGCACTCTGGCTGTGAATCAGTGAAATCGAACAAGTTAAATGCTTCCACATTACAAGCATAAAACAGACATTTCTACTCCAGAAGGGAGACAGAGAAAATAAGAAAAGAGTGATAGATCCCCAACAAGTCTAAAACCCAAAAGGGCAAGTTCCATTAGACCCTAAGGCTCTATAATAATCCTCTTTGACATGATAAGCTGTTGTCAAGGACCCCTAGGACAGAGGGCTTGCCTACAGGACCCACTGGGGCAATTCCTGTCCAAGCAGCTTTACCCGGCAGAGGCTGGGCCCCGAGGCTCCAGGCAGCCCAGTACCTAATGGTTTTGGGTGGCTCCATCCTTTGAAATCCAGGTGGAGGCAGCCACGTCCCCTGAGCCTGTATACTCTTCCCTGCTGGAAACAATACCCTCCATCAAAGTTTGCTGCCTGCACCCTCTGGAAGGCAGGGGCTGCACCTGGGGCCGGCAGTGCTCCAAGAAGAGCCCTCAAAGTGAGGCAGCACCAGGCAGCAAGCAGGTCTCCAAGCTCTGGCAGCTTTTGCTTTGAAAGCACTCTGCTCCCCAGGGCGGGCCCGGCACTAGGAGCTGTGACGGGAGAGGCCTGTCCCATCAAAGCTCCTAGCGAATGGAGAAATAGCTGAGCTACACAAATCTTAAATGGTCCACTGGCCACATCCTTAGTGCTCTCTTCTAACCACTTTCTCACTTTTTGCAACATGGAAAGACTGAGAATTTTACAAATCTTTTCAGTTCGCCTTCCTTTTTGCTTAACGGTTCCATCTTTCTGCTCGCATTTTACTAAAGCAGTCAGGAGGAGTCAACACACACCTTCGAGAGCTTGCTTAGGTAAATACATCTGATTTCTTTGCTCACAAGTTCTCTTTTCACCAAAACACTAAAACACAATTCAGGCAAGTTCTTTTCCACTATGAAAAAAAGGAAACTTCATTTAAAATGGAGTAGGAAGGGACGCCTGGGTGGCGCAGTCGGTGAAGCGTCCGACTTCAGCCAGGTCACGATCTCGCGGTCCGTGAGTTCGAGCCCCGCGTCAGGCTCTGGGCTGATGGCTCGGAGCCTGGAGCCTGTTTCCGATTCTGTGTCTCCCTCTCTCTCTGCCCCTCCCCCGTTCATGCTCTGTCTCTCTCTGTCCCAAAAATCAATAAAAAACGTTGAAAAAAAAAAAATTAAAAAACAAAATAAAATGGAGTAGGAAAAAATAAAATAAAATAAAATAATAAAATAAAACAAAATAAAATAATAAAATAAAATAAAATATAATGTAATATAATATAATATAATATAATATAATATAATATAATATAATAAAATGGAGTAGGAAGCCCTGAAGGGGAAGCTCCCCCACATTACTACCTGCCCTAAGAAGCCTACATCACACTCCCTGACAGGAAGAGGCTTACTTTACACGCCCCAGCAGAAGGAAGACTTGCTCCTGCCCAGCAAAACCCAGCCAATAAGGACTCCGAGAAAACCACTCCTCCCAGCTTCCTCCTCTCTCCTATAAAAGTAAGCCCTTTCCTCTGTTCTCTGAAGTTGTCTGTGGTGCTCTAGAGTTTGAGGGTCCCAAACTGCCATTCCTCTGCTTTTCCTAAATAAAGTCATTTTGCTGATAAAATAACTGGCTCTTTTGTGTTTTAAGGTCCACGCCACTTCACCAGGGTTGCTTCTCCTCTAATTTCCAGTAACATGTCTCACATTTTTGTCTGAGACCTCATCGGAATGGCCTTTATCATACATTTTTCTACCAACATTCTATTCAGATTACTTATGTATTCTCTAAGAATATTAAGACTTTCTCTACGGCTCTCCTCTTTTCTTTCTGAGTCCTCACCAGAATCCCCTTTAAAGGTCCATTCACGGTAAGCTAGGCTTTTTCTAACGTGTTCCTCAAAACCCAGTTCCAAAGCTACTTCTACATGTTTCGATATCTGTTAGAGCAGTCCCCCACTTCTCAGTACCAACTTCCGAAGCATTCCATTCAGGATGCTACAACAAAAATACCACAGACTAAGGGGATTATAAACAACAGAAATTTCTCACAGTTCTGGAGGCTAGGAATGAAAAACTCTTGGTTGCCTAATGAGCACCCATTTTCTAGTTCACAGAAACCCTCTTCTGATTCATTTTCTTACCATGTCCTCACATGGAAGAAGGGGTGACAGAGCTCTCTGGGGTCTCTTTTCTAAAGGTACTCATTCCGCTGATAGGGGATCCACCCACTGACCTAATCACCTCTTGAAGGAACCAGCTCCAAATACCATCACATTAGAGCAATAGATTTCATCACCAACCTTAGGGAAACACAAACATTCAGTCTGTAGGACGAGCCCAAGGCAGATTTACCTTAAATGTACTCTAGTGACGTTCTCCTTTTATTATGTATGTAAGAACATACCCATCAGTCATATAAGCATTTTAAAACACAAAGAATAATACATTATACATGTACATTAGAGTAGTATAATTGAAACAGTGATCTATTAACAAGGAGAAAATAGATGTTTTTGAATATTTACCACAAGCTTTAGAAGCAGCAACACAAATTTCTTCTGCAACATACTCCCCAGCTGGAAACTTCAGATATTCTCCATCAGCCTTCTCAAGAGAATGATAAAGATACACCTGTAGGAGTGGATCTATTTGCTTCACAGAATTAGCATTTCCAGGAATATCACCATTCTGATGTACAGGAGATACAGATACTCCTTCCATTTCCGTCATGGTAAGGCAAGCCATTCCCATGCAGAGTTTTTTCAGAACATTTGCCTATTAAGAAAAAAACAATAACATTACAAAAGAAAGTGATACTGATAAAGTATCCCTCATGTACCAAGAAGCCTTCCCTGAAAGCACTGACTCTGTTAAATTGGTAACTGAATAAATATCGTGTACTATGTACAAAGCACAGTGAGAGGCATTGAGATTATAAACTTCCTGTGGACAAGGCCTATAAAACCGAAGTTTACAACTTAACTGAGGAAACCTAATACAGATATGTAATACTAACAAAATGAACAAACAAAATCAGTCACAGGTAACAGGAGAAGAGATCCAACTAGACAACATAAATTCAAAACAAACGAATTAGTGTGACAACTGCTTACTGGGGTCTGCAGGGGGTAAGTAACATTTCAAACTGGGTTTAAACTTACAAGTTTTATTAGAGGAGTTCATATACAGAGTTGACTCTGTACAACAGATTGGATTTATATGAACGGAAGATGTAGAACATTCCAGGAGAGTAGAACTGTGCTGAGAAACAGAAAGGTACAAGATACTCTAATTAACTGGGCCACAGTGCAGTAGTTGAGCACTTATGCCATTTAGGAAAGGACTAAAAGTACAGATGAATATTTGTGGCAAAACTGCAACTACATACCCAGGCGCCCCATTTTTTCCTTCTTGAGAGGCCCAATTTTTTTAAGGAGAGCAACATACCCCCAAAGAACTGTACTTCCCCACAGATGAATAGCCACGTGAACCAGTTTCAACAAATGAGATTTAAGTGGAAGTTGCTGGGTGGTACTTCCAGAACCATTCCTTAAAAGAAAGCAGACCTGACCTTCTTTTTTGTTTTTTAATTTTTTTAAGTTTATTTGAGAGAGAGAGAGAGAGAGAGAGAGAGAGAAAGGGGCGAGTACAAGCAGGATAGGGGCAGAGAGAGAGGGAGAATCCCAAGCAGGCTCTGCACTGTCAGCACAGCCCGACATGGGGCTCAAACTCATGACCTGTGACATCATGACCTGAGTGGAAATCAAGAGCCGGACATTCAACCATCTGAGCCACTCAGGTGCCCCACTGGACTCCTTTTAGCTTTTCTCTCTTCACTTTCTTCCTACCTGCCTCCGAGCAGGGTAGGGCAGTCACCTTAAAACCAGGAAGAAAATGCCAAGAGAATTAAAGACCTGGCAAACTTAAGCACCTGAATCAGTGTCAAGAATCACCTTTCTACCACAAGACATCTTATTATTTATAATTGAATGCAATCCTAACTGATAGAGTAAAGAATTAAGAAAAGTCTGAATGTCAGATCGAAGAATTTAAGGGGCATCTGGCTGGGCTTAGTCAGTAAAGCATGTGACTCTTTTATTATTTTTTTTTAATGTTTATTTATTTTTGAGAGAGAGAGAGAGAGAGAGCACAAGCCGGGGGGGGAGGGTGGGGTGAGGGGTAGGGGGGGCAGAGAGAGAGAGAGAAAGAATCCCACACAGGCTCTGTGCTGTCAGCATAGAGCCCGATGTGGGGCTCAAACTCACAAACTGTGAGATCATGACCTGAGCCAAAGTTGGACACTTAACTGAATGAGTCACTGAGGCTCCCCACAAAGCATGGACTCTCACTCTCAGGGTTGTGAGTTCAAGCCCCACATTGGGCATGGGGCCTACTTGAAAAAAAAAAGGGATCAAAGAATGTAAACTTTATCCTACAGTCAAATGATGAATTAAAAAGTGAAGTAGAAACAAAAGCTACGGCAATAGTCTAGATAGTAGTAATATCCTTAACTGAAACAGCAATGGTTGAATGATGAATGGTAATATAACAGCAAGACTTCATGCAACCTGGTAACTGACTGAATCCAGAGGAAGCCAGGAGTCCAGTCATGGAATGAATAAGTCACAGGAATAAAAGGCACAGCACAGGGTATGAAGTCAATGATGTTGCAGTGAGCACAGCATAACACAGAGAGATGCTACTGATTCACTCTTCTGTACACCTGATACTAATGCAACTCGAATCAAAGTACACTCAAATAAAAAAAATTTTTAAGCCAGGGGTAAAAGACAATGCGAGGAATTCAAACTTGGAAGATCTATAATACCATTAATGGATATAAGGAAATGAAGACTTTGCCTCTTGACATTGGACATTGGACAAAGGAATAGAATAAGGACTACTCCTTTACACACTTTTGTTTAGAAATGGAAGCAGGACAATTACACCAGACTCTAGGTGGCAGCTAAAACATGAGATTGATATTTGTAAGATTTCCCCATAGACGTTCATTTAAATCATGAGCAGAGCTATGTGAAGGGAGAAAGAGAAAATAATGACAAACACACTCACACAGCATTTCTGAACGTCACTGTACTAAGTGCAGACATTACAGGAAAGAAACATGATTAAGGGATGTGCAAGGTGAAATTTAGATCTATAACTATAAGGACTTTATTATATTAAATACTAGAGTTAATACTTAGTTCTTCAAATATCATAGGACTTCTGGTGAGTAAAAACACAACAAAACAACAAGCCAGCAACTGTTAAAACTGCAAGATTTTTGAAGTCCAAAAGCAACTGGATTTACAAATTTAAACAATTTTAATTTGCTCAAAAATATAGAATTTTTAAAAATTTTCTTGTAACTTACTATACTCAAGTACTGTCTCTTCTATACTCAATTACTGAAATTCATCTAAAATGAACTCTTAGCCATTAAGGGGCAAATTTGCAAGAATTTCATCAATTTGTGCTCACCATTGTTTTGGACCTTATGCTTTCCTTCTGGACTTTTTTCTGCTGAAATGTATCTTTTAGCAGATCTCTCAGTGAGGCCTTAACAATTTTCAAGTTGCAGTCTTATTTGAAAAAAACCTTTCCACTATATTGACAAAACTGTGAGATACTTAGCATATACAACATGATTGACACTGTATACACGGTGAAATGACTCCCCATCACTGAATCAACACATCCATCACCTCATGAAGTTACTCTAAGTTATCTTAGAAAATTTCAATTATACAATACAGAAAAATTTCAATTATGCAATACAATGTTCTCAACTGTAGTCAATGTGTTATATTAGATTTTCAAAACTTATAACCAAAAACCTATAGCCTTTTACCAATTTCTCCCAAATTCCAGTCCTTAGCAAGACTTTTCTACTATCTGCTTCTTAGAGTTAGACTTTTTTTTTTATTACACATGTAAGTGGTACCATGCAGTATCTGTCATTCTGACTTATTTTACTTGCCCCTAAGGTTCATCCATGTTGTTGCAAACAATGTTTATTCCTTTTTTAAGGCTGAATAATATTCGTGTGTGTGTGTGTGTGTGTGTGTGTGTGTGTGTGTGTGTGTATACATACTTACTTCTTCCTTTCTGATTTGGACGCTTTTGATACAAACCCATATGCTTTACTGATAACAATTATAAAGTCTAGGAAAAATATCTTAAAAACACTGAAGGCAATGCCAAGCAAACAAAAGCAGATACAGCAACTACAGGGGATCTGACCCCTGAGAGAAAGAAAAACAGTGAAGGAGGTCCTCATTTACCCATATATTTTTTTTAATGTTTATTTTATTTATTTTGAGAGAGATCGGGGGGCAGGCAGAGAGAGGGAGAGAAAGAATCCCACACTGACAGCATGGAGCCCAACATGGGGCTCAAACCCACGAACTGTGAGATCATGACCTGAGCCAAAATCACAAGTCTGATGCTTAACTGACTGGGCCACCCAGGTGCCCCCACATCGATCCATCTTTTATCCTGAGGAAACTACACAGTCTTTGTAGTACCCAATAGATGCTGGAGAAAAGGACAGAGCTATTATACAAAGCTGTAGTCTTGCTGGCTGGAAGAATCCGGGAACAAACTCTGGAGGTGGTAAACAGATAGAAACTGAAGGCAGAAATCCTGGAAAGAAAAAGAGTCTTTTTTTTAAAAAATTTTTTAATGTTTATTTATTCTTGAGACAGGGGGTGGGGAGGAGGGGCAGAGAGAGAGGGAGACACAGAATCTGAAGCAGGCTCCAGGCTCCAAATTGTCAGCACAGAGCCTGACGTGGGGCTCAAACCCATGAACCGTGAGATCATGACCTGAGCTGAAGTTGGATGCTCAAATGACTGAGCCACCCAGGTACCCCAGAAAAAAAGAGAATCTTGAGGGGCTCACTCCTGTATTCCCATGCATGGGATGAAAATCCAAAAAGCCCAGGGAGAGGCAACAACTAAAAATCTAAAAGATATAGGAAGAGATTTCAATAGCTATCTGATTCTGGAGAATCAGAGTTTGGATGTAGAAGGAATTGGTAAATATTTCAGGCTTTTCACTGAACCTCCAGAAAAACCACACTTGAGGAATAAGAACCACATATCAGAAATAAGGGCAAAACTGAAATGGACAGTCCTAACAAAGCCTAAAACTAAGTCTCCACAGGATCAAGGTAAAGTCCCTGCTAGAACAAAGCCCTACACTTCAAAGAAAGACTAAAATCCACACTGCCCAGAGTTTGTACAAGATATCATCCACAAGAGACAACAGTCAAGTGAAATCTATTTAACATAAAGAAAAATGTGATGTAGAGTCAAGAGATAAAATATATAGAAATGGGACTGACAGCAAACCCAAATGTTGGATTTTCTAAAATGTGTTTACTATGATACACATGCAAAAGAATCAAAGATAAATGCATGAAGACATAGAAATCATATGACCTATACAATATTGAGCAATCTAACACATGTGAACAAGGCAGAAGATGATATTTGGAAAAATACTGGCTAAGTTTTTTCTAAATTTGAAAAAATCAAACCATGAATAAAATCGTTCATGTAGCTCCATTCAGCAAAATCCCCATATAGTCATATCATAGTCAAACTGCCAAAAATCATAGAGAAAAGTCTTAAAAGCAGCCACTTACATACAGAAGAGCTAAGATAAGACATACAACTGACATCTCATCAGAAACAATAGAGACCAGAAGACAACATGCTGCTAGGGAGGAAAAGGAGCTGTTGAACCTAAAATTCTATAGTCCACAAAAATAACCTTTAAAACTTAAGCTAAACAAATATATTTTCAGATAAATGGACACTGGGAGTACACATCAACAACAACAACAACAACAACAACAACAACAACAACAAAAAAACTTTAAGAAATGCTTAAAAAAAACAGTCCTCTGGATTACAGGCAAATGATAAGTGATGCAAATTCAGATTTGTAGGAAGGAATGAAGAAGTCAAAAACAGTAAATATGTGGGTAACTATAACATTCCATTTTTCTTCCCTTTCTTGAATTATTTAAAAGACAATTAACAACTGTTTAAAAGCATAATGATAATAGCATATGGTAAAACTTGTAATAGATGTAAAAGCAAAAGATATGACAACGATAGCCAAAAGGACAGAAAGGAGTAAAATAAAAAGTTTATGTGAGTAAATTCATGATAGCTTGGAAAAATAAGCAACAGTGCTATCAGCAAAATCAGAAAGAATTTTGAAGAACTGATGGAAGACAAAAAGTAGACAGGAACAGATGACAAAGAAAACAAAGTGTAGGAAATAAATAGATTCTATTTAAAATACACACAGAAGAAGGCATTAATAAGCATTAAAGTTTTCTGCACACACATACAAAAAGAATAAATATGCCAAGATAATCAAGGATGACCACACACTGGAGGTGAAGGGGGATAGGAAGAAAGCATAAAAGAGGAGGACAAAAATGAACAGCAAAAACTAACACCAGAAGAAACAAATACAGGGAAGAGAATATTTTGAAAAATTCTCCTTGGGGATTGCCTAGGTGGCTCAGTCAGTTAAGTGTCCAACTCTTGAGTTCAGCTCAGGTCATGATCTCAGGGTTGGAAGATCAAGCCCACATTGGGCTCCAAGCTGGGCTGGGCATGGAGCCTGCTTGGCATATTCTTTCCCTCTCTCTCTCTCTCTCTTCCCCTCCCTCCCTCTGCCCTTCCCCCTGCTTGCAGGCACACGTGCTCTCTGTAAGTAAGTAAGTAAGTAAGTAAGTAAGTAAATAAATAAATAATAAAATAAAATAAAATAAATAAAAATTCTCCTTGGTATCCTCAGAGAGATTCAGAATTTTTGAAAACATAAAGCATCATTACATGATCACTAAAAAGGAGAAGAGAATGAAAACAGTTAAGTTTTAAAAGATGACAATTCAGTGAAAACACTGAATAACACAACTGGAGACCAAATAATTTGGAAGACAAAGTCAAGACCAACCCCCAGTTTCCTAGGTCAAGAGAAAGAAATAGGAGCAAAAACTAAACAGGGAGCATCAATCCAGGAAGTGTAACTCCAAGAGCTCTAGATGGCAGAAAAAAGAAAACAGACCAGAATAAAACATTTACGAATAAAAGGAGAAACTTCACTGGTGTTAGAGATGCCTACACTCATATTAAAATAATCTTCTGAGAAGAGATAAACTTTAGTTTTAAGAACGCTTAACTCACAGAAGTCAAAATAAAGGGTCAGAACACCAAAGATGGTAAGGCAACTCTAAACCAGTTCAACATTTGACTCAATACTCAGAACTTCTGCCTATATATATATAAATACAGCTGATGACAACACACATGCACTGAGATTGGTCTATCTTGAAATTCATAAACTCTAAATTCAAACGGGCCTTTAGTGCTGTGCACCTACAATCTGCTATTTATTACTTTATTTATTTCCTTAATCTATTTACTCTCCCACTTTTCTAATCAACTACCTCGTACCTTATCCTTACTCCTCTACCACCAAAGCTGCCATTCCAACTCTGACTTTCCACTCCCTATATTTCACTGAAAAATACAATCAAAACAGGACACCAACAACGCATCCTTTCCAAATGCACCTGGAAAATTTCTGAAAACAAACATGTTCTACCATAAAGCAATTGTCAAAAAATACTAAAGGAATATATTAAAAATATGAACAATGGAGCAAGCAACCATTTTATCAATTTAAGACCCATAATGTTGGTTTAATGTTGCATATACTATGATTAATTTATGCAATTCTTTTTTTTTTTAATGTTTATTTTTGAGAGAGAGAGAGACAGAGACAGAGAGACGGAGCACAAACAGGGGAGGGACAGAGAGAGAGGGAGATACAGAATCTGAAGCAGGCTCCAGGCTCCGAGCTGTCAGCATGGAGCCCGATGCAGGGCTCAAACTTATGAACCATGAGCCGAAGTCAGACGCTTAACTGACTGAGCCACCCAGACGCCCCTAATTTATGTAATTCTTAAAAATACTGAAGAAATAACAACATTAGAGGATAACATAAAAAAGTGAAAGCGACCTTAATCACTACCTACTCTTTATTCTCTGAAACAACACTCTTAGTTTAATAAGAATTAATAAAGTGCTTTAAACCGCAAAATAGGACATAAGATAATCAATAACACTCAATACTCTGTAAATTCATGTTATCCTTAATAACTTCAGTCAAAAAGAAAAAATATATTAAAAAATACAAAGCTCTACATTTGAACTGATGTAAACTTACTAACAGTGTTCAAATCAAAAATCTACTATGGAAACTATGACGACTTAAAAAGTATCACGACATGTACTTTTTAATCTTTATTTATTTATTTTGAAAGAGAGGGAGTAAGAGCATGCAAGCAGGAGAGGGGCAGAGACAGGGAGCAAGAGAGAGAGAATCCCAAGGAAGCATCTTATTGACAGCAGAGAGCCCGACATGGGGCTCGATCTCATCAACCCGAGCTTGCTCTCAACTCTGAGATCATGACCTGAGCTGAAATCAAGAGTCAGGCACTTAAGTGGCTGAGCCACCCACGTGCCTCCACAACATGTACTTATTAACCAGTATGTTCTCTTATCACAATGGGATTAAACTAAAAATCAATAACAAAAATGATTAGAAAATTCCCACATATTCAGAAATTTAGCAACACACTTTTAAAGAGCAAATGGTGTAAAGAAGAAATCAAAAAATACTTTAATTTAAAAATGATAAAAATATGAAGGAAATGCAATAAAAGTGTTTACTAGGATATTTAGTCTTAAACTCATATGTGAGAAAAGAAGGTTAAACAAAATATAGAATGAGCTTTTATACCAAGAAATTAGGAAAAGAACAACAAATTAAGCTAAGAACCATAGAAGGACAAATATTTAAGAGCAGAAATCAGTGGGGGGGAACAAAAAGAAAAACAAAGAGTTGGCTTTTAAAAAAAAGCCATTAATAAAATTGCTAAAACACTAAAATGATTGATTTTTTTAAAAGAGAGAAAATAAAGGGCCAATATCAAGAATTGGAAAGTAGACATCATTAGCAGAGCTTACAATATTAAAAATATATGTTTTTTAAACTTTTTTAACGTTTATTTTTCTGAGACAGAGAGAGACAGAGCATGAACAGGGGAGGGTCAGAGAGAGAGGGAGACACAGAATCCGAAACAGGCTCCAGGCTCCGAGCTGTTGGCACAAAGCCCGACGCGAGGCTCAGACTCACGGACCGCAAGATCATGACCTGAGCCGGAGTCGGACGCTCAACCGATTGAGTCACCCAGGCTCCCCAAAAAATATAGGCTTTTTAAATTTATTTTTATTTATTTTGAGAGAGAGATGGAGAACAACCAGGGGAGGGGTACAGAGAGAGGGAGACAGAATCCCAAGCAGGCTCCACACTGTCAGCTCAGAACCTAGTGCGGGACTCCAACTCACAAACCATAGTAAGATCATGACCTGAACCGAAATCAAAGAGTCAAACGCTTAACTGACTGAGCCACCCAGAAACCCTGAGATTGACATTATTACTATCAATGGTTGCCAGTAGGGGAAACCAAGGTAGAGAGAAGTTAAGGAAGGTAACTTGAACCCATGAACCGTGACATCATGACCTGAGCCAAAATCAAGAGTCAGATGCTTAATCGACTGAGCCACCCAGGTGTCCCTAAAAATATATGTCAATATAGGAACATCCTCCAATAAGCTTGAAATATTTGAAAAAAGGTTTCCTCAAACACACAACTTTATTAAAATGGACAAAGGAAGGAAAAAACACTGAAAAAGGAAGAAAGATATAATTTCAAACTTTTAACATTTATTAAGTAAATTGAATATTTAACTTAAAACTTTTCCACAAAGAAAATTCATTGCCTATTGACTTTCTTGGTGAATTTTTCCAGACATCTGAAGAATAAAAAAAGAGCTTACACAAACTATATCAGTAAATAGAAATTACAAAACAATTTTCCACATATTTTAAGAGTACAGTATGAACATAATACCAAAATGTAATAAAGTTGTGACAAGGAAAGAAAATTATATGTAAATATCTCCTACAAACATATATGAAAAAAATAATGAACAAAATACTAGCAAATTAAATTTAATAATATTTTAGAGACTAACAAATCTTAACCGGGTTAGTGTACCCCAAAAAAGCAAAGCTATTTTAACATTAAAAAATCAATCAACAGAATTTATCATATTATTAGAATACATGAGAAAGTAACATATGATCATTTCGATAAGTGTAGAAACTAACTCATAATGTTCAACAATGGTTTGTGATTAGACACTCTCAGTTAACTAGCTATAAAAGCAAACTTCCTCGTTCTTATAAAAAATAACTATAAAAGAACTTAAAATACTTAATGGTTAAATATTGATCTCATGCTTCTTGAATTCAAAAACTTAATTAGCATGTCTAAAATCATGACTTCCACTCAAATTTTATTTTATCTTCATTTTATTTTATTTTATGTTTTGGAGAGAGAGCACAAGCGGGAGAGAGGGGCAAAGGAAGAGAGAGAGGATCTTAAACAGGCTCCATGCTCAGCACAGAGCCTGTTGTGGGGCTCAATCCCACGACCACAGGATCACAACTGGAGCCAAAACCAACAGTGAAACACTCAAGTGACTGAGCCACCTAGGCACCCCTAAAAAAATTTTTTTTTTAGAGAGCGAGCACGCACATAAATGGCAGAGAGTGGCAGAGGGAGGGAGAGAGAGAATCTCAAGCAGGCTCCACACTTAGCACAGAGCCCAACTTGGGGCTCAATTCCACAACCCTGGGATCAACCTGAGCTGAAATCAAGTGTCAGGTTGCCCATCACTCAACATTTGAGTGGAGTTCCTGGCCAGCACAATAAAGCAAGAAAAGGAAATAAAAGGTATAATGATTACAAAGGAGGAAGTAAAACTGATATATTCACAGATGATATGACTATGTATGCAGAAAAATTTAAAGAATATAACAATTACTAAATGAAGTTAGAAAGGATAGTGCATACAAAATCAATATACAAAATTTAATTGATTTTCATATACCAGAAACAAATTTAAAAATGAAGATGATTAAAAACAGTATCATTAACAATAGTAACAAAGAGTCAAGTGTTTAGGAATAAATCTACTAAAATATCTGTAAGAACTCTAATAAAAACTATAAAACACTGCTAGAAAAAATAAAGGCCAGTTAAATAATGGAAGAATAGAACATACAGATATAAGAGTATAGAAAAACTGGGGGTGCTTGGATGGCTCAGTAGGTTAAGTGTCTGACTTTGGCTCAGGTCATGATTTCCCAGTTCAGAGCTTGAGCCTCCCATCGGGCTCCACACTGCCGATGTGGAGCCTGCTTGGCATTCTCGCTGTCTCTGCCCCTCCCTCACTTGCACTTTATCTCTCAAAACAAATAAACTTAAAAAAAAAAAAAAAAAAAAAAGACTATAGGAAAACTCAATATTGCTCAGGTAGCAACTCTTCTCCAAATTGATATATAGAGTCAACACAGTCCCAATTAAAATCCTAGCAGCTTATGTTATGGGAATTTACAAGTTAATATCTGCATGGAAAACAAAGAATTACAAGAGTCAAAACAATCTAGAAGAGCCAACTGGAAGGATTTACATTACCAGACATCAAGATTTACTGTGAAGTTAGTATAATTAAGTCAAGTTGGTATTGGCATAAATACAGAAAAATAAGAGTCTCTCTTAAAAACTGAGAATAAACTGAGGGTTGATGGGGGATGGGAGGGAGGAGAGGGTGGGTGATGGGCATTGAGGAGGGCACCTGTTGGGATGAGCACTGGGTGTTGTATGGAAACCAGTTTGACAATAAATTTCATATTTTAAAAAAATATAGAAAAATAGACCAAAGGAACAAATAGAGCTGAGAAAAATACCCTCACATAAGATAACCTAACTGAAAACAAATATGGTCAACTGCATTTTGGTGGAAATGTCAGTCTTTTCAGTAAAAGTATGTCAGTCAATGGCTATTAAGTGGCAAGAAGAAAAAGCAATCTTGACCTCCAACTTACACCAATACCCAAAAATGTTAATTTGAGATAGATAACCGACCAATAAGTAAAAGGTCATATAATAGTCCAGAAAAAAATATCTTCATGACAGCTTTTAAAACAGGACATTAAAAAAAAAAAAAAAAAAACTACAATAAATAGATGTATATATTAGACTTCTCATATGCATGTAATAATAGTTTCAAGTCACATGAAGCAAAAAAGTAAAGAAAGAAATAGGCAAAACAACTCTAATAGCTAGAAATTTTAATACTGCTCTGTCAGGAATTAACAGAAGTAAAACAGATGAAAAAAATAAGAATATTGAAGATCCAGGGGCATGGGTGACTCAGTCAGTTAAGCATCCAACTCTTGATTTCAGCTCAGGTCATGATCTCCCGGTTTGCGAGTTGGAGCTTCGCATTGGGTTCTGCACTGACAGCACAGAGTCTGCTTGGAATTTTCTCTCCTCCTCTCTCTGCCACTCCCCCACTCATTCTCTCTCTCTCTCTCTCTCTCTCAAAAGGAAATAAACTTTAAAAAAAAGAATACTGAAGACCTGAACATCATTAACCAACTAAACATTTACATCACAATATACTTAATAACTGCAGAATGTACATCCTTTTCAAGTGTAAATGGAATACTAAGTTATATCATATGCCAGTCTAGTCTATCAATTAAGACTCAGTAAATTACAAGAGATTACATTTGAAAAGCCTGAATTTGTAAGAGTTATGTTCTTGAGAAGTATACAACACTGATGAAAGAAACTGAAGACAGCATAAGTAAATAGAAAGATACATCATGCTCATAAATTGGAAGAATTAGTAATGTGAAAATACACATATTAGCCAAAGGAATCTATAGATTCAATGCAATCTTCACCAAAATACCAAAGGCAGGGGCGCCTGGATGGCTCAGTCAGTTAAGCACCTGACCTTGATACCAGCTCGGGTCTTGAGAGTTCAAGCCCTGTGTTGGGCTCCACACTGGACATGGAGCCTACTAACTAACTAACTAACTAACTAACTAACTAAGTAACTAAGTAAATAAGTAAGTAAATAAAATAAAATAAAATAAAATACAATAAAATACAATAAAATAAAATAAAATACCAAAGGCTTTTTCACAGAACTAGAACAAAGAATACTAAAATTTATATGGAAGAATAAAGACCCCAAATAACCAAAGAAATTTTAAGGAGAATAAAGCTGAAGGTATCACTCCATAAAGCTGGAATAAAGCAGATTTCACACTATACTACAAAGCTTTAGTAATCAAAGGAGAATATGGTACTGGCATGAAAAAAGACACATAGACCAATGTAATAGAAAAGACAGCCCAGAAACAAACCCACACATATATAGTCAATTAGCCTATGACAAAGGAGGCAAGAATATATAATGGAGAGTTTCTTCAATAAATTATGTTGGGAAAACTGGTCAGCTAAATGCAAAATATTAAACTAGACCACTATCTTACACCATACACAAAAATAAATTCAAAATGGGTTAATAACTTGAACTTAAGACCTGAAATAATAGAACTCCTAAAAGAAAACAGAGGATGTAAGCTATATGACTTTGAATAGACATTTTGCCACAGAAGACATAGAGACAGCCAATATGACCATGAAAAGACATTCAACATCACTAATTATTAAGGAAATGCAAATCAAAACCACAATAAGAGGAGCACCTGGGTGGCTCAGTCGGTTAAGCATCCAACTCTTGAATTCAGCTCAGGTCATAATCTCACAGTTTGTGAGTTCCAGCCCCATATCAAGATCTGCAGTGGAAGCATGGAGCCTTCTTGGGATTCTCGTTTCCCTCTCTTTCTGTCCCTCCCCCACTCACGCACACATGTGCTCGCTCACTCTCTAAAATAAATAAACATTAAAAATAAAAACCACAATGAGATATTACCTCACATCTGTCAGACTATTATCAAAAAGACAAAAAAAAAAAAATGAGTGGTGTTAAAATGTGGAGAAAGTGAACCCCCGGTACACAGCTGGTGGGAATAAATTGGTACAGCCACTATGGAAAACAGTGGCTATACTAGTTTGCATTCCCACCAACAGTACATGAGGGTTGCTTTTTCTCCACACCCCTGCCAACACTTGTTGTTTCTTCTGTTTTTGATTTTAGCCATTCCAATAGGTGAGGTGGTATCTCATTGTAGTTTTGATTTACATTTTCCCTGATGACAGGTAATGTTGAACATCTTTTCATGGGTCTGTTGGCCATCTGCATGTCTTCTTCCCATTTTTTTAATGTTTATTTATTTTGAGAGAGACAGAGAGAGAGAGAGCACAAGCAGGGGAGGGGCAAAGAGAGAGGGAGAGAGAGAATCCCAAGCAGGCTCCGTCCAAGCTGTCAGCGCAAAGCCCAACTCAGGGCTGACTTCTTGAACCATGTGACCTGGGACGAAATCAAGAGTCAGACACTTAACTGACTGAGCAACCCAGGTGGTCCCATGTCTTCTTCCCATTTTTGAATTGGGTTATTTGGTTTTTTGGGTGTTGAATTGTATAGGTTCTTTACATAGTTTGGATACTAACCCTTTATCAGATAGGTCATTTGCAAGTATCTTCTCCCATTCAGTAGGTTGCTTTATAGTTTTATTGATCGTTTCATTTGCTGTACAGAAGCTTTTTTTTTTTTTTTTTTTTTTTTTTTTTTTATGTAGTCCCAACCGTTTATCTTTGTTTTTCTTTCCCTTGCCTCAGGAGACATATATAGAAAAATATTGCTACAGGGGCGCCTGGGTGGCGCAGTCGGTTAAGCGTCCGACTTCAGCCAGGTCATGATCTCGCGGTCCGTGAGTTCGAGCCCCGCGTCAGGCTCTGGGCTGATGGCTCGGAGCCTGGAGCCTGTTTCCGATTCTGTGTCTCCCTCTCTCTCTGCCCCTCCCCCGTTCGTGCTCTGTCTCTCTCTGTCCCAAAAATAAATAAAAAACGTTGGAAAAAAAAAATTAAAAAAAAAAAAAAAAAAAAAAAGAAAAATATTGCTACAGCTGATGCTGGAGAAATTACTGCCTGTGCTCTCTTCAAGGATCTGCATGGTTTCAGGTCTCACATTTTGATCTTTAATCCATTTTGAGTTTATTTTTGTGTATGGTGAAAGTGGTCTGCTTCAGTCTTTTCCATGTAGCTGGCCAGTTTTCCCAACACCATTTGTTGAAGACACTGTCTTTTTCTCATTGTATATTCTTTCCTTCTCTGTCAAAGATTAACCATATAATTGTGGGTTTATTTTTGGGTTTCCTGTTCTATTCGATTGATCTATATGTCTATCTTTATACCAGCACCATGTTTTCATTACTACAGCTTCATAGTATACCTTGAAATCTGGGAGAAGGATGCCACCAGTTTTGTTCTTTTTTTTCAAGATTGCTTTGTCTATGCAAGGTCTTCTGTGGTTCCAAAGAAATTTAAGAATTGTTTGAGTTCTTTGAAAAATGCTGTTGGTATTTTGATAGGGGTTGCATTAAATCTATATATTGCTTTGGGAAGTATGGACATTTTAACAATATTTGTTCTTCCAACCCATGAGCATGGAATGTCTTCCCACCTCTTTGCATCATCTTCAATTTCTTTCATCAGTGTTTTACAGTTTCATAGTACAGATCTTTTACCTCTTTGGTTAAGTTTATTCTTAGGTATTTTCTTATTTTTTGGTGCATCTATAAATGGAATGTTTTCTTAATTTTAGCTACTGCTGCTTCATTATTAGCATATAGGAACACAGCAGATTTCTGTCCATTGTTTTTACATCCTGTGACTTTACTGAATTTAGTTATCAGTTCTAGTAGTTTTTGGTGGCATTTTTAGGGTTTTCTATACATAGTAGCATGTCATCTGCCAAGAGTTAGAGTTTTGCTTCTTCCTGAGCAATTTGGATGCCTTTTACTTCTTTATGTTGTCTGACTGCTGTGGCTAGGACTTGCAGTACTATGTTGAATAAAAATGGTGAGAGTGTATATCCTTGTCTTGTTCTTGACCTTAGAGGGAAAACTCTCAGTTTTTCACCACTGAGGTGGCTGTGTGTTTTTCATATAAAGCCTTTATTATGTTGAGGTATGTTCCCTCTAGACCTACTTTGCAGAGAATTTTTATCATGAATGGATATTGTATTTTGTCAAATGCTTTCTCTGTGTCTACTGAAGGGATCTTATGGATTTTATCCTTTCTCTTACTAATGTAATATATCACATTGGTTGTTCTGTAAATATTTTGCCACCCTTACATTCCAGGAATAAATCCCACTTGGCCATGGTGTATGATTTTTCCAATGTATTGTTGGATTCGGTTTCCTAAAATTTTGTTAAGGATTTTTACATCTATATTCATGAAAGATATTGGCCTGTAGCTCTCTTTTTTGGGGATGTCTTTTTCTGGTCTTGGTATCAGGGTGACAATGGCCTCAATGACGTTTTCCTTCCTCTTCTTTTTTTTGGGGGAATAGCCTGAGAACAATAGGTATTAACCCAAAAAGTTTGACAGAATTCACCTGTGAAGAAATCTGCTCCTAGACTTTTGTTTCGGGAAGTTTTTTGATTACTGATTCAATTTCATTGCTGGTAGGTAACTGGTCTGTTGAAATTTTCTATTTCTTCCTGCTTCAGTTTTGGTAGGTTATAGGTTTCTAGGAATTTATCCATTTTTTCTAGATTGTCCAATTTATTGGCATAGACAGGTTTTCATAATATTCAGTTTTCATAATATTGATATTGTGTTACAATTCTTTGTATTTCTGTGGTGTTGACTGTTATATCTCCTCTTTCATTACTAATACTGTTTATTCAGGTTCTCTCTCTCTCTCTCTCTCTCTCTCTTTTGATGATTTCTGGCTACAGGCTTACCAATTTTGTTGATCTTTTCAAAGAACCAGCTCAGGTCATGATCTCACAGTTCAAGAGTTCAAACCCTGCATCAGGCTCTGTGCTGACAGCTCAGAGCTCAGAGCCTGTGTCGGATTCTGTGTCTCCCTCTGCCTCTGCCCCTTCCCCAGGCTCACTCACTCTCTCTCTCTCTCTCTTTCAAAAGTAAAAATAAACATTAAAATAATAATTGAAATTTCTCAATAATTTCTCCAAAGAAAATGGAGAAAACAATTTTATACTTTATTTCTTGGCTATTGGAGAAATAAATAAAAATGTTATTACATAGTAAAAAAAAAATAAAAGAAGAAAAACTGTTAAAAAAAATAAAATTTTTGAAATACAGCTAATGTGATGTTTAAAGGGAAATGTGTATTTTAAGTACTTATGTTAAGAAAGATGATCTGGCATCAATGATCTTCCTAAGTAGCTAGAAAAAGAAACCAGAGAAAAGAGAAGAAAGTAGTAATGAAGAGCAGAGAAAACAGAGAAAATCAATAAAACCAAAAGTTAGTTTTAGAAAAAGATTAATAAGATTTATATCTCTAAGTAGAATGATCAATAATGAAAGGAAAAAAAAACACGCAAATTATCAATAGCAGGAATAAAAGCCGGATATCACTACAGATCTTAGAGATACTAAGTGGAAAAGGGATTACAATGATTTATACCAGTAATTTTAACAAAACTGATATAGGAAGAAACAGAAAACATGAATTGTATCATACATATATCTGTTCAATAAATCAAATTTTTCATTAAAAATCTATCCACAAAGAAAACGCCAGGCCAAGTCACTTCACTGGTAAAGTCTGCCAAAATTTACGGACAAAATAATACCAATTCTATACAAACTCTTACCAAAAACAGAGAAGCAGGAAATACTTCCCAAATTATTTTATTTTATAATCATTACTCTGATGTCAAAACTAGATGTGAGTATCACAAAAGGCAAATGTTTCTCAAGAACATAGCAAAACAATAGAACATGGAACCAGTAACACATAAAAAAGTCAGAAAATCAAGACCAAGAGGGGTCAATCCCAGGAATGCAGTTGAGAATGATATCTAAATACAATTTCTCACTATTCCCATTCACACAGATTCTAGTTTTGCTTCTTCAATTTAAAGCAAAAATGTATGGTTAGGGGCAAAATGTACAGTATGTGAATTACATCTCAATAAAACTGTTTTTTAAAAAGTACATCTATTCTTAGAAGAAACATAGAAAATGTAAAACAATTCCCCCAGATAGCTGTTAGCATCAAAACAAAGTTTTGTTGTCTTTACCTCTCTTCTCATTCCTACTTTAGTTTGATCAGTTTCTACCAGATATCTGGCTACCCAAACATACTTTTAAAGTTCACATTTGGCCAATTATATCTAATGCAATACCTCCCTAAACCATAATCAAACATCCAAGTATAGCGACAGCCAAGAAAAGTTACATAACGTGAATTGCACAAGGGCAGAGAAAGTCCAATTTGAGCTTCTTGTCAATGGTATTGGGAACATCATGTCTTCAACAGAAATCATCAGTTAGTAAAATTTGGATCTACTTATCAGCAACTATTGTTTAAAAAAGGGCTTGGATATTTTTTATCAGACAGAACTTCCCATGGTAATGACAAAGAAACGTTGGCTAAGAACTACGGTAGGAGGATGCTTCAGGTATAATGTACCTACTCTTCTGTTTCCCTACATTCCTCAAAGGCTAAACTAACATTTGAGGAAAGACAGCTAAAAAGGAACAGCAAGAAGTATCAATTATTTTTTAGTCTCATCTACTTTTAAGTTATTTGTCAGTTTAAGAAATTGGCTTTATTATACACTTACATCTAAAATAAGAGGGCCTTTTTCTAAAAACCCATGTTTTGGTGTCAGCATTATTTCCCTTAGTTTTTGTTTCTATCACCTCTTTCATTAAGTAGGATTTTTCTTTGATATGATATTATTTAAAAAATAAATTTTTTTTAAAGTAGGCTCCATGCCCAATGTGGGGCTTGAACTCACAACCCTGAGATCGAGAGTTGTATGCCCTACTGACTGAGCCAGCCAGGTGCCCCTAAAAATGTCTTAATTAGCCTCTAGGCTAACCTTAAAACCACTTTGGTATACATTTCATAAAACATTTTCATACTGATTGCTAATTGCTAATATCTGGAATATATTTTAATTAATCTGTTGGAAGTTAGCTATATTTCCTTTAAGTGTATGTTGGTTTCCATTATTCTCTATTAATTATAAAGAATTAAAAGTAGAAAAAATCACTTAAAACTTAAAACCAATGTTCACAGAATGAAGCCGATTTTGGAAAGTATACCACAGTAATCTATAACTGTCATAGAAATTTCCTGGTGATACAGTAAAATATAAAATTCTACTTTATGAATCCTTAATAAAAGAAGATAAAATGTCATTATACTGCACTTACTTATATATTTCCCTTCTCTTTACAAAGGTATTTTAGGAGTAATTCAGCCAAAATGTAGATAAAACAGGTATGTATTAGATTTGTTAACTTAAGAGAAATTCTGGAATTTTTAAACTTGCTCGCTCATGTCAAATTTTCTAGTCTAAATGTATTCCATCACTTTTCTGTTTACATATTATTGTATCACCTGACTTTATCACAACTTACTTAATACTCATTTACACATTCAACATTTTCCAAAAGAAAGAGACAATCCTTTGCCTTAAAAGCTCTTCATCTGAAGGGAAAGGAAATAATGTGGACAGATATAAAACAATACATAAAGTGTTGCAGGAACTGTAATATTCGAATACACAGGGGGAAAAGGACAGGACTGTGTACCACATAGGTTTACCACATAAACCTACCTTAATTACCAACTGGACATTCAGAGAAAGGGAGGAATCAACCTGAATTTGAGATTTCCAACTAAGCAACTAGGTATGAAAAAAGTAATGCTACGCACCAAGATAGACAACAAAAGTAAGTTTGAAAGGAAAGAGGATTTTTTTTTTTTTTTTTTTTTGAGAGAGAGAGAAAGAGAGAGAGAATGAGCGTGTGAGCACACAAGCAGGGGGCGGCAGAGAAAGAGAGGGAGACACAGAATCCAAAGCAGGCTCCAGGCTCTGAGCTGTCAGTGCAGAGCTTGATGCGGGACTGCAACCCACGAACCATGAGATCATGCCCTGAGCTGAAGTTAGACATTCAACTGACTGAGCCACCCAGGCACCCCAGGAAAGTGGATTTTAGATATTTGGAATATGAAGCACCTATAAGACAATTAAAAGGAAGATTCGCAGTAATCAGCTTCATATATGAGGAATTAAGAATAATTTCTTGGTTTGCGGTTTGGGAGGCTGGGTGTCCAGTCTTAGAATTCACAGAGTAGGACATATGGAAGAAAAATAGCTGTGGAGGAATGATGAATTCAGTTTGGCACATAATGAATCTCAGTTACCAATAAGACACCCAGACTGAGATATCACATAGGCAGCTAGATTTCCAAAGGCTAAGAAAAACATTATGTGCTTTTGTTAGAGATTCCAAAGTCATTAGGCATAAAGTATACATGATGCCCAGATGTAAGATATATAAGATAACAAGAGGGTTGGATATCAAATTCTTAAACCCAAACATTTAAGAATTATTTATAACTGTCAGAAATGGGAGAACATAAAGAGGAATGTAGCAGATTCTTGAAATAGTCGAGAAGTAGGAGAAAAGCTGGAAGTGTTCACTTTGTGCCATATGTATACTTCTGATTATTGTGCTTTTCTGTATAAATTTTAATAAAAATAGAGTTCCTTTTAAAAAAAGAAAGAAAAAGAGTATCACAAGTTGAATTATCAAATATTGTGAAGAGGTTAAATAAGATAGAAGGGAAAAAAATCCACTGAATTTAGCAATTAAGAAATTAGCAAAAGACTACCATAGATAAAGGATGCGAAGGGTAAAGATGGCTTTTCCTTTCATTCTATACTATTATTTTGAATCTTCTACTCTCATGCATGGTGTTCAACTTAGAATTCTTACCCAGCAGAATAAAGTAATTTTCAAACATCCGAATATTCAAAGTTTACCTCAAAGGCAGCATTTCAGAAGTTACTTTCTTAAGATATACCAACCAAACCAAAGGAGTAAATCAAAAAGATGACAACAGGTCCAGAAAACAGATCCAACCCTGGAAAGAAGTAGTTAAGTCACATGATGACAGACAGCTGGGCAGCAGGCCCGAAGCGCACTCAGCCCAGCGAGAGGACTCTGGAAGGAAGACTTCAGAAAAAAGTGGTATCAGACTGCTTGCCATGAAGCACTTAAAAACAAACAATACAAAACAACACAACACAATACACCCACAGAAGATATAATAAAGGAAAATAACAGTGGAAAAAAAAGGGAAAAAAAGGTAATTCCAATGGAAGAAAACTTGACAAGAATGGGAATGAAATTACAGTATGCTCCTGGCTCTACAACAAATAATCCTCAATATAACACTGTTACTGTTTTGCAAATTTGGAATCGCCTACAAAGAACTAAAGTGCCCATTAACGTTACTAGACTCAATGTAAATGTTCATTTTGACATAAAAATACAAATGCTTAACGCTGAGAAGTGAAAGCAAGAGGTAGCTAAAGAGAATCTTGGTAAAGGTACATTAATCCTAGGAAGTAAGAAATCAACAAATATTGTCTACGGTTTCTGGAACAAGAAATAAAGTTATAATATACTACCTTAAGTTACAAAGACATCAAATACAGCGAAATGAATAAATATGAGAAGAAGGGGAAGGAAACAGTGGTATAGGTGAAACAGAGATTGAACTACAAAAAGTTAACAGTCAAAGCTAACTTTCTCTGGGAGAAAAGGACTGAAGTCAGAAGAATAAAACTTCTCATTGTAACTGTTTTTGCATTTTAAGCTCTTCTGTGTGATCTGATTTTTAAACCAACGTATATGAAATATCTGGGGAAAAAATTAAGAGAATAATTAAGAAATAAGGAAATCAAGGTGGCATGGCTATTTTTAAGAGTGAAGAGCTGGGGCCCTTGGGTGGTTCAGTCGGTTGAGCGTCCGACTTCGGCTCAGGTCATGATCTCGCAGTTTGTGAGTTCGAGACCTGCATCGGGCTCTGTGCTGACAGCTCGGAGCCTGGAGCCTGTTTCAGATTCTGTGTCTCCTCCTCTCTCTGCCCCTCCCCTGCTCATGCTCTGTCTCTCTGTCTCTCAATAATAAATAAATGTTAAAAAAAAAAAAAAAAAGAGTGAAGAGCAGAAAAGAGAAAGGGTAGCTGCTAATGGTCAAAGAGCAGAAAAGAACAAATAATAATCATAATCATAATCATAATAAGCTAAAGCATAATTCTTAAGCTACCAGAGGGGGAAACAGTGATAATACCAAAGAAAGAAAGGGAAAACAAAGAAGCAAGGTGTTAGCCCTAGGATGGACAGGGACAGGATCAAGAGCACAGGTATGCAATATAAAAGACCTAAAAATACCGGAGAATACGAGCAGAGATTGGTAACATTAACAGTTTACCAATCTGAGATAACAATAAGGTTTAATTCGAATGACGTCATGAGAATGCAGTACTGCTATAAAACGTGGATGACACTGCAGAGTCAAATATATACTAACATGTCTTTAGGTGAGTTCTTCACCTGGATAATAATATAACCTCATGAAAATGTCAGAAAAAGGAATATAAAGGAAAACCAAGTTAGATGTCAAAAATTCTCAATAACACAGGAATAGGCAAGAAAAGAGCAGCAAAGGATAACAGGAGGGACTGAGGATATAAGCTGTATCATATTAATCTCAAAGGATAAGATTTTTGTTTTTTTGTATCAGGATAATAAAGAGCTATGGAAGTAGCAATGTAAATACTTCCTCTAGACCCTAGGGTAGATGTGATGTAATACCTTTAGGAAAGACAACATTCAATGAAGGTAAAGAATAGAAGGAAACATGCTATAAAAAAAACAATTTACAAGGGAAAGGGAAATTTGGAAGGATCCTATAAAAAGGACTGGAAGGCAGTCAACTGAAAAAGTAGAATTAATAAAACAAGAACATGTAAGAACATGTAAGAAAATATTTTCTGGCAGTATGAAAAGTTTAAATACAATCAAGTCTATAAAATACGAATTTATAGGAAATGCAGAGAACAGGGGACCACAGTACACTATACCATGAAAAGGTTATCAGCAAAATCTACATTGTGGGAAATTATAACTAGTGTAGTTAAAAATAAAAAAGAGAAGAGATGTAGGAAAAATACAGATTGAGACTATAAAGTCACAATGTGTGGACCTTATTTGGATCCTAGTTTAAAAAAATACCCAATGCCATTTTAAAAAGCCATTTATGATATATCAGACAATTAGAAATTTGATTGCTTGCTGAATATTTTAAGATATTAAGGAATTGTAATTTTTATTTGTAAAGCTTTTTTAATTTATTTTTGAGAGAGAGAGAGAGAGAATGTGTGTGTGAGAGAGAGAGACAGAGAGAGAGGGCAGGGCACTGGCAGAGAGGGAAACAGAGGATCCAAGCTAGCACTGCACTGTCAGTGCAGAGTCTAGTGTGGGGCTTGAACTCATGAACTATAAGATCACGACCTGAGCCAAAGTCGGAATGCTTAACCGACTGAGGCACCCAGATGCCCCCAGGTATTGTAATTTTTTAATTTAAAAAAGCGTTCTTATATTGTAGAGGTGAATACTGAAATAATGGAAGAAATGATATGGTGTCTACAATGTGCTTTAAAATAACACCGTGATAGAGAAAGCAGATGGCACAGAAATGGCTCAGGTAATAAGGGCTATTGAAGCTGAGTGATTAGTATGTAAGAGTTCATTTCACCATTATGTCTACTTTTGTATGTTCAAAATTCTCCCTAAGGAAAAAGCTTTTTTTAAAGGATGTTTGCTATATTTCATCTAGCATTTCTTTTTTTTATATAATTTTATTTTGTTTTTTTAATATACATCCAAATTAGGTAGCATATAGTACAACAATGATTTCAGGAGTAGATTCCTTAGTGCCCCTTACCCACTTAGCTCATCCCCCCTCCCATAACCCTCAGTTTGTTCTCCATATTTATGAATCTCTTCTGTTTTGTCCCCCACCCTGTTTTTATATTATTTTTGTTTCCCTTCCCTTAGGTTCATCTGTTTTGTCTCTTACAGTCCTCATATGAGTGAGGTCATATGATATTTGTCTTTCTCTGACTAATTTCACTTAGCATGATACCCTCCAGTTCCATTCACACAGTTGCAAATCTAGCATTTCTTAATAAGGGTGTTTTCAGGTTATTCAATCAGAAAGTTTCAGGAAATGAAATCCCAGATTTTGTTTTGTATTTTACAATTCATCTCTCATGTACACTTGAAAGCAAAGGTTGTTCATAAAATTTATTACAGATTTTTTTCTTTTAAAGATTCTGATCTCGGGGCGCCTGGGTGGCTCAGTTGGTTGGGCGGCCGACTTCGGCTCAGGTCATGATCTCACAGCCCGTGAGCTCGAGCCCCGCATCGGGCTCTGTGCTGACAGCTCAGAGCCTGGAGCCCATTTCAGATTCTGTGTCTCCCTCGCTCTCTGACCCTCCCCTGTTCATGCTCTGTCTCTCTCTGTCTCAAAAATAAATAAACGTTAAAAAAAAAAAAAATTCTGATCTCTAAATATAGTACAAGTAGTATTAGGTACTGGCAGGTTTTTAAAAATGAAAAACTGAAAAAAGAAACATGTGAAACTGAAATTTTGGCTGAGAGTAAGATGACAGAGGGTGTTTGGTTCCTCCTTGCCTGTTTTGTAGAAGAAGTATACTAAATAACTTTGTGCTTTTTTATAAAGTGAATATTTAAGTATTTATGTCAAAAATGTTTAAGTTAGCCATTAAAAGAAAAGACTTATAAGATCTTTAAATCTATAAGAAGGCAGAAAAGAAGGAAAAAAGTAAAGAAAATTAAAAGCAAAATAAGATAACAAAAAATTTTTAAGTCCAAATGTCAACAAGTACAATAAATGTAAATTAGCCAATTAAAACCACTTTCTAGAAGACAAAGAACATCAGACTGGATTTTCTTTTTTTAATCAAGGTATACAAGTGCTTAGAAGAGACACAAAACCATACAGAAAAGTTCACCAAAAAAGGACATTTTTGTCAAATTGACAGGTGCCAAATGGTACTAACCCTCGTTGATCAGAAGCCAAACTATAAACTAAGGTAACTACAAAATACAAATCAATAAACAAAAGAAACCCTAATGAAAAAAGAACGAAAGACATGAATAGACCAATAAACATAGGAGAAGACGGTAGATCTCACCTGTAATTAAGTAAATGCAAATTAAGGTGGGACATCGAATTATACCCATCCGGTTGCCAAATTAAGGAGTCCAAAGATACCAAGTGTGAAGGAGAAGATGTAGAGCAGAAGGACCCTTCAAACACCTGGTTTTAGAGAGCAATTAGGCTACATTTAATTAATCTGAAGATATAACTATTCTACAAACCAGAAATTCCATTTCTAGTTATAACCCTAGAGAAATGAACGTAGTACTGCATCATGTTCATAGCAGCATTATTTGTAAGAACAAAAAAACCACAAACAGTGCTTCCCTTTGACAGCACAGAAACTAAAATTAGAACACTACAGAGAAGATTAGCATGGCCCCTGTGCAAGCATGACATACAAATCTGTGAAGCACTCCATATTTTGGGGAAAAGAAGAGACAGAGAGAGACGAACCAAGAAACAGACTCTTAACTATAGAGAACACACTGATTATTCCCAGAGGGGGAGGTGGGTGGGGGGATGGGTGAAATAGGTGAAGGGGATTGAGAATATACTTAACATGATGAGCACTGAGTAAGGGACAGAATTGTTGAATCACTACATTGTACATCTGAAACCAATAAAACATTGTATGTTAACTATACTGGAATTAAAATGAAACTTAATAAAATAAAATAATAAAATAAAACAAATAATCTAAATGTTCATCAGTACAAAAAAAACAGTATATAAGTTGGAGAATCTTCATAATGAGAATATTATACATCAATTTTAATGAATGAACTAGAGCTATATATATGAACACACAGATACATGAATGTCATAAAGATAAGTGAGGTTTAAAAAGCAAGTTGTAGATTGATATTTATGTGTGATGCAATCTATTTAAACCCACAGTTTAATACTACTATATTCTTTATATTTTTATTTATATATTCATAAATATTTAATATATAAATATTATGTGATTTATTTATATATTTATAAATTAGTTACATATTTCTATTTATTACAATATATTTTATAAATTACATTTATAAATATTTATATTTATATGATATAGATATTTATAAATTATATTTATATATTTATAGGTACTACTATATATACTAAATATATACTTAGTATATATATAAAGTTTAAAATAGGCATGAAAATGATACTAACTTCAGGCTAGTGGGTAGTTACCTCTAGTGAGGTAAACAGGGGACAGACAGGAGTAGCAATAGGTAGATGGGCTTCGACTGTATCTATAATGTTTATTTCTTAAAGAAAATAAGATCCAAAGCAAAAAGTAACAAAACATTGTTAAAAGCGGATGGCAAATACAGACAATTTTATTTTCCTAATTTCCTATATGTTAAGAATATTTAAAAAAGTATTTTTAAATACTGAAATGAAAACAAAGAGGAAGAATACAGTCTTTGGTTTGGGACGCAAGTTTGAAACGGAACTGGGTTTGAATTCTGTCCCGTGTGATGTTACTCTGAAGTCAGTTTAATCTTTCTGCACTCAGTTTCCCTCATTTCTTAAAACAAAGAATAATAATGGCCATGACTTCTGAGGATTGCTGTAATGATTAAACGCAATAATCCACCTGAACTAATCTCATCCAGAGACTAACACTTTCCCTTCTCTTCACACTTTATTAGACAATGCTAGAGCTTTTCTTTTCTTTTTTTTAACATTTATTTATTATTGAGGCACAGAGAGACACAGAGCGTGAGCAGGGGAGGGGCAGAGAGAGGAGGAGACACAGAATCGGAAGCAGGCTCCAGGCTCCAAGATGTCAGCACAGAGCCCGACGCGGGGCTCGAACTCACAAACTGTGAGATCATGACCTGAGCCGAAGTTGGTCACCCAACAAACTGAGCCACCCAGGCGCCCCTAGCTTTTCGTTTTCTTTTCCTTTGTTTTCTTTTTTTCTCTTTTCCTTTTTTCCCCTTTCCAATAATATAGGCAGCGAGGATGAAAAAAGTATGGCAATTCATATATGTTGAAAAATAAAACTGCTGAAAAATGAAACTTCTCATTGAAGTTTAGTCACACTATCCCCTAAGACATGATGTCTTAGTTTAAATATTCCTGGAAGCAAAACCTCATACAGGATTCAAAAGTAAATTAGTTCTGAAATTCAGGAAACTACGACAGAGAAACAGAGAAGTGGTATAAGAAAGGGAAGGCAGCCTATAAACTGCACTCTCAAACCAGCTACCAGAGTGAGCCTAATCCCTCAGAAAGGCTCTAGAAAACAGTATAAAAAGCATAACATCTCAGAATTATCCCATCCCAGGGATGAGCTGTAGTGTTTGTACAATAGCAACCCCTGAAGAGTTAAGTGGCTGAGGGCTACACACAGAAGTGTTAATGTCACAGTGCTTCTGGCCTGGCCGCCAGAGCATTGGAAGTATGGCTTCCTACATTTTCAAGAAGAGTCAGCTGGCGGGAGATGCAAACACTAACTCAAGCACACCGATGCTCCCAGGGGATAAAGGTGGATCGCTGACAGCACCAACTACAGCCATGCTATACAATGATGCTATTATTAAAGAGAACAAAAGGAGAAAAGGAGACAATGTGGTCTAGGCTCTATTGACTAATTGGTCCAGAACTTGTTCTTCCCTCAACTTCTGCTTGAAAACAGTAACACTAATTTTGATTACATTAATTACATGTAAACTGATTTAATTTTGTATGTTCTTTAGAGACTGAACATTCTTCTTTGGTCAAAAATGGAATGTCCAGGTAACATGGCATAAGAAAAATGAATTCTAGATATAAAATTATTCAAAATATAGGAAAATTAATTTAGGAAAAAAGCTTTAACAGAGATTGCTTTTTAAGTATTTTTATCTCATATTCACACCATCTAATCCATTATGCTGCTCATTTTGTTTGAATATAAACATTACATTAAAAATGTTATAAAATCAGAAATGGTAGACACTATCACAGTAAGCACATCTACTATGAAACCATGAGTTTGAGCCCCATGTTGGGCTCTGTGCTGACAGCTCAGACCCTGGAGCCTGCTTCAGATTCTGTGTCTCCCTCTCTCTCTCTGTACCTCCCCCACTCACACACTCTCTCTCTCTCTCTGTCTCAAAAATAAATAAACATTAAAAAAAAATTTTTTTTAACGTAATAGTACAAAAGGACTAATGAAGACGCTTCTGGGATAACACAAGAATCTGACTTATTAGGTAAGACGTGTGTATCTCCTAAAAATGCAGTTCCTATTAAATTCTGTGTGAATGTATTTGATAGGCATTTAAAAGTTCTTACGATTAAGGATGGGATTTTTTTTTTTTTTTTTTTTTTTTTTTTTTTGCATAGCTTGTAATTCAAACTATCCGCTAGAAACAGTATACGGGCAAAAAAAAGAGAAGTTAGTCCTTATTTTTCATTGAATTCTCCTTATTATTGGTGAAGATAGCTAGGTATATTTGTTGTCCATGTGTATTTCTTTATGAATTGTGTCTGGCTTTTTCCTATTTTTCCTTTGTCGTATTTGTCATTTTTATAATTTATCAAAGCTCTTAACATATTTGTCAGAAAAGTAATAAGAAGAAATTTACCCATCATATATTAAAATTTACTATAGGGGTGCCTGGCTGGCTGAGTCGGTTAAACATCTGACTCTTGATTTTGGCTTAGGTCATGATCTCATGGTCATGAGAATGAGCCCCGCATCAGGTTCATATGCAAATTTGCATATGCAAGTTTAATACAGATAAAGCATATTGTTAGTTTTTAACAATTTAAATCCAAAAATAGATTAATAAGAACAGACTCAAAGTTAACAAATACCCATTCATAAAGTACAAAAAATAACACCTCACAATAAAGCCAAAAAGAGTAAAATAAAAACAGAAAACCAAGGTTAAATCCAAGTGTAAAATAAGAATAAAGAAAGAAATTGAATAGAATAATCAAATTAAATAATATGCACAAAGATCTGCTTATATCCCTAAGCTGTTGACTTCCTCATTTTATTTTCAAACACTGGAATACCTTCCATATGCTAAACATTGTACAGAACTTCAAAATAAAGAAACTGATAGAACTATTCCCTGACCTAGAAATCACAGTAGTTTCACAGAGGCCACTGTTGGAACAAAACAAAGGCTGGAAACAGACTCAACTATATACATAATTTAAAATATTAGTATTTCCCATAGCAAAGATAGATTATTTGATGCCAGTGTTAGAACAATCATCTGAGGGAAAAAAGTTGGATCCCATTTTATACCTTGCACTAACACAAATTCCAGATGGATCAAGAAAGCATGGGAAAGTTTCAAAATATAATTTCAGAGTAGAGAAGAGATCAAAGTATAATTTTTTTAAAAAAATAATAAAAGTGGGGCGCCTGGGTGGCGCAGTCGGTTAAGCGTCCGACTTCAGCCAGGTCACGATCTCGCGGTCCGTGAGTTCGAGCCCCGCGTCAGGCTCTGGGCTGATGGCTCGGAGCCTGGAGCCTGTTTCCGATTCTGTGTCTCCCTCTCTCTCTGCTCCTCCCCCGCCCCCCCCCTCCCCCCCGTTCATGCTCTGTCTCTCTCTGTCCCAAAAATAAATAAAAAACGTTGAAAAAAAATTTTTTTTTTTTTAAATAAATAAATAAAATAATAAAAGCAATGACTAATAGAAAGAATAGCATAAAAACCAAAAATGGGGGCACCTGGGTGGCTCAGTCGGTTAATTAAGCATCCAACTTTGGCTCAGGTCATGATCTCACGGTTCGTGAGTTCAGGCCCCACATTGGGCCCACTGCTGTCAGCACAGAGCCCATTTCAGATCCTGTTTCTTTCTCTCTCTCTCTCTCTCTCTCTCTCTCTGCCCCTCCCCCATTTGTGCTCTCTCAAAAATAAATAAAACATTAAAAAAATAAATACACAGAATATTTTAATAAATTGATGCTGCATATATTGCTCCATTTCTCAGAAAAACTCCAAAGATATCAGGAACACATCAAATATGGTACACCAACAAAAAAACTGCACAGCATAACTATCTAAGATAGGCAAGGCTAACAGCTACTGTCCAACCTTCAGCACACAGCAACTCTGTTCCCAAGATTGTACTAGGCCCATCAAGAAAAGCAGTGAACAGCAACATCATAGACATAGCATCATAGATTCCTGTGCCAATCCCTGTTTTATTTTATTTTATATTTTTGAGAGACAGCAGAGCACAAGCAGGGAGAAGGCCAGAGGGAAAGAGAGAGAATCTTAAGCAGGCTCCACGCTCAGCACAGAGTCCAACACAGGACTCAATCCCACGACCCTGGGATCATGACCCAAGCTGAAATCAAGAGTCAACCAACTGAGCCACCCAGGTACATCCAAACCCTGTTTTAAATCAGTGATTCTCAGTCTTGTCCTCAAACTAACACCATAGGCATCACCTGGGAAGTTGTTAAAAATACAAATTCTTAGGTCTCATTCTAGAACTGCTGAGACAGAAACTCTGAGGGTGGTACCTAGCAATACATGTTTCAATCAGCCCCCTAGGTAATTATGATAAAACCACCAGGTTAGGGAACAATTCTAGCACAGCCAAAGAACAGATGAGGACCCTTCTGGTTGTGTTCACATATTTAAAGGGCACTGAGGAGACTTAATGAAAGCAAAAAAGCTTTAACAAGGCTGTCCACGAGGGTTTAAAGGCAAGTAAGGAAAATGCTATTGAAAACTCAGTAAACGGATACCCTTGTTATACAGTAAAGTGTGGCAAAACTAGCACGTACAGTTACATGGGAAACGTAATATATACTTAACGAGTTAAGGAAATTCTAGGTAGAATGTTGAAGAAGCAGCTGGCTTCTTCTAGCTGCCTTTATAATTAAGAGATTAGAGAGGTAAACTAAAGAATGAGCCACTTTTTGAGTGCAATTTCAAGGAAGGGTTCAGAACATCCTTCCCAGCCAGCAGACTATTCTTAAAGTAAGAAAGGGCTTCCCGACAAAGATAATCTACAGTGGGACTGTAAGATCCACAGTTAAAACCTCAGAAAGATCCGGGGCGCCTGGGTGGCTCAGTCGGTTGGGCGTCCGACTTTGGCTCAGGTCATGATCTCGCGGTCCATGAGTTCGAGCCCCGCGTCGGGCTCTGTGCCGACAGCTCAGAGCCCGGAGCCTGCTTTGAATTCTGTGTCTCCTTCTCTCTCTGCCCTTCCCTACTCACGCTCTGTCTCTGTGTCTCTCAAAAATAAATAAACATTGAAAAAAATTAAAAAAAAAAAAAACTTAGGAAGATCTAAGCAGCAAATTGATCCTTTCAGACAAAAAATTTTCTAAGGATCATTTAAGGGTATTGTTCCACAGCAGCCTCACAGTTAGCTGAAGATAAGAAAAAGCTCCTCTTAAAAAAGATTTGTAGGTATGGCTTTTGTCTGACAGAGTAGATTATGAACTAATACACAGGAAGTCCACGAAATTTTTTTTAAAAATTATTTTATTTATTTATTTTTTATTATTGTTTATTTATTTTTGAGAGACAGAGACAGAGCACGAGTGGGTTAGGGGCAGAGAGAGAGGGAGACACAGAATCCAAAGCAGGCTCCAGGCTCCTGAGCTGTCAGCACAGAGCCCAAAGCAGAGCTCGAACTCACAAACAGTGAGATCATGACCTGAGCCTAAGTCAGACGCCAAACCGACTAAGCCACCCAGGCGCCCCTCCGTGAACTTTTTAAAGGAGCTACATCAGCTTAGAATGAAAGGGGCAGTATAACTATATAAAATAAAAGGTGGCTTTTGGACCCTGAAGGACTACAGGCAGGAAGCAAGTTCAGATGGTTACTAAGTTGCAAAGACAGATGAGTTCTTTTGGTGAAACTGAATGATTCAGAAGTGAAATCAATGACCAAAAGAAGCAGTCATGGCCCACAAAGAACAACCTCTAGACAGCAGGATTGCACCCTAGTCAAGAAACTGCCAACGTGTTCCCAGCCAGGTTTCAGAATTGCTATATACAACCATGTGCCTCCTTTGTCCCTCTTTTTGAGCAGGAATGGCCACTGCAATTAACACGTGCCTTTCCAGTCTTGTAGGTTAATTATGTGGAGGCATGTAACTTACAACTTGTCTCTTCAGAGGTCTTTTGGTTAAAGAGCAGTCACTGTCAAGAAACCATATCCAAGGTTCCCAAGGAACCTCAACAGCATCTGGACCTGACTTAGTAGATGAGATACTAAATTTTGAGCTGATGTCCTGGTGGGATGTGAATTAGAGGTCTCTGAGACCTCTAATATGTCTGAGACATTTTTCTGAGAGAAAAATATGTGGTGTATTTTTCACATATTTTGGATGTGGGAGGCATGTGAAGTGCAGCAAAAAAAAGGCAAACTATGGCAACAGTATTGTCCAGAGATAGCCATAACAATCTCTCTCATCCTGCATGTTTTCTTTCACATGTGACCTTGCCACTCTCCAATTAACAAGTGGAGTTTACTCCCTGTCCACACTATGTTCACTGAAACATTCGCTTTTAAATCTCAACTCACCATGTAAGAAAGCCAACTACATGGAGACTCCCATGTTGTAAGAAAGTCCAGCCCACATGAACATGCTCCAGTTAACAGCCCCAGCTGAGATCTCACTCAACAGCCAGCATCAACTACCAGTCTTGTAAGTGAAGATACCTCTAGATGATTCTAGTCCCCCACCTTCAAGATACCCTTGGCCAAGTCTTCCCAACTGAGGTTCCAGACATTGTGGAACAAAAACAAGGCATTCTTACATTAACAACTCAGGCAACAACAGATGTTGGCGAGGATGTGGAGAAAGAGGATCTCTCTTGCACTGCTGGTGGGAATACAAGCTGGTGCAGCCACTCTGGCAAAAAGTATGGAGGTTCCCCAAAAAACTAAAAACAGAACTACCCTATGACCCAGCAATTGCACTACAAGGTATTTACCCAAGGGATACATGTATGCCGTTTCGAAAGGACACATGCACCCCCATGTTCATAGCAGCACTATCAACAATAGCCAAAGTATGGAAAGAGCCAATGGATGAATGGATAAAGATGTGGTATATATATACAACGGAGTATTACTCAGCAATCAAGAAGAATGAAATCTTGCCATTTGCAACTACATGAATGGAACTAGAGGGTATAATGTTAAGCGAAATTAGTCAATCAGAGAAAAGACAAGTATCATATGACTTCACTCATATGAGGACTTTAAGACACAGAACAGATGAACATAAAGGAAGGGAAGCAAAAATAATACAAAAACAGGGAGGGGGGACAAAACATAAGGGACTCTTAAGCATGGAGAACAGAGGGTTACTGGAGGAGTTGTGGGAGGGGGTATGGGCTACATGGGTAAGCGGCATTAAGGAATCTACTCCTGAAATCATTGTTGCACTATATGCTAACTAATTTGTATGAAAATTTAAAAAATAAAATTAAAAATAAAATAAAATAAAATAAACCAAGGCATCTTGGTGTACCCTATGTGAATTACTGACCAGTAAGATCTGTGAGCCTAATAAAGTGCTGCTTTACATCACTACACTTTGAAGTGGTTATATCACACAGCAATAGCATCTGGAAATGAGCCAGTAGAGGGGAAAATTAATAATGCAGGAAAAAGAGGGAGAAATACAATAGTAAAGTCCTTGAAGGTAAAAGGAGATGGGTTTCTGTACCCAAGCAGGAGAAGCTTAAGATGGGACACTGAGTTCATTCATTGTAAATTTTTTTTTAATGTTTATTTATTTTTTTATTTGTTTTTTTAATTTTTTTTTAACGTTTTATTTATTTTTGAGACAGAGAGAGACAGAGCATGAATGGGGGAGGGGCAGAGAGAGAGGGAGACACAGAATCGGAAGCAGGCTCCAGGCTCTGAGCCGTCAGCCCAGAGCCCGACGCGGGGCTCGAACTCACGGACCACGAGATCGTGACCTGAGCTGAAGTCGGACGCTTAACCGACTGAGCCACCCAGGCGCCCCATGTTTATTTATTTTTGAGAGAGAGAGAGAGAGAGAGACCAAGCACGAGTGGGGGAGGGGCAGAGAAAGAGGAAGACACAGAATCTCAAGCAGGCTCCAAGCTCTGAGCTGTCAGCACAGACAGCGGGGCTGTTCGAAGCGGGGCTCGAACCCACGAACAGTGAGATCACGACCTGAGCTGAAGTTGGACACTTAGCCAACAGAGCCACCCAGGCGTCCCTGAGTTCATTCGTTGTAAAGGAGAAAAGGGCAGAGTTTAGGCACAGATACAGGATGACAAGAGGTGTTACTGATGGTAGATTACGTTATTTAGAAATATGGAGATAAATACCGAAGGACACTGTTAAGAGATTTGAAAGTGGTTTACTGGGAAACAGGAATCAGAGATGGGGGGGAGGAGCAAGACACTGCTGATTTTTGTTATAAACCATAGCACACAGTTTACCATGTTTATTCGTGTTTCTAAAGTAAACAAAGTTATTTTTTAAAAAAGATTTATTATAGGGGTGCCTGGGTGGCTGGCTCAGTTGGTTGAGCATCCGACTTCGGCTCACGTCATAATCTCACGGTTCGTGAGTTCGAATCCTGCATCAGGCTCTGTGCTGATGGCTCAGAGCCTGGAGCCTGCTTTGGATTCTGCGTGTCCCTCTCTCTCTGCCCCTCCCCCACTCGCACTCTGTCTCTCTCGAAAATAAACAAATATTAAAAAAAAATTTTTTTAAGATTTATTTTATTCCCTCATTGTCCAAATGAGGAAAAAAAACTAAGGCTCAATGATCACGTGACTGGCTCAAACTCACACACTAGGTTGACAGCAGTTAGTCCCCGATGCCCTTATTTCCAAAACAGCGCACTTCTTCACATCACACTGCCTTTCATATTACAAAATATTACCTAGTGACAATTAATTTCGTAATCAGAATTTATTAAAGTCATTTAGTAAGCAGTAATGAATACACTATTCCCAAGGACTGACAGCAAAAAAGCAGGCCAAAATATGTCCTTGGGAAATCAAAATAAGCATTCAAGCAAAACTAACCATCCAGGGACTATCTGAACCTAGTCCACCTTTGATAGCTATACCATATAGGCTTTAAAAACAGATAATGCTTCGTTTTGCCCTCTCCAGCTCTCCTAATCTAAATACTTTTAACCATGCTACATTCACTTCAATAAGTTATCTACAAGGATTTCTCTTTCCTTTTAGAAAGTAATGCCTTGGGGTGCTTGGGTGGCTCAGTCAGTTGGGCATCCAACTCTTGATTTCAGCTCAGGTCATATCCCAGAATTGTGGGATCAAGCCCTAAGTCGGGCTCTGCACTGAGTCTGCTCAATGATTCCCTCTCTCTCTCCCTCCACCCCTCTCCCCCACTCTCTCTCTCTCTCACTAAAAAAAAAGGAAAGAAAGAAATTAATACCTTATCAGTTGATTTAGATTCTGCCAGTACAAATGCATCCAGAGATCACTTGTCTAACCTGCCAGGCTACTGAATGTCTAATAAGAACCAATGATGGGAATGCAAGCTGGTGCAGCCACTCTGGAAAACAGTATGGAGGTTCCCCAAAAAACTAAAAATAGAACTACCCTATGACCCAGCAATTGCACTACTAGGTATTTACCCAAGGGATAAAGGTATGCTGTTTCGAAGGGACACGTGCAGCCCCATGTTTATAGCAGCACTATCAATAATAGCCAAAGTATGGAAAGAGCCCAAATGTCCATTGATGGATGAATGGATAAAGAAGATGTGGTATATATATACAATGGAGTATTACTTGGCATTCAAAAAGAATGAAATCTTGCCATTTGCAACTACGTGGATGGAACTGGAGGGTATTACGCTAAGTGAAATTAGTCAGAGAAAGACAAATATCATATGACTTCACTCATATGAGGACTTTAAGAGACAAAACAGATGAACATAAGGGAAGGGAAACAAAAATAATATAAAAACAGGGAGGGGAACAAAACATAAGAGATTCATAAATATGGAGAACAAACGGAGGGTTACTGGAGGGGGCGTTGGAGGGGGGATGGGCTAAATGGGTAAGGGGCACTAAGGAATCTACTCCTGAAATCATTGTTGCACTATATGCTAACTAATTTGGATGTAAATTTTAAAAAATTAAATTAAAAAAAAATGTTTAATTCAAAAAAAAAAAAGAACCAATGAATGTTGGGGCACCCGGGTGGCTCAGTTGGTTGAGCATCCGACTTCAGTTCAGGTCACGAACTCGTGGTTCCCGAGTTCAAGCCCCATGTCCAGCTCTTGTGCTGAGAGCTCAGAGCCTAGAGCCTACTTCAGATTCTGTGTCTCCCCCTCTCTCCCTTTCTCCCTTTTTCCCTCTCTCTCTCTCTGTCCCTCTCCAGCTCACACTCTGTCTCTCTCTCTCAAAAATAAATAGACATTAAAAAAAAAAAAACACTCAATGTCTACTCACTCAAATAATAAGTATAGGGCTAATTCCCACAAGGAACAGCAGTACATGTATAGTGTGATATAAAAGGACACAGATGAAGGACAAACACTGTCAAAAATACATCTCAGTCTTTATTATGCCTAAAATTCTCAAATTTAGTCCCAGTGATGAGAGCTTTGTGTAGAAGTCTCCATTATTCACCCGACTGTCAAATCCAAAGGTCCTCTCTTACACTAGAGAGAGCAAAATATTAACAGTAGCGATGTTTGCATGGGAAAACCAGAAGTAATTTTCTTTTTCTGCTTTTCTAGATTTCATGTTAGAAAAAACATTAGTATACACTTCTAAGGCCTTTTTTCAGTTCTGATTCTCATTTCTTAGCAGTGATCAACAGTGATCAACATGATAATCATTCCCACCCTCTTAACCTACCCACCCACCTTCCTCTCAGACAGACTGCTCCTTCTTTGTCTCTTTTGTTAATTCCTCTCCTTTCGTCCTGTAGTTATGGGCAGTTCCCAAGCCTCAGTTTCAGGTCCACTACTCTTCTTTCTGAGCACTGCAATTCCAGCCTGAAATTTCTCTACCAAGTTCCAGTCATCTAGCTATCTATTTCACTTGACTATCTCACTGTTACCTCAAATTCAACATCTCCAAAATCTAAGTCCAGCTGTCTGTATCTCTTCAACCAGCTACTAATATTTTCATACCTATTTCTGTCAGGATGGCCATTTAAAAAATTCTAGTTCTTTCTCTATCACTAACTAGTTGAGTAATTTGGGACACATGTTTAAATCTCTCTGGGTCTCAGATTCCTAATGCACAAAATTCAGAGGCTAGCCCAGATGTTCTCAGACGTCCTGACATTCCAACACTCTTGAATTTCTTATGGCACTGAAGATCAAAACTTCAAAGTCATCTTTGATGAGTTGTCTTCCTCCCTACCCCCCAACCCCACCACATCCTCCTTTCTTATCCAGTCTATAATGAAGTCTCGTGTGACATCTCCCCAGTCCTATTTTCACTAAATCCAAACACTAGGCCTAGATTATCTTCCTCGCTCTATCACTTTTCTTTCCAATTCATACCATACCTAGCACTGTGCCAGTCTGTTTCACCTAAGATACTTTTAGCAAGCTCTTTCTCCATCGAAACTTTTAAAGCTTCTCAGCTGCCTATGAGGCAAAGTATATTCTTCTCATCCTAGCACTCAAAGGTATCTGTATTCTGCTTCCAATCTGTATTATCAACCTCATTTCTTACCACCCTGCCACACAAACCTTCATTTCACTTAAGTTACTTTCCGTACTGTTCTCTGAAAATGTCATGCAGATTTTGCCTGTTTACCACCTATACAAGGTCCTTCCTCTTACACAAAATCAAATCCTGCCCAGTTTTGATTCTACTTCCTCTCTGAAGCCTTCCTTGCTCGCTTCAACTCTAAGTGGTCTCGAATATCTATAACTTTTATTACTTATTTCCCAGTTACGTTTTAAGTTCTCAGTGAAAGGAACCTATTTTATATCTTTCTGCATCTCTTTTGGACATAGCAAAGTACCTCTTACATCGCAGGTATTAACAAATATTTGTTTGGTAACTGACTAGAGTTCCTTTTTAATACATAGCATTTATTGAATGCTCCCCATCTGCTCAGCACTCTGTGTGTTCCTCAAAGCATACACAAGCAACTTGAAAAGATATGGTTAACACTAGAGAAATAATCATCAAACAACCAAAGCATAATATATAATTAAACTATGAGAAGATTCCCTATGACTAAAAAACAGTGGAAATATAGAAAGGAAAAAACTGCATTTAGTGAGAAATAGTTTCAGAAATGAGGGAGAATTTTAACTGGGAGTACAGCCATAGTAACAGTACTAATAATAATAGTGGTGATAAATAATTATAATAATAAAAGCTAAAACTTAAGGTGCACTTAATGTGCTAGGCACTGGTCTTGAGGACTTCTCATGTATTAATTCACTTCTTTCTCACTACAACCCTGTGGAAAAAGTACTAGAGTCATTCTCATTTTTTTCAGATGAGACTGAGACCCGGCTTAGTTATTTCATACCTAGTGAGTAATGCAAACAGATACAGAATTGGGCTTGGTGGAAGAAGGATGGAAAACATAAATGAAAGTTAAAAGATGAAATAGCATAACTATTATTAGAAAATGTGGAAAGCGGCTTGAAACACTACAGCAGAGAATGCCTTTTGAGGGTCCTTAGACTGAATAAACAGGGCAGGGAGTAATGACAGAGTAGAGTGAAAGCCTGGAAGAGGAAGTTAAATTTAAGAGGTACAAAGTGGGAAGCCATTGAAGATTTGGGGACAAAGAAATGCCACAATAAGGAGTATTAGTGACACTTCTATTGTGGATAAACAGAAGAAAGAGAAGCTGGACTCTGAGAGGTTGCTATGACTTTCAATATTGTAGGCTGAAGAAACAAGTCCTGGGATTCAGGTGGTAAAGTGAAGTAAGCAGAGATATAAGGGACAAAAGAAATATGAACAGGACATGTTAAATAGGTTAATACAAGAGGTAAATGAAAGATGAAAGTTTAAAGATGATGCCTAATTTAAAGCCTATTATGACCAGGAGAGAAGGAAATTACAGAAGGGTATAAAATGATGATTTTTCATTTAGGGCATGGTGAGTTTAAAAAGACAGTCAAGGGACACCTGGGTGGTTCAGTTGGCTAAACGTCCGACTCTTGATTTCAGCTCAGGTCATGATCTCATGGTTTGTGAGATCAAGTCCCACATCAGGCTCTACTCTAAGAGCAGGTAGCCTGCTTGGGATTCTATCTCTCCCTCTCTCTCTGCCCCTCCCACACTTGTGCTCACTCTCTCTCAAAATAAATAAACATTAAAAAGAAAAGAAGAAGAAGAAGACGATGACAACACGACGACAAGTCAAAAATACGAGCCCAAGAACAGGACTGGAAAAACCAGGAAGTGACTAGAATGACAAATAAGCAATAGGATTAGTTTTAAAATGAAAACACTAGGAAGAAGCTACAAAGATATTAAATAGGAGAGGAAATATACTAAGCCATGATCAGCTGGTACCAGCGGGATATCAATAATTTTATCAATAACTGTATCAATACTTTTGGTGGGGAAGGGAAACAATTTGTGACCAACACTTAAAAATGCAGTTTTTCCATTTAAAAAGACTTTTGTGTGTATCAGAAAAGCCAACCAAAAGCTAAGGCAAAGGTTCCCAAACTGTCCATTCAGGGAGTTCTTAGTAATATTTTCACAGCACCCCCGAGGCCAAGAGAAATACTTCAGGAGGTAGATTCAAACCATTTAATGTCCTTACAACTTAGTGCTTGTTCAGCCTCCTACAACTTCTTGGAATCAAACTGGACAACATCACACTCTCATTTCCTCTGTCACACTGATTCTCATACAGTAGTTGCCTTTTATGAGAGCAACCTCTAAAGAAACTGCTTTGCAAAGACAGGACATTGTAGAAAGGACTGTGTCAATTTAATGTTGACACTGTGAACTACCTCAAACTAATAGCTCAAGGCTGAGTTCACTGGTGCTCCGGGGCACCTCAGCACACAGTTTGGGAAACTGGGAGCAAAGGCAAGGGGCCTCAAAAGACCGGGGGGGGGGGGGGGGGGGGGGGGGGGGGGGGGGCGGAATGTGATGGGGGAGGAGCAGAAGAAAGTTCTTAGCACACTTAACCACAAGAGGGCAGCACAACAGTCGGGAAGGAGGCACAACGGTGGGGGCAGGGGGTGTCAAGAAGGGAGAAGAGTCAACCTTTCCATGAAAAGGCTTTAAGACCTGTTAACCAGTTCCAGACCTAAAAGTCCTTTATCTCCTTCTACTAAAGAGGAAGAAACACTGGTCCCTGGCAGACCACCTCGCGCAGGGTCATTGTGTCCTTCTCTGAATCTCCTCTGCCCGCCCAGCCATGAGTAGTGGAGCCTTTAATAGTAGCCAAGCGATGTACTATTTTGCATGCATGATCTTACTGAATCGTCACAACAACCTTCTAAGAAAAGTGGGGCTCAAGGAGAGGTTAAATAATCCAACCATAAAGTGGCAGGAACACCAGGATTCAAACCCAGATCTGACACCAGGGCCAGCGCTCTTTTCCTATTCTGCCTCCAAAGCATCCCGCCTTTCAGCAACAGCCGGGGGAAGGAGACACAAGATACCACGTTTCCTTCCCATACCTGAGGCACCTGCCTCGAACCCGAGGAAACACCAGTATAGGAAACAAACTATTCTGTAACTGTCCCTAAAACACGGGCCATTCAGCTGGAGCCAACGCAGGCATTCCCGCGTATCCAGTGACCAAGGGCTGCGGCTTTCCTCTCCAGGTAAACACACCCACTATTAAGGCAAGTGCCGGGCACATCCAGTTTGCAGACATGTCGCACATGCAAGCTAGTGATTTTCACACTTGTGCTAAAAGGTGAGGGGGGTGGGGAAAGGGAGTCCAAAGGTTGATTATTCATCTTCACATCTGCTGGGTGTCACACAAGGCTATTTGCAGTAGCCCAACAACTCGCTTGCACACACTATTAAGAAACCAAACGCAGTCATCATCGCTCTTATTCCCACTTCTAATTTCCTTCTCCACATTTCCCCTCCCCTCTATGACATATTCGGCCGCTCCTGGCCTTTCATTCAGAGAAAAGGAGTTTCTCCTGACAGATTAATCACCACCGGAAAGCAAACTGGGTGAATTCAACCGACGCACCAAACTTAGGCAGATAAAACCATCCAGGAAGCATTCAGTGTGGTAGCAGAAACCCCAGCACAACAGCTAACGTGTTCTCCCAGTAGGTATCTCTGAGTACTTGAAAATGTCCCTCCTTGAAAGATTACCGAGCTCTGGCTGCTGGAGGAGAAAGGGTTAAGGCGCAAGGCTCCCCCTCCCCCCCACGTAAAGCCTCGCTGCTCTTCTAATTCGCAGGAAAAGAAGCAATGAATGTTTCTTAAAGGATCCAAGAGCAACACTAAACACCCCCCGAACTACCCTCCCCGACCCACATTCTAAGTCCAGCACTGCCATTTTCAGTGAGCCCTGCCTGTCTACACACGTTCCCACCCTTCCTACGCACGCAGTCCACACTCGCCTTCACCGCCGCCACGGAGCACAGCAGCCGGGATCTCAAACCCACCTTCGCGGGAAGGGCAGCGGGGACCTTTTTCTTCCGAAGAGCAACAGTTCACATCTTGTTCCCTCGCCTGCTTCTGAAACCTAAAAAAAGCAAGCAGCGGTTATTACCGCAGAAATCCTGGGGAAATAGATGCTCTTCCCTAGGCGGTGCGGACGTCTACAAAATTTTAAAGAGGTTTAAGGGGAGGGGGGAAGGCGGCTACGAAGCACACATGGATGCAAACAGCAACAGGAAAACACGCCGTTGCAGGCTTCCCCCCCCCCCCCCCCCGCTTCGAGAGGGAAGATTTTCTTGCCGAGAAGTTTACTGGGCCACTAGCAGGGGAGACAGCGGGCATCAGGAGGTGGGAGGGATGCGGACAGACGACTGCGGCCCCCCAGCCAGAGGCCACGCAGCAATCGCACGCACCAGCTGCACCGATCCCGCGGCGAGGACGCGCCCCCGGGGCCCGCAGGGGCCGCTCCGCCCCGGCGCCCGCCGCCGGCCGAGATCCGCGGGGCCCCCGGAGTGGGCAGGGGTGCCGGGGTCCTCCAGGCTGGGCCCTCCCGGGCCCTCCCGCGCGGGGTCGGCTCCCACTCACATCCCTCGGCGGCGAGCCCCGGGCCTGGCCCCGCGCTGCCGCAGCAGCTCTCCGCCCCGACGCGCGCCGCGAGTCCGGGCCCAGGGGCCGAGCGGCAGAGGCGGCGGCACCAACTCCCGAGCGAGCCGGGCGCCGGCCCAGCCTGTCAGCGCGCAGGGAAGCCCGTAGGCGGCCGCCGCTGCCCCCTTCTGCTCCTCTTCCTCTCTCCTTCTTCCAGCCCACACCACTCCCACTTCGGGCGGCCGGGAAGCCCGTCACAGGCGTCGTCTCCACCCTCTCCCGGGCCACACCGGCTTCTCGGCGCCTCAGGCGATACTGGCCCGGACGCCCTATTTGCGTCGGAGTCCGCCTGCAGTCTGGCGGCCCGATCGCTGCCGACCGAGACGGTCCCGCGGGCGCGGGCGGGGGCGGGGGCGGGGGCGGGAGTCGGGCACGCGCCCGGGACTGCGCGTGTGCGCGTGTGCGCGTGCGCCGAGCGCCCGGGCCGCACTTCTCCGGGCGCGCGCGCCGCGGGGCTGGCGGGCGGCGGCCACGCACGACCCGGCCGCTCGGCCAGGCGGCGGGAGCGCGCGGAGATTCCCGGGGCGTCCCCCGGGCCCGAACGGGCGGGGAAATTGAGCTGGAGCTGGCTAGCCGGGCCGCGGAGCCAGCGGGAGCCGGGCGCCGGGGCTGGGCCCGCCCCTCCCCAGATGGGCGTGTGTGTGGCGGCCGCCCGCCGTGGAGGCGGCTGGGAATGAGTCAGCCCGGCCGGGAAGGCGCCCCCTGCACGCAGCCGGCCACCACACACGTTATCCTCCCGGGCACGGTCGTTCGTTCCCCTTCTGCTTTCGCTTCCACGTTCCTCGTGCCGCGGACCTGTCCTTCCCCAGGCCGGGCCTCTCGGCCCGAGGGGAAGTGGCGCCGAGAGTTGGGGCAGCGTTCACACGCGCAGTTCTGTGCAGGTGCGCCCGACTGCAGTCCCTCACCTCTAGGAGAACAGGGTGAGGGTGGGACGAGGCGCCCAGCTGCCTGCGGACTGGCGAATGAGGACAAACATAGCCCACCGTCCCCCAAAGCCCCACTCATTCGTTCAACACATATCCGCATACCATCCGCCGGGTGCCGGACCGTAAGGCCCCCAAGGATGCTATGTAATCACAACGCGCGTTCTACTTGCTCTACCGGAGCGTGGATTCTGATAAAGTGACAAACATACTTGAAACGCATGACGTGCCAGTGTATAATTGCCACTAAGATAAATAAAACAAAGTAAAGGGACAGAAAGCGAGGAGGCAGTATGCTATTTTAGCGAGGGGTGGCCAAGAGAGACCTCCCAGAGTAAGTGACATTTGAGCAGAGATGTGGGGAATGAGAATGCACCAGTTCTGCAACTATCTGGGAAAAGAGTTTCAGGCGGAGGGACTAACAGGGGCAAAGACCCTGAGAAAGGAATGTGCTTGGTAAGTTCAAGGACCTGGAAAAGAGGTCACCATAGCTGGAGGACAGTGAAGGAGGCAGCAGTGGGTAAGACATGAGGCCAAAGGAGTAGCCTGGAACCCAACTGTGTACGGTCTTTTTCTCATATTAGCCCTCTTTCAGTCTGAAACACTGTATGCATTTATAGCCCCTGTTTCCCCACTCACAAATGATGCTGAGCTTCAGGTCTAACTTGTATTTAATGATTTCTCTAATCAACTCACCAAAGCAACTCCCCCATTTCTTCTTACATAAGACCCATTGCAAAGGTCTTTCAGCAAATGATAGCAGGATAGGAAATGACTTGAATTCACACTGACTCCTTTAAAGTAAATAATGAACTACAGCCCTCCTTTTCTCATAAGAGGGAGGGATTTACAGGACAATTGCATTCCTACGGTTACTGTTCTGTAAGCAAAATACGCAAGCAAAATACGCTGGAGAGTCCTTAATTTTAATTTCTAAAAGGGAACTGGAACTGGTTGTGACTCAGTGGCAAATCGAAAATCTTCGAATATAAAGGCTGAAATTACAAGCAGCAACTATCATGAGAATTCCCTTTTTCTACAAAAGAAAATTGTTCCTGGAGTAGAAACCAGAACGCAGGCTCACACAAAGAAGACAAAATGGCCAAGTTGTCTTTAATATCACAGCTAAAGTTAAAATCATCTGAACTGTGGAAATGGAAACATTCTCTTTTGTGAGGAAAAAACAAATGTCCATTTTAGAACTCTGAAACAGAGCAGAAGCATTCCATGCAGTAAGTGATCTTTCTATATTTTACGATGACATGTTTGTTCAACCAGACATGGTATCTGTTACTGTCCACGGCCTGTTTGCAGGGGGGAGGTCATTTGTAACAGTGGCTATTGAGGGTTTCTTGTGAGGAAAGGGACTCTTTTTTTTATAAAAGTGATTTGGATATGAAAAACAGGTGGACTGGAAAGGAAATACATTATTCTTAAGTTTATGGAATTGAGAAATCTCTACCTACCTGCCCAGAAAGTGACTTGCCCGGTGTCATCATTCAGAGAGTGCAAGCCTCTCTTCTCACTAAGGTAGTATGAGTTTGAAGTCAATACTGCCCTGGAATGTTGAGCTCTTTTCACACTGTAGAGAATTGTCTAGCTCTTTGTGTGATCCCTCGTAGTGGCATAGCTAGAAATTTGCTCCCAGAGCAAATATTTCAGAAAGATTCCTCTATTTTTTTTTAAGTTTTTATTTATTTTAGAGAGAGCACAAGTGGGAGAAAGAGCGAGGGAAACAGAGAATCCCAAGCACAGTGCAGAACCAGACATGGGGCTGAAACCCATGAGCCATGAATGAGATCATGACTTGAGCCGAAATCCAGAGTCGGTCACTTAACCGACTACACCACCCAGACGATCCAAGATTCTCCTATTTTTGATAAGGATAAAAAAGAATTCCATGAGAACAAACTGGACCAAGTCTTTTGTGACATTCTTTCACACAATATGGAGAAATAAGAAACATGGGTTGGAGAATTACACATTTAGATTCAAAACTGATGATATGGCCATATCTAAAAGTAAAAACTAGCAGCTAATTGTTACCTCTGGGGCGAAGCGTATGGCACACAGCAAGATCCTGCCGTTGGGCTGGAGCAGAAAATGGCAGCCGTGGTCCTTGACTACCACTCCCCAAACCCACCCCTGCAACAAGACTGTGACAGTTTTGTGAGATGGGGCTTTGGCTGCTATCACTTTTTAAAGTTCTTAGGTGGTTTGATGCAACGCCAAGGTTGCAAATACACAGCCAAGGGTTTAAGAACTTAAGCTTGAGAGTCTGGCAGACCCAGGTTTCAATGACAGCTTTGACCAAGGAAGTCGTTTAGATTTTCTAAGCTTCCATTTCTTCATCAGTATAATGGGGATAATAATACCTTCCTTGAAAAGTCATTTTGAAGATTAGATGAAAAAGTATTTTTAAACCCTTTGCACAGTTATTAAATGTGTATTATAGTTGTAATAAGGACAATTTACAGATCTCACCAAGCTGGGAGGTATAAGAAATATGTTGGATTTTATTAGTAATCCCAAAGCATTTGTCACGATGTGTCACATTACACAGAACTGTGTGGGCTGGAATGATAAGGGCTGAGTTGTAACAGAGATAAATGCAAAGACTTGCATTTGTAAATAAAACAAACAAACGGGAGCCTGGGTGGCTCAGTCAGTTAAGCATGCACTTCAGCTCACGTCATGATCTCATGGTTTGGAAGTTCAAGCCCTGTGTCAGGCTCTGTGCTAATAGTGCATAGCCTGGAACCTTCTGATTCTGTGTCTCCCTCTCTCTCTACCCCTCGCCTGCTCCCACTCTGTCTCTATCTCTCAAAAATGAATAAACATGAAAAAAATAAAAAACAACTATGCCATTAAATGATGAAATAATGAAAACATTAATCTTAAAATGAGCAAAAAAAAAAATGTGACAGCAAAAAAACCAAAAAACAACAAAAAAAAAAGCCAGGAAAGTCCTTGGAAAGGGAAACAGATTCAATCAAAGGGTTGGGGATAGACAGAGAGTTACTTTGTTTATTTCCAAGACAGGGAAGATATACTTTTCTGAAGGCGAGGGAAATAGCTATGGAGAGAGGCTGATTTATTCCAGGTCTAGTAATATAAACCAAAAAGCAAAGGCGGGAGTGTGAATCGGGTAGACAGAAAAGCAAGCAATGTTTTTTTTTTTTGTTTTCTTTTGTTTTGTTGTTTTGTTTTTTACTTTGAATCATCCAGATATTTTAGAATCATTCATTTCAAAGTTTGGTTAGATATGGAAGGAAAAACAAATAGTCCAATACCTCCTCTGTACTTCAGCAGATCCCTGCTGCTACATCAGACCTCTCATCCTTCCTTATAGTCCCAAAGATAAAGGTGTTCCTGGCACACAGGTCCCTCCTTGAGATAACCAGATAAATTTAATTTTGATGCATGAAAACCAAAAGTGTTCCCCTCTGTAAACCAGGAATTAATAGCCTCCTTTGAGTGAGAATAATTATTTGGTGACATATGCAAAATGTCTGTTATAATTATGTTCTACTTTGCAAAAATTTTGTATTCAAAATAGAGGTATAGTTACAAATTCACTAAAAACTTTATAAAAGGATTCATACCATGATTCACTCTTAAAAAACAGAAATCCCCCTGGCATAATTGTTAGTTTATTTATAAAGATTACAGACTTATTTATAAAGTTCTTATTTATAAAGATTATGGATTCTGCCCTCTTTCTCTAGGAATGGTCCGACTTCACCCAGAGCAGCCAGCCAAACTCTAGCCAGTGTTATTCTTCATGACCCTCCCCCACCCCACCAGGCTTCTTAATTGCACCATGAGTTGTCACATGAATCAAGCTGAGCCAATCAGGGTCCCCCTCTTGGGGAAGCCCAAACTGGGATTCAAAGACAGTTGCTCAGACTTTTCTGTTCACTTGAAGCCACTCATGCTCTAACATTAAATCTGCTATTGTGGTGTTACTATCTTTCTCCCTGTACGTGGAGCTGCACAGAAAGTTAGTTTGCTGTGGGGAAAAAAGAGTAATGCAGATGTAAGAGAGGAAAGAGAAAAAGAGAACATACCAAGAATGAGTCCTCATAATGTTTCCGTTTCCTCTTCCTTATAAGGCCCAAAGAAACTTCCTGTATTTGGTATCTTGAAAATATTTCCTTATGACAAATTTGTCCTTTTTACTTAAGCTAGATTTACTTCCATCAGACTACTTGCAGTGAAATAACCTGAAGGAAGATAGATATATAGCATGCTGATGAGAAAAGAAAAGAAAAAAAAAAAAAAAAAACCTCTCAAATTATGACAGAGAAGATGTATGTCCTTTAAAAATCCAATTTACTCACAAATTTGCAAGTCTATCTTCAATCATGAAGTCAAGAATAACTATAGAAGGTATTAGTTACAATCTGAGACATTACATAGAACCCATAGGTTAGCCAGAAATAAGCTGCCCTTGAGTATGGTGGCTATTTCCTGCAGGGAAATTTTCATCACCTTCACCGCCTCCTCCCTATCATCACTCCCTCTCAGGGCTGTTGGGTTTTCTTTTCTCCCTTGCTTCACCCAACTTTGTCTTTAACTGAGTTTTGTGAATCTTCTGGACCATATCTATAGTAATTGCAATGGTCAATCCACTTTAGCTACATTACTGATCAAAAGAAAATCTACTGTGATATTCAAGCATCATACTGTTGTGTTTAAACACTGTGTATTTCAATTTTACCTATGAAATACACAGCTGGACCAGAAGATGCTACATACAACAGTTCTCAACTTCTAACCCTACAAGACTGCATACCCCCAATGTTTACAATTTGTCCTTGAGTGTATTTGCTCAACAAGCAGACCCCTCCCCACGCCCAGTCTCTCTCTCGATGCCTTCTCTTTCTGAAGTTTGGAGGCTGCACCTCTCTATCTCTCCATGATGAGAGTTGGCCAAAGGGAAAGCCAGCATTTTCCTCCCAGCAGAGGCAGCTGGTGCTGAGGGAGCACCTGCTTTAGGGTGGTCTTACTTTCTCCACATTTTTATCTTCTCATTTCTCTTTTATACCTGACACCCATCACAGTGGTATATGCCTGAATTTGCTGACTTGAAATTTGTTTTCTTAAAAAAATACACCTAGGGGTGCCTGGGTGGTTCAGTCGGTTAAGTGCCCTCTCGATTTCGGCTCAGGTCATGATCTCACGGTTTGTGGGTTCGAGCCCCACATCAGGGCTCTGTGCTGACAGCGTGGAACCTGCTTGGGATTCTATCTCTCCCTCTCTCTGCCCCTCCCCCCAACTTGCATGCTTGCTCTCTCTCTCCCTCTCAAAAATAAATAAATAAACATTAAAAAAAAAAAAACCACCAATGTCATTCTGGACTTTTGTTGAGATTATTGTAATTGAATGACTATGAAGTATTTTTTTTTTGAAGTTATTTATTTATTTATTTATTTATTTATTTATTTATTTATTTTGAGAGAGAGACAGAGACAGAGACAGAGACAGCAAGAGCAGGGAGGGGCATAGAGAGAGGGAGAGAGAATCCCAAGCAGGCTCTGCATTGTCAGCGCAGAGCTCAAAGCAGGACTTGAACTCATGAGATCATGACCTGAGCCAAAATCAAGAGTTAAATACTTGGGGCACCTGGGTAGCTCAGTCAGTTAAGCATCTGACTTTGGCTCAGGTCATGATCTCGCAGTTGGTGAGTTCAAGCCCTGCATCAGGCTCTGTGCTGACAGCTCAGAGCCTGGAGCCTGCTTCAGATTCTTTATCTCCCTCTCTATTCCCCTCCCCCACTCATGCTCTGTCTCTGTCTCTGTCTCTCTCTCAAAAATAAATGCACATTAGAAAAAAAAGAAAAAGAAAAAGAGGTGGACTCAACCAACAGAGCCACCCAGATGCCCCACTACTTACTTGTCTTTTTTAAACAAGGAGTTTAGTTTTATTTTCTCTGTGCATTTGCAAAACATTTAGGAGCAACACAGAAAAAAATAAAATAAAACCTCTTATGAAAAAAAAATTACACTAAAAAACGTCCTGAGAGGAATTAGTGCCTTAGCCCTAGTAAGTTACAGCAATTCTGATTGGTCCAAGGAATTGAGAAAGGTATTGGGACCATAGAACAGGAGGCAAGAGAATGAGAAATTACTGAGGAAAATGGCCTGGAAGTGGGCCATGAGGGGAACTGGAGGCCGGGAGGTGGGTCTGGGTGGAGGCAGGGGCCCCCACTGGTAGCCATGCGAGGGGGTCTTGGCAGCCCAGCATATCCACGAAGGGGCATGAGTGGAGGAGGCCCAGTGTATCCATGTGGACGCAAAGACCCAGGTGATCCATGGGAGATCCAAACAGAGATCACTGGAGGGACATGTCCATTGGAGGAGGTTCTGGATGAGGCATTCCAGGGGACAGTCGGGTGGTGGCTGCCTCCCAGAGCCTGGGCCCCAGCATGGGGGTTATTCTAAGCCATGAGAGTATGGTGGGCCAGTTGCATCTGAGACATCCCTGGATGAGGCATCCCACCTGGTGGAAATGGGTGAGGATAGGAGTGTCTGTATCCAGGATGTCCGGCCTCTGGGGTTCTTGCTGATGGTGGGCCTTGTCCTCCAGCCCCAGGAAGCATAGGTGGTGAGGGTATGGTTGGGGGTATCCCAGGTGGAAGGGCTCCAGGGGGCAGCAATGGGGGTGGGAGGGACTGAGGAAGGGGCATGCTTGGTGGAGGAAGCCCAGGCCCCAGTGATGATACCACAGAATTGGGGGGGGGGGGTGAGGGGAGTGGGATGCATCTGCCAACAGCTGATGAAGGCAGTCAGCCTGGGAAAGTGGGTTCTGGGTTGCCAGAAGTTGTTTGGATACTGAGCTACAGTGCTTACACTTGGAGTCCTTTTTGAAGCCATAGAACACAGTGATAGGGTGGTTACAGAGATACTGCCCTTCATGGCCTCAACAGCTGCATCCAAAGCATCAAATGAAGCAAAACTAATAACGGCATAATCTTCCGAGTTGCCTGTGTCAGCATCCCACATAATCTTAGGGGTTTGCAAGATCACTCCAAAGGTGCTAGAAGTTATCATAAAGCAGCTTCTCACAAATCTCTGGGTCCAGGTTGCCAACGAAAATGTTAGCCCCAAAATCCAGGTTCTTGTGAGCCTTGTTCACCTGTATTGGTTTCCCACTGAGTTTGGCCATGTTCGTGAGTTAATGGCATAGTTGGTATCTTCCTCACTCAAGATTCTGTAGTGTTTGTACTGCCCTGACTCTATCCTTGGGCATGTGCCTGGGTGGCTCAGTCATTTGAGCATCCAACTCTTGATTTCAGCTCAGGTCATGATCTCATGGTTCATGGGATTGAGCCCTGACATCAGGCTTTGCACTGACAGCATGGATCCCACTTGGGATTCTCTCTCTCCCTCTCTGTCTGCCCCTCCCCCTAACTCTCTCTCTCTCTCTTTCAGAATAAATAAATAAACTTAAAAAAAAAAAAGAATTACGCATCTATTATTCTTATTATTCTATTATCTATTATCCATATCAAAGAGCTAACTACATTTGTTGAACAAGCTTCTTTTTTCTGTTTTGATCTCATAAGTAAATGTTCATACATACTACTTGTGGATAATCCAAATAATACACACTGTATAGTGTACAAAGTAGAAGTTCCCCTTGGTCCTCTTCCCCTAGCCCTCTTCACTTGCCAGAGGTAACCATTGATGACTGTCTGGTGTGTAACTTTTCAGACTTTTTTCTACTACATACCTCCTACAGATGTAGTTTTGAGCCCCATAAATAAAATGGATAATTCTACCCGTTTTCCTGTTACCATTTTTTCACTTATCACATATTGGAGATCTTTCATTCAATATGTATTGCTTTCCTTCACGCCTTTTAACTCTTATACAGGGTCCAATGAAATAGGTGACTTATAATTTATTCAATAATTCCAGCATTTATCAACATTTAGGTTTCTAATTTTCACAGTTGAAAGCAGTGCTAAATTTGCACATCATTATATATACATTTCATGGGCACAAAGGTATTCCCTAGGATAGACAGAGACTGTCTGGGCCAAAGGAAATACATATTTAAATTTGGGGGGCTATTGCCAAATTGACTTTCAAAAATCTCAGAGTAGCATATCATGCCCATTTCTCTATAATCTCACTAACTCTGGATATTATGAATCTTTAATTTTAGGTGATTCTAATTCCAAATCACATTAATTCCAATAGTTCAACAAATATTTACTAAACACCTCTTATGTGACAGGTACCTCGCAGAGTATGTATGTTATACAGCCACTCTTCTACCTCTCCTTGTCTTCCTTTGTCTTTAATATACTTAAAGTAGACATAATAATGCTTGATCATAAAATTCACCAACCATCTAACCAAGCAAGTAATTATTCAATCACATTCAAATATACTTCTGAAATGAGCAGCCTTATACCATTTTTCTTATGGGAAAAATGATTCCTTTGGGAAAATACTGATGACATACAAAGACCAGAGATTTTTACTCTGGTAAAAGTCCTGGGGGGCCTTGATCAGTTATTCAACCTTTCTGAACTTCTGTTTCCTAATCTTCCCTATGAGAATAATAGGGGTGCTTACCTTTGAGCACTGATTTTAAGTTACAATGAGATAACAAATAAAAAACACTCAACAAAATCCTGATAATAATAATAGGTGACATCAGAGTGCTTGCAACACACCAGTCATCCGTCAAGGGCTTTTTATGTATTAAATCACTTGAGCCTCACAACAACTCCGTGAAGTGGTTCATTTCGTTATCTTCGTTTCAAAAGTAAGAAACTGAGGCACAAATAGTAACCTTCCTAGGGACTTCCTTAAATCCTGCAAAATCAGGACTGAACCCTAGATGGTCTGGCCTCAGAGCCAACCACACTCTACAGTCTCCTGAATAGGCAATCAAGCAATAAATACTATTTCCTTTATTCTTCTCTTTTTAAGGCAGAGGCTGTACACAACCCTATTTAAAGAATATAAATATGATGATGGAAACTGATTCATTAAATTCTTAAGGAATCAGGTAATATTATTTACATATAGTATATAACAAAGGCTCCTACCCAGGGACAGACTCTTGTTTGCTGGAACAGCTCCAGATGCTCCTAGGTTGTAGAGCAGTGATTCTCCAAATGTGGTCCCTGGACCAGCAGTATCAGCACTGCCTGACTTGTCAGAAATGGAAATACTTAAGCCCAAACTCAAAACTCCTGTATAAAATTATGGAGATGAGGCCCAGTCACTTGTGTTTTAACAAGACTTCCAGATGACTCTGATGTATGTAAAAGTTTAAGAACCACTGTTGTAGGAAATCCATGATACGGGTGAAGTGAAAAGAAAAGAAATAGCCTAAGAGCTCAGAGTGACTTTCAAAATAAACAGATGTGCAGAGAAGAGAGGGAAGGGGGAAAGATGAAAGACAAGTGAGGCCCAAATGCCTTGAAGGATGAACAAAAAGAAGAAATTTTTATTTCATATTGTGGCAGTACGTGTAGGGAAATAAAAGATGGATGGCAGAGATCATTTTAAAACATTTTGCTTTGTGTTATAAATTAGATGCACTTTCATGCTCTTAAGAAAACAACTCGATTTTCAAGATGGCAATGGAATAGAAGGCTCCTTGCATGTCTTGTCCCACAAACACAGCTAGATAACTATCAATCATCCTAAAGACCCCAGAATTGACCTGAAGGCTGATGGAACAAAACTCCACAACTAAAGAGAGAGAAGAGGCCACATTGAAGAAGGTAAGAAGTGTGGAGAACTGCTTCAGGAGAGAATTGGATCACTATTGCTGCGGAGAGGAGGGAGCCATGGTTGTGGAGAAGGGTGAGAGAAAGAGAGAGAAGTACACACAGAAACAGACAAGGAGAACACTTCCCCAAAGCCATTGGCTTGGAAAATGAGAGGGGCTGAATTTTGTGCGTTCTTGTAACCAGTGGGGCTTACAGCCTGGAGGGTTTTTTGTGTGTGTGTATGTGTGTGTTTTTTTTAATTTAAATTTTAGTTAGCCAACATTCAGTGTAATCTTGGTTCCAGGAGTAGAATTCAGTGATTCAACACTTACATACAACACCAGTGCTCATCACAGCAAGTGCCCTCCTTAGTACCCATCGTCCATCTAGCCCATCTCCTACCCACCTGCCTCCATTAACCCTCAGTTTGTTCTCTATAATTAAGAGACTCTTGTGGTTTGTTTTCCTCTCTTCTCTTTTCTTCCTCCCCCTTCCTATATGTTCATCTGTTTTGTCTCTTAAACTCTACATATGAGTGAAATCATATGGTATTTGTCTTTCTCTGATTGACTTATTTCACTTAGCATAATATATTTTAGCTTCATCCACATTGTTACAAATAAAGGCTGACTTTTAAAGGTCACTGAACTTGGCTGGGATAGAGCCTGGAGGGCACTTCCCTGTTCCTGGAGAGAAGGCAGACAAAGAACCCAGGAGCAGACAATGTGGAAACAGCATCTGAAAAATGCCTGGGGCACACAGTGGGTAGATTATTCACTCTCAGTCAACACTGCCTCAGTCCCAGCACAGTGGGCCCCTACCCTAGAAGACCAGCACAAACCCCTGCCCACACCACATCTTCTGACCAGAGAGCTCTTCAGGGCTTCAGTTCTGGTGGAGGTGGTATCAGGTCTCATTTCACAAGCAGACAAGAGAACACCTATTTAACCTCACCACATTCAGGCCAGGGACCAAACACTGCCCACAGCAGGCAAGGAGAGCCTCTGCAGATGACTGGCCTGAAAGATAGAGCAGCCAAAACATGCAGCACACACCAGAGAAACTCCCTGAAGCACCTGGGCACTACTTGACCTATTCTTCATAAGACCATTACTTTCAGGAGTGGGAGATATAGCTGGCTTTTCTAACACAAAGTAGAAGGCAGAGACTTAGACAAAATGCAGAGATGGAGGAATTATCCCAAATGAAAGAACAAGATAAAGCCAGAGATCTAAGTAAAATAGATATAGGTAACATGCCTGAAGGAGTGTTTAAAGCAACAATCATAAGGATACTCACTGGGCTTGAGAAAAGAATAGAAGACATCAGTGAGACCCTTACCACAAAGATAAAGGAGTTAAAAAAAAGAATCAATCAACGACAAAGAACGCAATAAACGAGACTGGAAACAGGCTTGATTCAACGAACAGTAGAGGAAAGAATTAGTTACTTAGAAGACAAAATAATGGAAAATAATAAAGCTGAGCAAAAGAGAGAAACAAGAATTTTGCAACATAAGAATAGATCCAAGGAACTCAGTGACTCAATCAAATGTAATAACATTCATATTATAGGAGTCTCAGAAGAAGAGGAGAGAGAAAAGGGGGCAGACAATTTATTTCAGGAAATAATATCTGAAAATTTACCTAATCTGGGGAAGGAAACAGACATCCAGATCCAGGGAAGCACAGAGAACTCCCATTAAAATCAACAAAAACAGGCCAAAACCAAGACATATTATAGTTAATTCTGCAAAATATAGAAATAAAGAAAAATCCTAAAAGCAATATGACAAAAGAAATCTTTAACTTATAAGGGAAAAATCCATAAGGCAAGCTGGAGATTTCTCAGTAGAAACTTGGCAAGCCAGAAGGGAGGGGCATGATATAATCAAAGTGCTGAATGGGAAAAATCTACAGCCAAGAATACTCTATCCAGCAAGGCTATCATTCAGAATAAAAGGAGAGATAGTTTCCCAGACGAGCAACAATTGAGTGTGTTCATGACCACTAAACAAGCCCTGCAAGAAATATTAAAGGGGATTCTGAGTGCTTGCTTCGGCAGCACCTATACTAAAAAGGGGACTCTGAGTGCAAAGGAGAGACCAAAGTGATAAAGACAAGAAAATATCAGAGAAAATCTTCAAAAACAATGACAAAACAAGTAATAAAATGACAATAAATACATATCTATCAATGATTAATTTGTAAATGGACTAAACGCTCCAATCAAAAGATTTAGGGGAGAAGTATAGACCAACTTCCCTGATGAACATGGATGCAAAAATCCTCAACAAGATATTAGCCAACCAGATCCAACAATACATTAAAAAAATTATTCACCACAACCAAGTGGGGTTTATACCTGGGATGCGGGGCTGGTTCAATATCTGCAAAACAATCGTTGTGATTCATCACATCAATAAAAGAAAGGACAAGAACCACCTGATCCTCTCAATAGATGCAGAGAAAGCATTTGACAAAATACAGCATCCTTTCTTGATAAAAGCCCTCAAGAAAGTAGGGATAGAAGGATCATACCTTGCGATCATAAAAGCCATATATGAAAGACACAGTGCTAACATCCTCGATGGGGAAAAACTGAAAGCTTTCCCCACTAAAGTCAGGAACAAGACAGGGATGTCCACTCTCACCACTGTCATTCAACCTAGTATTGGAAGTCTTAGCTTAGCCATCAGACAACACAAAGAAATAACAGGCATCCAAACTGGCCAGGAGGAGGTCAAACTTTCACTCTTTGTGATGACATGATACTCTATATGCAAAACCCAAAAGATTCCACCAAAAAACGGCTAGAACTGATCCATGAATTCAGCAAAGTGGCAGGATATAAAATCAATGCACAGAAATCGGTTGCATGCCTATACACCAAAATGAAGCAACAGAAAGAGAAATCAAGGAATCGATCCCATTTAAAATTGCACCAAAAACCATAAAAAACTAGGAATAAATCTAACGAAAGAGGTGAAAAATCTATACACTGAAAACTATAGAAAGCTTATGAAAGAAATTGAAGAAGACACAAAAAAATGGAAAAATATTCCATGCTTTTAGATAGGAAGAACAAATTATTGTTAAATGTTAACACTACCCAAAGCAATCTACATATTCAATGCCATCCCTATCAAAATAACATGAGCATTCCTCAAACTAGAACAAACAATCCTAAAATTTGTATGGAACCAGAAAAGACCCCGAATAGCCAAAGCAATCTTGAAAAAGAAAACCAAAGCAGGAGGCATCACCACCCAGGACTTCAAGCTGTATTACAAAGCTGTAATCACCAAGACAGTATGGTACTGACACAAAAACAGACACTCAGATCAATGGAACAGAATAGAGAACCGAGAAATGGACCCACAGACGTATGGTCAACTAATCTTTGACAAAGCAGGAAAGAATATCCAATAGAGTAAAGGCAGTCTGTCTCTTCAGCAAGTGGTGCAGGGAAAACTGGACAGCGACATGCAGAAGAAAGAACCTGGACCACTTTCTTACACCACACACAAAAATAAACTCAAAACGGATGAAAGACCAAAATTTACAGGAAGCCATCAAAATCCTCAAGGAGAAAGCAAGCAAAAGCTTCTTTGATCTTGGCCGCAGCAACTTCTTACTCAACACGTCTCCAGAGGCAAGGGAAACAAAAGCAAAAATGAACTATTGGGACTTCATCAAAATAAAAATTTCTGCACAGTGAAGGACACAGGCAGCAAAACTAAAAGGCAAACAACGGAATGGGAGGAGATATTTGCAAATGACATATCAGATAAAGGGTTAGTATCCAAAATTGATAAACAACTTATCAAACTCAACACCCAGAAGACAAATAATCCAGTGAAGAAATGGGCAAAAGACATGAATAGACACTTCTCCAAAGAAGACATTTAGATGGCCAACTGACACATGAAAAAATGCTCAACATCACTCATCATCAGGGAAATACAAATCAAAACTACGATGAGATATCCCCTCACCCCTGTCAGAATGGCTAACATTAACAACTCAGGCAACAGACATTGGCGAGGATGCAGAGAAAGAGAATCTTTTTTGCACTGCTGGTAGGAATGCAAACTGGTGCGGTCACTCTGGAAAACAGTATGGAGATTCCTCAAAAAATTAAAAATAGAACTACCCTATGACCCAGCAATTGCACTACTAGGTATTTCTCCAAGGGATACAGGTATGCTGCTTTGAAGGGACACATGCACCCCCATGTTTATAGCAGCACTATCAACAATAGCCAAAGTATGGAAAGAGCTCAAATGTCCATTGATGGATGAATGGATAAAGAAGATGTGGCATATATATACAATGGAGTATTACTCGACAATCAAAAAGAATGAAATCTTGCCATTTGCAACTACATGGATGGAACTAGAGGGTATTATGCTAAGCAAAATTAGTCATTTAGAGAAAGACAAATATCATATGACTTCACTCATATGAGGACTTTAAGATCAAAACAGATGAATAAAAGGGAAGGGAAGCAAAAATAATATAAAAACAGGGAGGGGGACAAAACATAAGAGACTCTTAAATATAGAGAACAAACAGAGGGTTACTGGAGGGGTTGTGGGAGTGGGTATGGGCTAAATTGGTAAGGGGCATTAAGGAATCTACTCCTGAAATCATTGTTGCACCATATGGTAACTAACTTGGATGTAAACTAAAAATAAATAAATAAACATGGTTAAAAAAAAAAAAAGATGTAAGGTGTCAGAATGTATAAAAAAAACAAGATCCGTCTATATGCTTCTTACAAGAGACTCATTTTAGACATAAAGACACCTGTAGATTGAAAGTGAGGAGATGGAGAAACATTTACCTGGAATTTAAACAAAAACTTTAAAAAAAGAAAACATGTATCGTGCAAATGGTTATCAAAAGAAAGCCAGAGTAACAATACTTACATCAGACAAAATGGACTTTAAAACAAAGACTATAAAAAGCAACAAAGAAGGACATTATATAATCATAAAAGGGACAGTCCAACAAGAAGATCTAACAATTATAAATATTTATGAACCCAACATGAAAGCACCCAGATGTATAAAACAATAACTAATGTAAAGGAACTAATCATTAGTAATACAATAATAGTAGGGGAATTTAGCACAACACTTATATCAATTGAAAGATCATCTAAACAGAAAATAAACAAAGGAACAATGGCTTTTAATGACACACTGGGCCAGATGGACTTAACAGATATATGCAGAACATTCCATCCTAAAACAGTAGACTATACATTCTTTCAAAGTGCACATGGAATATTCTCCAGAATAGATCACATATTAGTCACAAAATAGGCTTCAAAAAACACAAAAAGATTGAAATCATACCATGCACCTTTTGGGACCACAGCGCTATGAAACTAGGAGTCAACCACAAGAAAAATTTGGAAAGACCACAAGTACATGGGGGTTAAATAGCATGCTACTAAACAATGAATGGGTCAACCAAGAAATCAAAGAAGAAATAAAAAAAATTACATGGAAACAAATGAAAATGAAAACACAATGTTCCAAAATCTTTGGGATGCAGCAAAAGCAGTCCTAAGAGGGGAAGTATAGCAACACAGGCTTACCTCAAGAAACAAGAAAAATCTCAAGCAACCTAAACTTACACCTAAAGGAGCTAGAAAAAGAACAACAAATGAAGCCTACAGACATCAAAAGGAAGAAAATAATAAAGATTCGAGCTGAAATAAATGATACAGAAACTTCAAAAACAATAGAACAGATCAATGAAAACAGAACCTGGTTCTTCGGAAAAATTAATAAAGTTTGTAAATCTCTAACCAGACTTATCAAGAAAGAAAAGAGAAAGGATCTAAATAAATAAAATCACAAATGAGAGAGGAGAAATAACAACCAACACCACAAAAATACAAACAGTTATAAGAGAGTATTATGAAAAACCATATGCCAACATATTGTACAAACTGGAAGAAATGGGTAAATTCCTAGAAACATATATATTACCAAAAATGAAACAGGAAGACATAGAAACTTGAACAGATTCATAACCAGCAAAAAAAATTGAATCAGTAATCAAAAACTCCCAACAACCAAAAGTCCAGGGCCAGAGAGCTTCCCAGGGGAATTCCACTGACCATTTAAAGAGTTAATACCTACTCTCAAATTATTCCCAAAAACAGAAAAGGAAGAAAAACTTCCAAATTTATTCTATGAGGCTGACATTACCCTGATACAAAAACCAGATAAGGACTCCACTGAAAAAGAGAACTGCAGGCCAATATCCCTAATGAGCATGGATGTGAAAATTCTCAATAAAACATTAGCAAACTGAATCCAACAGGACATTAAAAGAAGCATTCACCATGATCAAATGGGATTTATTCCTGGGCTGCAAGGTTGGTTCAATATTTGCAAATCAATCAACATGACACATCACATTAATAAAAGAAAGATAAGAACCATATGATCCTTTCAATAGACACAGAAAAAGCATCTGACAAAGTAAAACATCCATTCATGACAAAAACTCTCAACAAAGTAGGTCTAGAGAAAACATACCTCAAAATAATAAAGGACATCAATGAAAAACCCACAGCTAATATCATCCTAAATGGGGAAAACCTGAGAGATTTACCCTACGGTCAGGAACAAGATAGGGATGTCCACTCTTACCACTGTTATTTAACATAGCACTAGAAGTCTTAGCCTCAGCAATCAGACAACAAAAAGAAATAAAAAGGCATCCAAATCATCAAGAGAAGTAAAACTTTCACTATTTGCAGATGACATGATACTACATTTAGAAAACCCAAAAGACTCCACCAAAAAACTCCTAGAACTGATACATGGACTCAGTAAAGTCACAGGATGCAAAATCAATTTACAGAAACCTGTTGCATTTCTGTATGCCAATAATGAAGTGGTAGAAAGAGAAATTAAGAAAACAATCCCAGTTACAATTGCACCAAAAACAACAGAATACCTAGGAATAAACCAAACCCAAGAAGAGAAGGACCTGTACTCTGAAAACTATAAAACACTGATGAAAGAAATGGAAGATGACAAAAAGAAATGGAAAAAACATTCCACATTCATGGATGGGAAGAACAAATATTGTTAAAATGTCTATACTACCCAAAACTACACATTCGATGCATTCCTTATCAAAATACCACCAGAATTTTTCACAGAGCTAGAACAAAGAATCCTAAAATTTGTATGGAACCACAAAACACCTCAAATAGTCAAAGCAACATTGAAAAAGAAAGCCAACACTGGAGGCATTGTAATTTTGGACTACAAGTTATTTTACAAAGCTGTAGTGATTAAGATAGTATGGCACTGGCACAAAAATAGATATCGTGATCAAGAGAACAGAATAGAAAATCCAGGAATGAACCCACTACTATATGGTCCATTAGTCCTCAATAAAGCAGGAAAGAGGGGCGCCTGGGTGGCACAGTCTGTTAAGCGTCCGACTTCAGCCAGGTCACGATCTCGCGGTCCGTGAGTTCGAGCCCCGCGTCAGGCTCTGGGCTGATGGCTCGGAGCCTGGAGCCTGTTTCCGATTCTGTGTCTCCCTCTCTCTCTGCCCCTCCCCCGTTCATGCTCTGTCTCTCTCTGTCCCAAAAATAAATAAAAAACGTTGAAAAAAAAATTTAAAAAATAAAAAATAAAATAAAATAAAAAAAAAAATAAAGCAGGAAAGAATATCCAATGGGAAGAAGACAGTTTCTTCAACAAATGGTGTTGGGAAAACTGGACAGCTACATGCAAAAGAATGAAACTGGACCACTTTCTTACACCAAACACAAAAATTAATTTAAAATGAATGAAAGACCTAAATATGAGACGTGAAACCATAACAATCCTAGAGGCAAACACAGGCAGTAACCTCTTTGGCATCGGCTGTAGCAACTTCCTTCTAGATATATCTCCTGAGGCAAGGAGAAAAAAAGCAAAATGAACTATTGGGACTTTGTCAAAATAAAAAGCTTCTGCACAGTGAAGGAAACAATAAAACTGAAAGGCAACCTGTGGAATGGGAGAGTATATTTGCAAATGACACATCTCATGAAGGGTTAATATTTGAAATGTATAAAGAATTTATAACTCAATACCCAGACAATGAAAAATCCAATTAAAAAATGAGCAGAAGACAAGAATAGACATTTTCCCAAAGACATACAGATGGACAGCAGACACATGAAAATGTGCTCAACATTACTCATCAGCATGGAAATGTAAATCACACTGCAAGGGGATGTCACCTCAAACCTGTCAGAATGGCTAAAATCAACACCACAAGAAACATCAGGTGCTGGTAAGAATGTGGAAAAAGGGGAACCCTCTGGCATTGTTGGTGGGAATGCAAACTGGTGCAGCCACTGTGGAAAACAGTATGAAGATTCCTCAAAAAAGTAAAAAATAGAAGTATCCTATAATCCAGCAATTGCACTACTAGGTATTAACTCAAAGAATACAAAAACACTAACTCGAAGGGATATATGCACTCTGATTTTTATGGCAGCATTATCTACAATAGCCAAATTATGGAAACAGCTTAAGTGCCCATCGATTGATGAATGGATAGAGAATATCTGAGATAGATACATTACTTAGATAGATAGATAGATAGATAGATAGATAGATAGATAGATAGTAGATAGATACATTACTCAGCCATAAAAAAGTGAAATCCTCCCATTTGCAATGACATGGATGGAACTAGAATGTATTATGCTAAGTGAGATAAGTCAGTCAGAGAAAGACAAATCTCATCTGATTTCACTCATATGTGGAATATAAGAAACAAGGCAATGAGCAAAGAGAAAGGTGTACTAAGAAGCTGACTCTTAACTGTAGAGAACAAATTGATGGTTACCAGAGGGGAGGTGGGGGGGGGGGGATGGGTTAAATACACGATGGGATTAAGGAGGGCACTTGGGATGAGCACCAGGTATTGTATGGAAGTGTTAAATCACTATATTGTACACCTGAAACTAATATTACACTCTGTTAACTAACCGGAATTTAAACAAAAACTTTAAAAAAACAACTCAAATTTTCTCTTCAATTATTCGTGGGTATTAAACTCATGATATTTGAATGCAGTTACTGTATAATGCCTAGACTATTTGGGGGTCCCTAATTTTATTAAGGTTATGTTGTTACAATGCAATGAATTGAAGTCAGATAGCATTGAGTACATTTAATACAAATCAAACAAATTCTAAAACCACAAAGTATTGGTGTAGAAGAACCTTACTGATCATAGGGATCACTGACTAGATACAATCATCAAGTCTAAATACCATGTTCTATACAGTACAGTGTTTGCAAAGATGATGTAGCCCAGGCAATGCACCTATTTCTTACCTGGTAGGATAGGTGTAGGAAGAATGCATTGCATAAGAACGCAAAGACACCCTTGTAGCTATGAAGGCAGAAATATCTTCTCATTCCCCATTGCATATCCCATACCAATCAAGGTTTGACACACAGCAAGTGCTGAGAAATATTATTGTATGAGTGAATTAATGAATAAGAACCCTAGTAGGACAAGATGAGGGTTAGTGACCCCTGTACCAATAATACCTCTAATCTATCGAAAACAAATTACCACTTTAACTCCTTGGGCAAAGGTCTGACTATGGAAGTAATGTACCTTCAGGCAGGAATCTGAAGCACAGAAGTTTGGCCTGAAGGAAATGAGTACCGGGGCACCTGGGTGGCTCAGTTGGTTAAGTGTCCGAATTCGGCTCAGGCCATGATATCGTGGTTTGTGGATCTGAGCCCAGCAACAGGCTCTGTGCTGACAGCTCAGAACCTGGAGCCTGCTTCGGATTCTGTGTCTCCCTCTCTCTCTGCCTGACTCCTGCTCATGCTCCGTCTCTCTCTTTCTCTCTCTCTCTCTCTCTCTCTCTCTCTCTCTCTCAAGAATAGTAAACATTAAAAATCTTTTCTAAAAAGAAAAAAAGAAAGCAGCCAAAGATGACTCCAAGATTTTGGCCTGAGCTACTGTAAGACCACCCTTAACTGAGATGAAGGAAACTGGGTAAGAAGCAGGTATACAAGCTCAGTTTGGGATATGTCAAGTATAAGAAGTTCATTAGGTATTCAAGAGGAGAAGTCACATAAGCAGCTAAATATACTAAAGTTTAGGAGAGAATATCTGCACTGAAGATATGAATTTGGCAGTCATAAGTATAGATATTATATATATTTTTACATATTTATTTATTTTGAGAGAGAATGAGAGCAGGGGAGGGTCAGAGAGAGGGAGAGAAAGAATCCCAAGCAGGCTCTTCACTGACAGCAAAGGGCTTGAACCCATGAACCATGAGATCATGACCTGAACCAAAATCCAGTCAGAAGCTTAACTGACTGGGCCACCCAGGCACATCAGATATTATATTTAAAGCCATAGGATTAGGTGATATCACCAAGAGAGTGAATGTGGATTTAGATAGAAAAAGAGAAGAGGTCCAATGACATAGATCTGGGATACTCCAGTGTTCACAGTTTGCAGACATTAGAAGGAGCCAGCAAATGAGATTGATAAGGAGGGACCAGTAAAATAGGGGGAAAATCAATACAGTACAGTGACCTTGAAGCCAAATAAAGTATTATAAAGAGAAGCTATTCACGATTGCATCAAATGTTGCTACATCAACTAAGAAAAGGATGGAGACTATCTATTGTACTGAACAACTGGAGGTCATTGATGATGACCTTAACGAAAGCAATTGCAGATTAGTGAGGCAAAATCTTGGTCTAATAGATTCAAGAGAGAACGGACAGAGGATGGTGAATATAGACAAGTATCAGGGGAAGTTTTTATTAAAGAAGAAGAGAGAAATGTGGCAAGTACTGGAAGGGGAAGCAGAGCCAAGAGAAGAATGATTAATTAATTAAGCAATTCTGAGAAATAAGAGCATGTATGCAAATCCAGTGAAATGGTTCAGTACAAAGGTAACAATTCATAATGAGGGAAGGAGAAGGGGAATTGTTGGAGCCATGTCCTTGAATAGGAAGGGGAAACAGATCTAGATCACAAATGAAAAGTTTGACCTTACATGGGAGCACAGAGCATTCATCCCAAATACATTACATTTGGGTCCTTTTAGAAGCAGATGCCAGGATAAAATTAGATGTGCAAGAGATTTATCGGGAGGAACCCTTGCGAAGGATAAAAGAGAAAGGTGGGAAGGTAGGTGGGAAGAGCCTTCAGACCATGATGCAAGTCTGAGATCTGTGAAAGAAAAGAAGAAATAAAAGAGGATTGGGTAGTTCTGTGAAAGGTTAAAAACAGAGTTGCCCATGGACCCTCCTAGGAATATACCCAAGAGAAATGGAAACAAATGTCCTCACAAAAACTTATACACAAATGTTCACAGCAATATTATTCATAATAGGCAACAAGGAGAAACAACCCAAGTATCTATTTACTGATGGATGGATAAACAAAATGTGGTATGTCCATATAACAGAACATTGTTCAGCAATGTTCAGTGAGCCTTGAAAATGTGCTAAGTGAGAGAAGCCAGTCACAAAAGACCATATATTACGTGACTGCATTTATATGAATTATCCAAGAGGAGAAAAAAATCTATAGAGAACAGAAAGTAAATTAGTGGTTGTCCAAGACTGTAGGGGATTCGCAGTTTGGACCGTCAGAGCTAACAGGCATGAGTTTCCTTTTTGGATAATGGAAACATGCTAAAATTAATTGAGATGTTGGTTGCACAATTCTGTGACTATAATAAAAACTATTGAACTGTAACTGTAAATAGGTGAAGTGTATGGTATGTGAATTATATCTCCATAAAGCTTTAAAAAAATAAAGGAAAAAAAAGAGGATCGGGTAAGAAGAGACTCAGACTGCAGGGCTACTCAGAAAGTCTTGGCTGGGTCAAGAGGAAGTCTTCGAGCTGACTGCCTGTCAGAGGAATCACATGTGGGGCAAAAAGGACACGGCTCTTGTACTCTCGCCATGCTCAGTCACTGGCTGAGAGAGACTCAAGAAGGGAGGTAGAAGTAAGGGGAAAGGGAGGGCTCTCTCTGTAAACTCTGCAGTAAAACCATAAGCATGTCAACTGGAGGCATTCAGCCAACTACACACTTCACGGCAGGTTCCCTTGAGCGGAGAACGTCCATGGCTGCCGAAGAGTAAAAGAAGTCAGGTTACATGGCTACCATACTGACAGAGGAATCTTCTGTGATTTTATTTTCTCTATGCATAGGAAATGAGGTCATCCACTGACAGTGAATCTGGGTGAGAGTGGGTGCAGATGTTGGGGTTTGAAGATAAAGGTGAAAGGTGAAGTCATCTACAAGAGCAGAAGGTTGTAAGGACCAAGAAAATGTAGCTGGACAATCTGGCGGTGTTAAGAGCCCACTAGATTTCAAGAATTTAAAATGGGACTCAGAAACATGGTTGTGGGGTTTTCTCCACCCACGTTCAGCTGCTCAGGTCAAAGCTCAGAATGAAGAAACTTCAATTAAAGCAGGGTTGGAGTTTTCCAAGGTGAGTAAGAGGAAGTGAAAACAGGGCAAGGAAGTTGAGGGTGTGTGCAATAACTGATTATAATAGTTGATCATTGAATTTTAATTGGGTAAGCAAGGAAGAGAAGATATGAGGTCAGTGAGGGCAACAGAAAAGTATTAATGGCTTGTCCAGTAGGGGATGGTTGAAGGACTCTTAGTGTTAGGATACTTGAAGGAGTGATCTAGAAACAGAGGAGGTGGAACAACAGAAGGCAGCAGGGTTTCAGGGAAACTTTTGTTGCCAGCTTGCCTACTATTAATCCAAACGCTTTTTTGCCTTTCAAATCAAGGTATGTCTCATGCTCTGGAGAACTATCTTCTGCTGAGTAGGTCTGAGCTCCACAGCCGCAAGGATTCTTCTCTCATACAGCCCCTCGTATATTGTGGTTCACGATTATAGGTGTCTCCTAAGTTGATCAAAAATGGCATTTACATTTCTGTTCTCATCCTCCTTAATGCATTTGGGTAATTACCAAGGCCAAGAGGAAACTGCTGTCTTTTGACTCTGACTCAATTGGTCTGGAAAGAAGCCCAAGCACTGGTGTTTTTAAAAAGTTTCCCAGTTGATCCCAACGGACAGCTAGAGTCGAAATGCAACTGTACATGATGCTGATAGACCCATTCTTAAAGTAAGGTGAAATTTATAATATTGGATTAGAATGAATAAACTGCCCTCACCCCCTCTTGCCCTTTAAGATATGGGAATCCAGCAGGCACTGGATATGTAATTTCTGGGGCATTGCATAGCCAGCCATACCCCTAATCATTTCTTCTCTGGTGGAGATCTGTAGCTGTGTCATATAGTTAGAGGGGAGCCTGATACATTTAGCAGTCCTTGAAAGGACTCAGATAGAGGCCACCAGTTTATTTAAAGAGAGCTACTCCGTTCAGAGAACTTTTTTCCAGAACCTCCTCTGATGAAGACCTCCAGCCTTTTTCTTCACCATTCAGCACCTTACCTCCCTCCACACAAGAATCCCCAGGAACGCTGCATGTACCAGTCCAGGTCTATAAGGCAAAAATTAGGAGTTGGAAGAGGAGCTACACAATAATTAAAAGTACCAAGAAAGAAGCAGAACCTTCCATGGAATCACTGACTGAATTTTAAAATAGAGCAAAAAGTATTCTTACCTTCATTTATCCCCAAGCATGAGGGATGAGTCATCCTCCATGGAACTCTAATGCACCAACACCATACCAGCAAATTAACACACATTAAGGGTGTGACTCTTAATATTGACCTGACCCTGAAAGCTACTTCCAGATGCAGTTACTTATATTTCTTCACGTGTTTAAAATACTTGATCTTAATACTTAATCCTCAAGGAGCTAGGCAATTTGACTACCAAAGAAATAACAACTGTTACACCATACTTGTCCCAGAGCTATCTAGACAGACTATTAGCAAGGAGGAGAATGGGATTAATATCAGAGCCTCATTCGATGGTGTGTGTGTGTGTGTGTGTGTGTGTGTGAATTTTGCATTCATTAAAAAGAAGCATAAGTTATGGGCTAAGAAATGTTACTCTACAGAGGGATCTGTTTACCATTGCAACATAGTGGTTGGCCCACTTATAAAATGCTGAGTATCTGAAGACCACTATTTCTTTCTCTCTTTTAAGTTTATTCATTTATTTTTGAGAGAGAGAGAGACAGAGTGGGGCAGAGAGAGAGGGAGACAGAGAATCCCAAGCAGGCTCTGCACTATCAGCACGGAGCCCAACATGGGGCTTGAACTCACAACCCGTGAGATAATGACCTGAGCCAAAATCAAGAGTCTGACACTAAACCGAATAAGCCACCCAGGCACCCCTTAAATTTGTTTAGAATAGCAAGAATATTTAAAATTTGCCTAATGAAAAATAAAGTTATTTGTGAGCATCTATTTAACGTGGGAAGAACATTCTTAGGCATATTTGTGTTACTATGTGAAATTTCTACAGAGAAATCCACGATACCAAAGAGACCTATGCGTTTGATCAACAAAACTGAAAATGTTGCTTATCTAGCTAGATAAAAGATCTACTTTAACATTAATTTTACTATCAGGCTTCAGACACCTTACCTCTGTAAGAGAGAGACTCTACAACCTGAATTTTTAGTCAAAACCACAGGTACTATCCCTAGTTTTATTTTGTTTTTGTTTTTGCTCTTCATTAATATCATTAACAACCTTGCATCCTTTTCCTTTTCTTTGATTTAATTTAGACAATTTTGAGAGATTGCTTTCTTTGGGACTTTTTTTTCAGTGACATTTCTCAAACTTGTTTCATTTTTAAAACCCAGTAAAGGCTTTCTCACTTCCTTTCATATCACTGCTTAAGCCTCAGAAGCCTTAGTACTCGAAGTGGGATCAGACCAGCAGCATCAGAACAACTTGGGAGCTTGCTAGAAAAACAGGAACTTGGGCTCCACCCCAGACGCACTGCATTGGGTACTACATTTTAACAAAATCTGGTGTTATTTTTTATGCACGTTGCAGTTTGAGAAACACTTTGTTAAGTTAAAATATATATTACTTCTCATAAGAATTTTGTCATTAACAGATCCACTGTAGAAAAATTCAAAGTTTAAAATTACTTATGAGGTTGAAGTACAAATTGGTACAGTCCTTCCAACATTCTGGTAATAGCATTATAATTTTTTTTAAGTTTTTGTTTATTTTTGAGACAGAGAGAGGCAGAGCATGAGCAGGGGAGGGGCAGAGAGAAAGGGAGACACAGAGTCCAAAGCAGGCTCCAGGCTCTGAGCTGTCAGCACAGAGCCTGACAGGGGGCTCGAACCCACGAACCGTGAGATCATGACTTGAGCCGAAGTCAGGACGCTTAACCGACTGAGCCACCCAGGAGCCCTTGTAGTTTTTTTAATGTTTATTTCTGAGAGAGAGACATTATGTGTGTGTGTGAGTGAGCAGGGGAGGGGCAGAGAGAGAGAAGAGGACAGAGGATCCAAAGCAGGCTTTGTGCTGACAGCAGCAAGCCCAATGCAGGACTCAAACTCATGAACAGTGAGATCATGACCTGAGACAAAGTTGGATGCTCAACCAACTGAGCTACCCAGGCACCCCACATTACAAATGTTAAAATGGTTATAGTCTCAGACCTCATAATGGCACTTTGGAAATGAATCCTAAAGCAAGAATCCAATGAAATGCTAAAAGCTTTACATACAGAGAAGCTCCTTGTAGCCTTATCTAAAATAGCAAAAAATTATAAATGAGCTAAATATTCAACAATAGAAAAATAGTAAATAAATCATGATAATCTACCAGATATAATTTTATTCAACAACCAAAATTATGTTCATTAAAATATATAAAATGAACTGAAAATAGTGGAGTAGAGAATCCAGGGCTCTGTCCCTCTGCAAAAGCAACTGATGAGCTGGCTCAGAAAACTTTTAATTTCTTAAAAGTTAAGAAATTAACTTTCGCACAGCTCTGTAACCTACTCAAAAACTTACAACAACCAGAAGATCTAGTAATGAAGCTGCAGGGAACCTGGGTGGCTCAGTCTGACTCTTGATTTCGGCTCAGGTCATGATCTCAGAGTCGTGGAATTGAGACCCCCATCAGGCTCTGTGCTGAGAGCATGCCCCTGCTTGAAATTCTCTCTCTGCCCTTCCCCCTTCCCTTCGCGCACTCTCTTTCTCTCTCAAAACAAATAAACATTAACAAAAGAAAGAAAGAAGCTGCTGCTTTGTGCTAAGAGACCACTGCAGTGCTTTAAATTGCCCACCCACTACCCGCCATGCCTCAGATTAACAGTGACAAGTAAGTGATGTTAATTAGGAAACTGAGAGAGCCTCCCTTGGTAGGCTAAGATGTGCATTTGGTGATCATCAGCCTCTGTGGACAGGATGAGATCCTGCCTACTTCCTCACACCCCTCTCTCACATAAAGAAAAAGCATCAAGCTTTGAACATCTGAACATCTGAAACTAAATATCACTAATAGAAACTTACTTGGAAAATCACTGACAGTTTGGAAATTAACCAACACAATTTTAAGTACTTCTGTGGATGAAACAAACAAGCAAACAAAAATCACAAGGGAAATTAGAAAATACCCTAATGATTGAAAACGAAAACACAGCATATCAAAATTTTTAGGGCACAGTTAATACAATAATTAGAGGGAAGTTTATACCATTAATTGATTACATTAGAAAAAAAGAAAGGCCTCAAGTCAAAAATAGAAGCTTTCATTATGAAAATAGAAAAAGAAGAGCTAATTAAAACCAAAGCAAAAAGAAGGCAAGAAATAATAAAGATAAGACTAGTAAGCAGTGAAATTAAAAATAGAAAGACAGTAGAAAAAGTCACTAAACACAAAAGCTGGCTATTTTTTAAAAAATCAACAAAACTGATACACTTTAGAGAGACTTATCAAAAAAGAGAAAAAACAAGACAAAAACTGCCAATATTTTTATAAGAAAAGGGGCATCACTGCATATCATATATATATATATATATATATATATATATATATATATATATATAGTTAAAGGAACATTAAGAAAATGTTATGAGCAGCATAATGCCATACTCTGGATAATTTATATGAAACAGAAAAACTCCTTGAAAGACACTACCAAAATTCACTAAAGAAGGCGTAGGTAGGGGCACCTGGCTGGCTCAGACAGTAGAGCATGTGACTCTTGATCTCAGGGTTGTTAAGTTTGAGCCACATGTTGGGTGTAGAGGTTACTTAAAAATAAAAGCTTTTTTAAATGTTCGTTTGTTTATTTTGAGAGAGAGAGAGAGAGAGAGCATGAGCAAGAGAGGGGCAGAGAGGGCAGTGGAGAAGAGAATCTGAAGCAGGCCACTTTTAGCACAAAGCCAGATGTGGGGCTTGAACTCATGAACCATGAGATCATGACCTGAGCTGCAATCAAGAGTTGGACACTTAACTGACTGAGCCACCCAGGTGACCCAAAAAAAAAAATCTTAAAAAAAAAAAAAAGCAGGTAAAATGAATAGCCCAATATCTATACAGTAAGTTTAATTCAGAGTTCAAAAATCTTTCCACAAAGACAAACAAACAACGACAATGAAAGTGGCCATGAGGGTGACAGCCTGCAACCCTTGTGCGGGTTGCTAGGGCCGGAGGAAGCAATACAAACCTCATTCTCCAAGTCGTGTGGTTATGGGTCTCGACCTCTCTGGCAGCTCCCTCAAGGAACTACACAAAGGTTTCCCTTTGTTCCATCCTACTCAGAGCATTCCCAGGGCTGGGGCTATTTCCGGGTAGCTTTTGCTGATGGCATTTAAAGGTAGAGGTATGAGACACAGCAGCCTGGACCAAAGGACAACACTTGAGACAAGAAAGAGACAGACTAGAATGGGAGGGATTGAAAAGCAAATACATGGGGGAATAGGGATTTTAAAAGCTCCCATGTGTACCAGGGAATCAAGAAGGCCATGAACATACCCAAGGCAGGACACCCGCTTAGGAAAAGCCCAAGAATACCCAAATCTTTCACATCTAGCTGGCCTGCAAATTCTGTGCAAGCAAAAGTAAAGTCTAAGGCCAAGTTCTGGCAAGGCATTGAAGGAGTGCCCCAACAAAGAACCAACCTCCAAAAACTGGAAGAGGGCTCTTTTCTTCCTTTTCTTTTCTTTTGTTGGTTCCAGGCACTTAAAGTAACTGTCCAAATATGACCTACAGAACAGACTTCAGTAGCTACACATGACAAAGAATACACTTCCAAAAAATAGTTTAGAAAAATGATGTAACAAGCAAACAACAACCCACGACAAGAAAAAACAACAAACCCTAGGGAGGGGGTAGAAGCATATTTCTATAGTCGCTGCATTACAATATTCAAAACATCCAATTTTCAACAAAAAATTATGAGGCATGTAAGAAATAAGTAAGCATGGCCCCTTCAAGGAAACAAATTAATAAAAACTGTCCATGAGGAGGCTCAGGACTTACTAAACAAAGACTTCAAATCAACCTTTTAATATGCCCAAAGAACTAAAGGAAACCAGGAGAATAATTTCTCACCAAATAGAAAGTATCAACAAAGAGACAGAAAAACCATAAAAAGGAACTATCTTAGTCAGTTTGGACTGCTATACCTACCATACACTGGGTGACTTATAAAAAACACGTTTATATACACAACAGTTCTGAAGGTTGGAAGCCTGAGATCAAGATGCCAATACAGTCAGGTTCTGATGAGAAATCTCTTCCAGGTAGCAGACTGCCATCTTCTCGTTGTATCCTCAACATGGTGGAAAGTGAGCTAACTGTTTGGCATCTTCTAAAAAGAGCACTAATCCCCTTCATGGAGTTCCACTCCCATGACCTAACTACCTCCAAAGGTCCCACCTTTAAATGCCATCACATTGGGGGATTAGATTTCAACATATGAATTTGGGGGGAGGGGGACACAAACATTCAATCCATAGTGGAAATAGAAATACTGTAGCTAAATATTATAATAGCTGGAATGAAAAATTCCCTAGAGGAGTTTAACAGCAGACTTGAACTGGCAAAAGAATTAGTGAATTTGAATAGGTCATTTGAAAGGATCTTGTCTTAGGAGCAGAAAGAGAAAAGAATGAAGTGAACAGAGCCCCAGGGACCCTGGGGATACCATCAAGTATACTAATATACACATAATAGAAGTCCTGGGTGAGAGGAGGAGAGAGAGATGCAGAAAGAATATCTGAAGAAATAATGGCCTAAAAGCTCCCAAGTTTGATGAAAGACACAAATCTACACATCCAAGAAGCTCAGAGATTCCAAGCAGGATAAACCAAAAGAGATTCATACAGAGACACATTAATGTCGAATTGCCAAAAGCCAAAACTAAAGGGAAAATCTTGAAAGCACCAAGAAAGGAGGAATTCATCATGCACAAAGGATCCATAAGGTTAACATCTGATTTCCAGTCACAAATCATGGAGCCATGAGGCAGTGGGGTGACATATTTAAAATGTTGAAAGAAAAAAAGTCAACCAAGAATCCTAGATCTAGAAAAACCTCTTTGAAAAATGAAGGAGAAACTTCTAGCTTCTAGTCCAGCTTGTAAGGAGTTTGGACGTCATCACCCCATTCCAACAACAAATAAAAAGCCGAACAAACAAACAAACAAAATCAACAACTCTTCTCTGGTCCATCATAGAAGTGAGTTCACAGGGCAAACTACCACCCAAAACACGGGAGAGACAGGCAGGCAGAGAATCAAGACAACTAGAGCCGGAACTCTCAAGCAGAAACCTTCAAAGGAACCAGTGTCTGGGGAAGAAAACCTACACTGTAACCGACTTGGTTCTCAAGGAATATTGGAGAGAAATGCCCTTTACCATCTGGCAGGAGGAGGGGAAAAGGAACCATTTTGAAATATGGCACAACATTCCGTTGTTCTTAATAAGAGCTGCCTCAAGAGAAAGTGCTTTACCAAAGCCTCAACTATTGGGGTTTTATCAAGGCCTAAACAACCTAGAGGAAGGGAAATATGCGACTCCTGCCCACTCTAGCCTTACACGTAGGAAAGAGGAAATAACCAATTTTAGCCCTTTTTAGCCATCCAGTCCCACCTAATGGGGAGGGAGAGGGAGAAGCTCACAGCCCAGTGGCATAGACTCGCTAAAAGTCTAATCAAATATGCATAGAATGCTTCCCCCCTCTCCATCCCCTACCACCACACCACTAAATGCCTATTTACCAGATACTCTTTTATCCATTATACTGTCTGGCTTTTGACAAAAATAATTTCAAGCCATATTAAAAGAGAAAAAACAGTTTGTGGAGATACAGCCTCAGAACCAAACTCAGATATGGTAGGGATGTTGGGATTACCAAACTGGGAATTTAAAAGAACTGTGATGAATATATTAAGGGCTCTAATGGATACAGATGGGCAATGTAAACAGAGAGAAGGAGATCCTAAGAAAGAATCAAAAAAGAAATGCTAGAAATCAAATATACTGTAAAAGAGATGAAGAATGGTTTTTGGTTTTTTTTTTACGTTTTTTTACATTTATTTATTTTTGAGAGAGAGAGAGAGAGAACAGGGGTGGGGCAGAGAGAGAAGGAGACACAGAATGCGAAGCAGGCTCCAGGCTCTGACTTGTCAGCACAAGGACCAATGCAGGGCTCAAACCCACAAACTGTGAGATCATGACCTCAGCCAAAGTCAGATGCTCAACTGACTGAGCCACCCAGGCGACCCAAGAATACTTTTTTTTAAGTTTATTTATTTATTTATTTTGAGAGAGACAGAGACAGTGCGAGTGGGTGAGGGGAAAAAGAGAGGGAGAGAGAGAATCCCAAGCAGGCTCCACACTGCAGGCACAGAGTCCAAAGCAGGGCTTGAACTCCCAAAACTGTAATATCATGACCTGAGCTGAAACCAAGAGTCAGATGCTTAATGGACTGAGCCACCCAGGTGCCCCAGAAAAGAACAATGCTTTTGATGGACTCAGTAGTAGACTGGATGTAGCTGAGGAAGAATCTCTGAGTTTGAGAATATGTCAGTAGAAACCTCCTAAACAAAGAGCAAAACTAAAAAAGACTGGGGTAAAAAACAGAATAGAATAGCCAATAACTGTGGAACAGCTATAAAAGGTGTACATGTGTGGGGGCGCCTGGGTGGCTCAGTTGGTTGAGCGACCGACTTTGGCTTAGGTCATCATCACATGGCTTGTGAGTTTGAGCCCCACGTCGGACTCTGTGCTGACAGCTCAGAGCCTGTTCAGATTCTGTGTCTCCCTCTCTCTCTACCCCTAACCCACTCTCATTCTATCTCTGTCTCTCTCAAAAATAAATAAACATTTAAAAAAAATTTTTTAAGTGTACATATGTGAAATGGAAACACCAGAAAGAGAAGAAAGAGACAAAGGAACATAATGGTTAACAATTTCCCCCAAGTTCATGTCAGATACCAAACCACATATCCAGGAAGTTCAAAGAACACCAAGCAGGATAATGCCAAAACAAACAAACAAACAGAAAGAATCTTACACCTAGGCATATCATATTCAAAATGAAAAAAAAAAATCAAAGATAAAGAAAAAAATCTTGAAAGAACCCAGAAGGAAAAACTTAACTCATGTATAGAGAAGCAAAAATGAGAATTACATCTGATTCTCCAAAGAAACAATTGAAGCAAGAAGAGAGTAAAGTGAAATACTTGAAGTGTTGAGAGGAAAAAAAAAATATCAGCCAAGTTTTGGTACGCTGTGAAATTATCTTTCACAAGTGAAAGAAAAATAAAAACTTCGCACACAAACAAAAATTGAGGGAATTTGTCACCAGGAGATTTGCCTTGCAAGAAATGTTAAAAGTTCTCCAGAGAGAAGAAAATGATATGTCAGAAACTTTGAACTACGTAAAGCAAGGAAGAGCACTGAAGAAGGGACAAATAAAAATAAAATTAAAACTTTTATTTTTCAATTCTCAATTGATCTAACAGAAAACAATTTGTTCAAAATAAAAATAAAAGCAATGCATTTGAAAATATGTCCATATATAATATAGAGCATATAATATTATATATATCCTTATGTATGTTTATCTATAAGTGAAATGAATGACAGCAATGATGAGAGGGAGGAATTGGGATCACTTTGTTATAAAGTACTTATACTGAGCATGAAGATGTACAATGTTATTTGAACTTGGATTAGTTGTAAATGTATATTGTAAACTCTAGGGGAAACCACAAAACAAAGTAAAAAAAAAAAAAATAAGAAGCATGATATATGCTAAGAAAGCAAGAAATGGACTCACATTTGATATGCAATTAAAACCACAAATGGCAGAGGGGCACCTGGGTGGCTCAGTAGGTTCAGTGTCTGACTTCGACTCAGGTCACGATCTCACAGTTCATGAGTTTGACCCTGCATCAGGCTTTGTGCTGACAGCTCAGAGCCTGGAGCCTGCTTTGGATTCTGTGTCTCCCTTTCTCTCTGCCCCTCCCCGGCTCACACTCTGTCTATCTGTCTGTCTATCTGTCTCTCTCTCTCTCTCTCTCTCTCTCTCAAAAATAAAATAAAAACATAAAAAATTTTTTTAAAAACCACAAATGGCAGAAAAAGAATGGAAGACAAAATAGGAACAAAGAACAAGGGCAATGAATAGAAAACAGTAACAAATACTGTAGATATTAATCTATATCAAAAATTACTTTCTTATTTTTAAAGTTTATATATTTATTTTTGAGAGAGAGTGTGTGAGCAGTGGAGAGGCAGAGACAGGGAGAGAGAGAATCTCAAGCAGGCTCCGAGCTGTAAGCTGTAAGCATGAACTCAAACTCACAAACTGTGAGATCATGACCTGAGGCAAAATCAAGGGATGAAACCTAACCAACTGGGCTACCCAGGCACCCCTATCAATAATTACTTTAAACATCAGTGGTCTAAAAACCCTAATTAAAAGTGAAGGATATATTAGGACATACCCAGATAAACAAAGACTGAGGGAGTTTGTCACTAGTATACCTGCCTTACAAAAAAATGGTAAAGGGATTTCTCCAGGCTATAATGAAAGGACACTAGACAGCAACTTGAAGCCATACAAAGAACTAGAGAACAATGGTAAAATAGCTACATAGGTACACATAAAGGTCAGTAATATTGCATATTTGGTTTGTACCTCCTCTTTTTTTCTATCTGATATATATGGCAAGTGCACAAAGCAGTAACTATAATGCTATGTTAATGGGCACTCAATAGATAAAGATGTGATTGTGACAATAACAACATAAAGAGGAAAGGATGAACTAGTAAAGAAACATAGTTGGGGTGCCTGGGTGGCTCAGTCGGTTGAGTGTCCAACTTCAGCTCAGGTCATGACCTCATGGTCTGGTCTGTGGGTTTGAGCCCTGCATCAGGCTCTGTGCTCACAGCTTGGAGCCTGGAGCCTGCTTCAGATTCTCCCTCTCTCTCTTTCTCTCTCTGCCCCTCCCCTGCTCACACTCTGTCTCTCTCTCTCAAAAATAAATAAACATTTTTTAAAAAGTTTTTTTTAGAGAAAAGAAACATAGTTTGTGTATATTGTTGAAACTAACTTGGTATAAATTCAAACTTCATTATAGATGTTCATAAAGTTATAAAGAAGTTATAAAGTTAAGATATTCATTCTAATCCCCAGGGTAACCATGAAGGAAAAAAAATTACACAAAAAAATAAATGAAAAGGAAATCAAAACAATAAAATAGAAAAAAACAAGCAAAGAAATGGCAGTAATGGAATAATGGAGGAACAAAAAGATATAAGAGATGTAGAAAACAAATATTTCCTTATCAGTATTTTTAATGTAAATGCATTAAAGTCTCCAATTAAAAAGCAGAGATGGGCAGAATGAATTTTAAAAAATGATCTGACTATATATTGCCTTAAAGGGACTAACTTTGTATCCAAAGACATAAACAGGTTGAAAGTAAAAGAAAGCGGGGCACCTGGGTGGCTCAGTCGGTTAAGCATCCGACTTCGGCTCAGGTCATGATCTCACAGTCCGTGAGTTCGAGCCCTGCGTCGGGCTCTGTGCTGACAGCTCAGAGCCTGGAGCCTGCTTCGGATTCTGTGTCTCCCTCTCTCTCTCTGACCCTCCCCGACTCATGCTCTGTCTCTCTCTGTCTCAAAAATAAATAAACGTTAAAAAAAAAAAAAAGAAAAGAAAAAAGAAAGTAAAAGAAAGCAAAATGTGATTCTACGCAAGTAATAACCAAAAGAGAAATGGGATGGCTATGCCAATATAAGGCAAAATACACTTTAAGACAAAAATTATTACAAGAGACAAGGAAGGCCATTATATATTGGTAAGTCAATCCATTAAGTGGTTGTAAAAATTATAAAATCATATACACCTACAACAGATCCCCAAAACTGACAGAATTGAAGGGAGAAACACACAGGTCTACAATAATAATTGGACACTCAATAGTCCATGATCAATAATGGATAGATGAACAGACAGAAGACCCATAATGAAAACATTGAAAAACACTGAAAATAGTGAAAAACACTACACTCCAACTAGACCTAACAGACATATGTTAATGGAATGAAAACGTTCCACTCAACAACAGCAGAATACATATTCTTCTCAAGTGTACATGGAACATTTTCCAGTTAGAGGGTAAGCTAGGCCACAAAACAAGTCTCAATAATTTATAAATATTGAAATCTTTCGAAGTATCTTCTCTGACCACAGCGGAATGAAATTAGAAATTAATAACAGAAGAAAAAGTAGAAAATTTACAGATATGTAGAAATTAAACAACACGCCCTTAGACAATTTATGGGTCAGAGAAAAAAATCACAAATAAAATTAGAAAATACTTTGAAGGTGGTCAATTTTAAAACATTAAAAATGTTGTCAAAAGGTACAAACTTCCATTTATAAGATAAATAAATACTGGGGAGTAATAAGCAACATGATAACTAGAGCTAACACTACTGTATGATGTATAGAAAAGTCATTAAGAGAGCAAATCCTTTAAATTCTCATAAGGAGAACATTTTCTTCTTTCTTCTCATTGCATCTATATGGTGTTATCATGTCATACAATCATGGTAATCACTGCGATATATGTAAATGAAGTCATCACGCTGGTGATGCATGTCAATTATTTCTCAATGAAACTGGAAGAAAATAACCATTTAGCTCAAGAAAAAAGGAAATACTTTGAGGTGAATAAAAATGAAAACACAACATACCCAAACCCATAAGAATATACCAAAAGCAATGCCACTAGGGAAGTTATAGTTGTAAATGCTTACATTAGAAAAAGAAACCGAGGCGGGCCACCTGGGTGGCTCAGTCAGTTAAGCATCAGACTTGAATTCTGATCAAGTCATGGTCTCATGGCTTGTGGGATCAAGCCTACATTGGGCTCTGTGCTAACAGCATGGAGCCCGCTTGGGATTCTCTCTCTCTCTCTCTCTCTCTCTCTCTCTCTCTCTCTCTCTCTCTCTCCGGCTCTCCCCTGTGCATGCTCTCTCTCAAAATAAAATAAATAAACATTAAGGAAAAAAAAAAGAAACCGAGGAAATAAGTTGGGGAACACCTCGTAACGTTGAACAGCTACATATGTTTACCATACCATTACACTCCAGGTTTATGCCCTACAGAAACACTTAAGTATTTTCTCTTACAGATGTGTACAAGAATGCTCAGAGGAGCAGTATTTGAAATTATAAGAATTTAGAAATAATTAAAATGTCTGCTAGCATAAGAACAGATGAGAAATTTTAGTATATGCATACACGGGGGCATTCTACAGCTCTGGAAATGAGCTGTACAGAGCTGAATGAATCACCATAATGATACAATTTAAATATTAAAACAAAACAATACTATATATATTGCTTTAATTTAATTTGTATACATATATAACGAAGTATAAAATAATAAATAAAATTTGTAACCACTATTTCAAATTCACAATGATGATTAACTTTGGTTAGGAGGTTGGAAATGAGATCCGGAAGGATTAGGGAACAGTTCTCTGAATCGAATATTTTCTATTTTAAGCTGGATTGTAAGTATGTTTCATATTGCTATTTAATATATAATTCTCTCTTCCTCTCTTGATTTCACTCCTTTTTTAAATCACTTCATGATAAAAATAAAATGTATAGATATATACTCTAATAAAAGAAGGTTACCAAATCAATAATATAACTTTATGTGTTAACAAAATGGGGGGGGGGGGGTGGGAAGAGCAAGCTAAACTCAAATCTTGCAGAAGGATGGAAATAATAAATATTAGAACTGATACAAATGAAATACAGAATAGAAAAACAATAGAAAATATCAATAAAGCCAAAAGTTGTTCTATGAAAACAGTGACAAACATTCATCAAAGCTGACCAAGAAAACAACTATCTGAAAGCACTAGAGAGTAAGCTAAGGAAGGTGGAAATTGAACAGAGGTCTACAGGTGGAAACAGGCAATATCACCAGGAGAGTTTCCTGGTTTTATAGTTCTTGGCCTGAGGACAAGTCTCGGTCAGGGCCAAACTGGGCAGCCAACACTCCGATATAAGACATGCAGTCTTGCTGGTTTAAAGAATTGGGTGAGGGGCACCTGGGTGGCTCAATTGGTTAGGCAACTGACTCTTGATTTCGGCACAGGTCATGATCTCACGGTTTGTGAGTTTGAATCCCGCATCGGGCTCTATACTGTCACTGTGTGGAGCCTGCTTGGGACTCTCTCTCTCTCTCTCTCTCTCTCTCTCTCTCCCTCTCTCTCTCTCTCTCCCTCCCCCACTCACATATGTGCTCGCTCTTTCTCAAAATAAATGAATAAACTTAAAAAAATTCTTTTAAAGAGTCAGGAGATATGGTTTTGGGCAAACATGGCAGCTGGAAATGAAGGGACAAATCTCAGTAAATACCATATAAACTTTGCCCAAATTCTCTGTTGACCTCTGAATTACACATGCACAGCACATACTCTAAACAACCCAGCTAAGCTAACCGAGATGATTCAGAGCTAAACTGTTTCCCATGACAGGAAAGGCAGACTTTAGAGTTTGAGTTCAGCCAAGTAAAGTAAAAAAGAAAAATGGGAACTATTCAAAGGAACGTAACAGAATTTAAGTCTTAATGTATTATTTACAATGTCCATAATAAATTCCAAATTACTACACATACAAAGAAATAGGAAAATGTGACCCATCCCCTCCACCCCCCAAAAAGGTAATCAATGGAAACCAACTCCAAGATGTCTTGGCTGTAGGAATAAACAGTATGATTCAAGGCAGCCATCATATGGAGGAGCTAGAGAGTATAATGCTAAGTGAAATAAGTCAGTCAGTCAGGGGGCACCTGGGCGCTTTAGTTGGTTAAGCTTCCGACTCGTGATTTCAGCTCAGGTCATGATCTTTTGGTCGTGAGATCAAAGCCCTGCATCAGGCTCCGCGCTGGGCATAGAGCCTGCTTAAGATTCTCCCTTCCTCTCCCTCTGTCCCTCCCACACTCACACATACATTCTCTTTCTCTTTCTCTCTCTCTCTCTCTCTCTCTCTCTCTCTCTCTCTAAATAAATCCATCAGGAAAGACAAATACCATATAATTTCACTGACATGTGGAATTTAAGAAACAAAATAATCAAGGAAAGGGGAAAAAATAAGATAGAGAAAGAGACAAATCAAGAAAAAACTCTTAACTGTAGAGAACAAACTGATGGTTACCAGAGGAGAGGTGTGGGGGAGGGGGAGAATGGGTTAAATAGGTGATGGGGATTAAGGAGTACACTTGTTGTGATGAGCACAGAGTGATGTATGAAAGTGTTGAATCACTATATTATGCACCTAAAATTAATAATACACTCTATGTTAACTAACTGGAATAAAAATGTAAAAAAGAGAATAAAGCAGCCATCATAATAATGCTCAAGGATGTGAAGGAAAATATCCTCATAATGAGTTAATGGATAGGATATCTTAAAGGACAAAAATCAAAACTGTTAAAAAAAAAAAAAGGTGGGGAGCCTGGGTGGCTCAGTTGCTTAAGCATCCAACTTGGCTCAGGTCATGATCTTAAGGTTTGTGAGTTTGAGCCCCACATTGGGCTTGCTGCTGTCAGTACACAGTGTGCTATGGATCCTCTGTCCCCCTCTGTCTCTGCCCCTCCCCGCTTGCACTCTCTCCAAAATAAGTAAACATTTAAAAAAACTATTAAAAGAACCAAATGTTCTATTCTAGAAGTAAAATATTCTTTACTACCATACTATTTCCTATTTTAGCGTTCTAAGAAAGTATTCTAGAAGCAAAAATACAATATGTGAAAAAAAAAATGCAATTTCCCTGAGTGGGTTTCAAAGGATATTGACAATGACAGATGAAAGAGTCAGTGACCTTGAAGTAGAAATGATTCAAACTGAAGAAGAGAAAACAAAATTGGGGGAAAAAATAAAACAGCCTCAGGGACCTGTGGGGCAATGTCAAATATTTTACCATTTATCTAATTAAGTCTCACATGAAGAAAACAAGTGGAATACGAAAAAATACGTTTGATAAAATAGTGACTGAAATTTCCCCATATTTAGTAAAAACATAAACTTACATATCCAAGGATACCAAAAAATTCCAAAGAGGATAAATATGAAGAAAATGACAGCTAGGAACATCATAGTCCAATAGTCCTCAAAAGATGAGCCATGGACGTCTAGAGATACCTGAGATATTTTGGTAGAGTCTTGCAAGGTCAAAACTCTTCGGAATAACATGAAGAGAATATGTACCACTTTCACTGGTTGACATTTACACTGATGAGGCAAAAGCAATAGTTGGTCAAACTGCTGCCACCTTACCACGAATCAAGGCAGTGGTACCAAACTATAGTAACAGTCATTATCCTCTACACCACCAGAAACTCTGATTTAAAAAACAAGAAAAGAAGAAAAAAAAGTCAGCTTTATGTTACTTATTTAATTAAAAAAATGTTTTTTAATGCTTATTTACTCTTGAAGGAGAGAGATAGAATGCGAGTCGGGGAGGGGCAGAGAGAGAGGGAGACACAGAATCCCAAGCAGTTTCCAGGCTCTGAGCTGTCAGCACAGAGTCCAATGCGGGGCTCGAACCCACAATCTGTGAGATCATGACCTGAGTGAACTTGGTTGCCCAACCGATTGAGCCACCCAGGCTCCCCAAAAGCCAGTTTTATTTAAGAATGGGTTGATGAATCAGGAGGTGCCTGTCTTGATGAATCAGTACAAATTATTAACTTGACTCAACTTTGACCTTTGTGTATATATCCTTTTTAAATTAACAGACTGGATTTCTTACAGCAGTTTTAGGTTTACAGAAAAACTGAGTAGATGGCAGAGTTCCCACATACTCTCTTTTCCCTACTCACAGCTGCCCTATTTTTAGCATCTTGCCTTAGTGGGATCCATTCGTTATAAATGACGAGCCAATGTTGATACATTCTTATTAACTGAAGTCCATAGTTTACATGAGAGTTCAGTGCGTTGTAAAGTTCTATGGGTTTTGTAGGTCACATAGCCACATTGCAGTATCACACAGACTAGTGACAGTACCTAAAAATACCCTGTGGTCCACCTATTCATCCTTTCCCCCCTCCCTCAACCCCCTTGGAAATAACTGATACTGTCTTGTCTCCAAAAGTTTGCCTTTTCCAGAATGTCATATGGTTGGAATCATCCAATATGTAACCTTCCAGATTGGTTTCTTTCACTGATCGATATGCATTTAATGTTCCCCCATGTCTTTTCATGGCTTGATCATTTCTTTTCATTGCTGAAAAATAAATATCCCATTCTACTGATCTACCAGTTTATTTATCCCATTCACCCATTGAAGGACATCTTGGTTCCATCCAAGTTTTGGCAATTAGGACTAGAGCTGCCATAAACATTCATATGGACGTTTTTTCATCTTACCTGCATAATACCAAGGAGTGTGATTACTAGATTGTAAGGTAAGACTATGTTTTGTAAGAAAATGCCAAAATAGGGGCACCCGGATGGCTCAGTCAGTTAAGCCTCTGACTCTTGATTTTGGCTCAGGTCATGATCTTGCCATTCGTGGGTTCGAGCCCTTCATTGGGCTCCACACTGTCAGTGCAGAGCCCGCTTGGGATTCTCTCCCTCTCTCTCTGCCTCTCTCCTGCTCACACACATATTCTCTGTCTCTCTCTCTCTCTCTCTCTCTCTCTCTCTCTCTCTCTCAATATAAATAAATAAACCTTAAAAAAAGATAAAAATTCAAACAGCCCAATAGAAAATAGGCGAAGATTTAAACTGAGATTTCACAAAGGAAAATATAGGAAGCCACAAACACATGAATAAGGGCTCAAAATCACTAGTTAGTGAGACAGTGCTGTAAATGCATCAGAGTGGACAAAATACAAAGACTGACAATACCAAATATCAGTGAGGATGCACAACAATAGTAACTCTTAAATACTGCTGCTAAACTAAGCTGTGTGGAAAAACATGGAGGGATGGGCACGTGGGGATTGTCTGGGAAGGAGTATGAGTGAACTCTCTGAAGAGATGAGAATATCTCATCTTGTCATATGGTTTTGGGTTACCCAAATATACTCATTTGCCAAAATTCATTGAATGGTACACTAAAGCTTATGCTTTCACTGTATATAAAGCTTACCTCAGAAAAACACGGAAATAAATATTGAACTCTAATGAATGATAGGCACACTACATATTGAATGAAGTATACTGATGTCTACAACTTATATATTTTAACTTACATATTTTAAAATGCATTAAAAAATAAGATGGATTGATAGATGCATAGAGGGATCAACAGATAGATGGTTGGATGAATATGTGATAAAGCAAATTCACTGCTAATTGTAGAATCTAAGTCACGAGTATACATGATTCACTGTACAGATACTTCACTTTTTCAATATATTTGACAATTTTCATAATAAAATGTTGGGGGAAATTATGCATAAAAGGAAATACAATTGACTTCAGATGTTGAAACTCTGGAATATTTTTCAAGTTATTTTATTATTTTTTTAAATGTTTATTATTTATTTTTGAGAGAGAGAGAGAGAGAGAGAGAGAGACAGCACAAGCAGGGGAGGGGCAGAGAGAGAGGGAGACACAGAATCTGAAGCAGGCTCCAGGCTCCGAGCTGTCAGCCCAGAGCCTGACGGGGGGTTTGAACCCACAAGCCATGAGACCACGATCTGAGCCGAAGTCAGACCCTTAACCATCTGAGCCACCCAGGAGCCCCAAGTTATATTTAATGGTGCAGAATAACTTTACAAAGAAAAAAATGCACTTTAGGTTTTTTAAAACTTCCTACCATTTCCATGAAAGCAGAAAAAAAATAGGTGTTTTTTCCATCATAAATTAATCAGTGGAAGATAGCTTTCTATATAAACATCCATTATAAATGTAAATTTTAAGTTATTTTAATAAGGATAAATTACATGAAGCACAGTTTCTTTGAGCATTCATAGCGCATTATATGGATCGCATGAGTCTGATTTTAGATGTCCTCAAAAGCTTCATAGCCTAATTACATCATAGCCACTGAGTGGTTGCAGGACTTTATTTAGAAAATGTAACCTCTCTATTAGAGACATCTTTAAAAAGGATATTAAAATGTCTGACTCGCTTCAGAAATACTGTGAAATAAAATAAAATGATGGATACAAAGGCACCTTAAAAAATTAATGATACGAAGTCTGCTGAAATGTTATTAAAACACTTTCCTCTCTTAATCCATGTTGAATGCTGGCCTTTAGAGCGGCATGAATATTACTCTAATGCATTTGTCGAAGAACTGATTAAATCTGTTGCAGTCTTTGTGATTATAAAATCATTGCTCTTACGCACTTAATTACCCTACTTTTGTCTATTCAAGAAAAAAGGAAAAAAGCTCTTATAGCTATAGGGATCTTGCCTCACTTGATTGCTTCCAGAGGGCCAGGCAGTAAAGTACTGAAAAATTGTGCTTTCTTTATTAATTGGGGATAATTAATGCTGGCTAATCAGAACGTGCAACTTCCTTTTTCTTTGTAAAAAGGCAACTAGATGCTGGGCTTCAAAGTGACAGTTCCATTTCAGGGGGAAGTCCTCTAAGCTGGGACACAGAATGCCAAACTCTCATGCTTCACTGGTCCCATTTGCCCATCTAGGCAAAGCTAGATGAATTTTCTGAAATTGAAATTACTCCATCCTTCTCTGTTATTGACTAATTCCCTGATCGCTCGTACCTATTTGACTTTTAACCTGACTCTAAAAGCCAGAAAAATTTGGGGGAAAGACTGCTACTAACTCAAATATCAAACAGAAAAAACAAGTCATAACCAATTTTTCCGTAAATCCTTTACTTGACTTTCTTCTGAACCACCAGCTCTCTTTGCTAGAGTTTAACGTTGTTCTCATGTAAAAAAAAAAAAAAAAAAAAACCTACCAAGCTTGAACTCAGAATTTATTTTACCCCTTGCCTTTCTGTTAAAAGAAATAGAAAATTTTCCTAAGAAGTGTTCTCATTTTTAAAAATTAAAACAGACACCTCTAGTTTAAAACTTTTGCCTTAAATCAGCTTATTTTATAAAGGAAGTCCTATTTTTGTAGAGACCTGTAACATAATCAAGTTTAAAACCACAAGGAACTTCTTTTCTTGAGTCACTTTTTCTTACCAAATAGTGGTTCTTACCAAGTGGTTTCCTTTCAGGGCACATTTTACTCACTGATTACAAACTCCTAAAAACAAGTGTGGTGTGTGTGTGTGTGTGTTTGTGTGTGTGTGTGTGTGTGTGTGTATAGCCCAACATTAGAAACTCACCTGCAATTAAACCAGTTCCTACTTGGCTAAACACCCAACATAGTCATAACCAGGAACTGTCATTAAAATATAGTGATGTTGTATGTTCTTTTTAAAAATATATGGTAACTGACTTTTTTTAAAGTTTTTATTAGTCTAATTAGAAAACGGGATATTTTCCACACATGGACATAATTCTACTTATTCTGTAAATCGGTAGGTACTCCTTTTGAAGTATTTGAATTAATCTATTTATACATTGTCCCCTATGATAAATTAGAGAAGTGTTCTAAATTATTCAGTCCCTCCCTCTGCCACATGAACTTCTAATGAGGATTATTTCCCCATCTCATTGATCTTGGGTGCAGTAATGAATCAACTTGCTTTGGCCCACAGCATAACAGCAAATGTGAGTACAGGCCTTAAATAAGTGGCCTGACTTGGCTGCTTATGCGTGGTGGTCCACCAGGAAAAGAATGTATCTCAGGTAGTTAATGGGATTACGAAAACACATGGAGCACAATTGATCCCAACCTGAAGCTTTGATACAAGCCTCGCTGACCTGCCATGGAAATAGAGCTGTCCTAGCTCATCTACACACCCATGAACAAGGGAAAATAAATGCATGTTTTTGCGACCCACTGAGTTTGGGGGCTATTTGTCACTCCGCTCTTACACAATAGCTGACTAATATATTCCATAGTTTTGTGTGTTCAATGGCATAGACATGGTGATCAGCGACCGACACGGTCATATCCTTATATTAACTCTGGGTCCCCAAATCTGCAATGACCAGGAGCTTTGGAGACTCAAATGATCATGCAGATCCCAATAACCAGTGTTTCTTGCCACCATCAATGGGAACCCTAGGCCAGTTGGAAATACTAGCTAATCTTCCATAATGAAGTTGGAGAAAAAGAAATAGAGTAAAGGAGCCAGCAAAAATGTGTGAAAGCTCCAAAGATTCTGTAAGAGTTCAAGGGAAATAGCAAGAGCGGAGAAGAAGGTATGTATTTCACCAGGTAATCCACCTTCCACTCCACTGGCCAAACAATCAGTGATACAGCCCAGCTCTGAATTCTGAGAGTCACGGGGCCCGAAGTGTTCCCCTCTGCCAGCGTCTCCTCTCTCTTCCTCTCTCTGCAACTAGCTACTTGAGTACTTCTTCCACCCAGAGCTCAGGGTACTGGGAACAGGTATCCCAGAGAAAAGGAGATGGGTTTATGTAGTATCTTTTTAATACTTCAAAAATCTGCTTCTGGGAAGCTTTTCTTCTCTGCAGTCTCTCTCTGATTTTGTTAGAGGAGCAGCACAGGAAGGAATCAGAAGTTGGATACATCCTTGAGATGCTTATTTTCAGAGAGGGGCTACTTACTTTCACATTTGCATATTCTAGCAATAGATCTGTTTCTATTGGTCAAGGTTCATGATGCAGTTCTTGGCAACAGTCCAGAGGAAAATTAATTTATATAGGTTTAAAGTGAGGCATTGGGCTACTATCTTGATTAATTATAAAAATGTTCTCCCATCTTCCTATCATAAGAATAATTTCAATGTATTTCGCCTATAAATAATTTTTATGTACTGTAAGAATTTTTCCTATGCTTACAAACTAGTGAGTCTCAACATTTTTCTCCATTCACACTAATGACTTAAAGCTATTTCCACGAGGGCCATCTAGATTACACAGTGTTTTTTTTTTTTCACAATCATTATTTGTAATGGCCGCCTAATCTCTCATTGAGTGGATGTACCATAATCTGATTAACAATTTTCTCTTGTTGGATTTTTAAAAATTTTTTAAATTTATTATTTTTGAGAGAGACAGACAGAGCGTGAGTGGGGGAGGTGTAGAGACAAAGGGAGACACAAAATCTGAAGCAGTCTCCAGGCTGTGAACTGTCAGCACAGAGACGGACGCGGGGTTTGAACTCGTGAACCACGAGATCATGACCTGAATTGAAGCTAGACCTTTAACCGAGTGAGCCACCTAAGCACCCCTCTCTCATTGGGATTTTTAAGCTGTGACCAACTTTTTTGCTATTACGAATAACTTTCCTGTAATGGATTATGAACTTATGTCATATATTTTTTTAACCTTTTGATTATTTCTTTAGTACAAATTCCCAAAAGATTCTTTGGGGCCAGAGGATATGAATACTTTAAAATCACTTAATAGCTATTGCTTAAAACCACTTCTAACAGACTTTTGTAATCCCAATGATAATGTATGAGAGGACTTGTTTTACTCTTTCCTAACAAATATTGAATATTATTAGGAATGTTGCTTTGTTTCATAGCCAAATGAATGGAAGAAAAAAAGAACTTTATTGTCATTTTCACTGTTACTTTTAATTTATTATTTATTTTTTAACGCTTATTTATTTTTGAAAGAGAGAGACAGCGTGAGCAGGGGAGGGGCAGAGAGAGAGGGACAAACAGAATCCGAAGGAGGCTCCAGGCTCTGAGCTGTCAGCACAGAGCCCGACGTGGGGCTCAAACTCACAAACCGTGAGATCATGACCAGACACTTAAGCGACTGAGCCACCCAGGTGCCCCTTCATTGTTACCTTTTAAATTAAAAGTGAAATGGGACGTTTTCCCATGTTGGTTAACTAGATGATCTCCTCTTCTCAATATGTAAATAGATACTATATTTTATTATACCACAAAAGTACTGAAGCAGCTTTCAGGTAGTGCCTATCAATAATAAAACATGCTTATTTTTTCTTTTTTATGTGGATCTCTATGTGTATTATTCTACAGATTTGTATACAAACCTATTCTCACAGAATGGGTATGTAAGTTGGGAGCATTCTTTAAGAAAAAAAAAAAAACAGAGCAATGGCAAAATCTTTCTGAAAAAATAATTGCTAGAACATTTTATCAGCCATTTACCTTGATCCAAAAGCATTGAGTTTATAGAGGGATCTAATCAACCTAGCAAATCAGCCAAAAACAACAGTACATGACAGATCAAATTCCATTTGAACAAACACCTCACAGAGGGCAGAAGTGGGACCAATGGAGAAAGGCTGAGAGGAGACAAGATTTTTGCTAACGATAGGAAGAACCTTCTAGCAATTAGCTCAAACCCAGATCATGCCCGGGCTGCCTGGTGAAGGAGCAAGTTTCATATCACGCTGCTCCAGCAAAGACGGTGTGAGGTCGTTTGGGATAACGCACGGGTACGAGGGAGGCCCGGCGCTGAGAGGATGGATGGTGTGGAAGTCCCTTCCTGCTCTATTTTCCCTAGCGGGCCTGGCCCTCTGGGGCCCAGGAAGAGGGGACTGATTGGTATAGGACAGAGAAAGAGGAAGAACCTGTCCTTCTCCTCTTAAGGCGGGGCTTCCCCTTGCCAGAATTTTGAAATAGTCAGACTTTATCTTGGGCATCTTCCCACTTCCCTTCCTGTACTGTAGCTTTACCATCTCCTCCACACCTCGGCTGCCCCCCCATGCCGAAGGGGCCCTCACCACCAAGCAGGACCACTCCCACCACATTCCTCCACGCTCTCCAACCATTTCCAACGCCCCATTCTTCTCACACTGGTCGCCTCAGCTAGGTGTGGACCACTTCACTCTAAAATGTGAATGACCGATAGCCCATGACCTTCCCGGCCAGACAGGAGTTTACAAACCACGCTGTTTCTAAAACCAATGGCATCTTTAACTGACAACACGTAGCAAATTAAACTCTAATTAACAGCCCTCCCAGAGTTCAAATCCAAGCTCCATTACTTACTGTATGGTGAACGCGAAGAAATCACGAAGCTACCCTGTGCGTCAGTGTTCTCATCTGTAAATGAGGAAGATTTATTGTTAAGGGAAATGTTGGTTACTGTTCTCCCCTTGGGCCATCCTCCCCACAGAGGTGTGCACAATCACGGATTTCCTGCTGTCTTCCTTCTGTCTCCATTTCAATGTCCATAACCCACTACCTGTGGACTGGAAGGTGAGTATCTAAGCCAGAGTTCGGGTAGCTGAGATCCCTATGTAAACAGAGGCCTTCCACAAGTTCAGCTGCTCCTACCATCCCTTTCCATTTCATGGTTTCCTGCCATTCCGTTGTTTACATTTTCCCCTTCTATTTTTTTTTAATTTTTTAAACCTATTTAAATTTCTTTTTGAGAGAGTGAGAGCAGGGGATGGGCAGAGAGAGAGGGGGACAAAGGATGGGAAGCAGGCTCTGCGCTGACAGCAGAGACCCAGATGCGGGGCTCAAACTCACAAACCATGAGATCATGATCTGAGCCGAAGTCTGAAATTTAACCAACTGAGCCACCCAGGCGCCCCTACATTTTCCCCTTTTCTTAATGTTCCTTTTGTTATTTTTGTTTGACTGATGGTTGGACTGGGGTGTTGTATTTTTATATGTAAGTTTGCTTGACTTATTTTCAATATTTCTGATGTTCTAGTACATATATTTAAATACCTTTCCTCTTGGGTAGCATGTAGACTATAAACCACAGATTTTGTAAAGGCATACTTCTGTGTCCACTCATCGTTACATGGTTTTTAACTTCCACTTGATTTTCTCCTTAACCCAAGAGTTATTTAGTAACGTGTTTTTAATTTTTTTTTAATGTATGACTTTGGTGGGTATTATTATTGATTCAATTTGTGAAATCTTACTGCCTTTGTATTCTTTAGGCACTAGAAGGCCAGCAGCCATGGGGTTGGGGTGGGGGGCGCCTGGGTGGCTCAGTCGGTTAAGCGTCTGACTTGGGCTCAGGTCATGATCCGGCAGTTCCTGATTCAAGCCCCGCATCGGGCTCTGTGCTGACCGCTCAGAGTCTGGAGCCTGCACAGGATTCTGTGTCTCCCTCTGTCTCTCTCTCTGCCCTTTCCCTGCCCTTCCCCCACTTAACGCTCTGTCTCTTTTTCTCAAAAATAAACATTAAAACAATTTTTTTTAAAAAAGAAGGCCAGCGGCCATTTGGTGACTCTGTCTTCTCTAGATCTCCTGTCTCTATATTGGTATCTCTATAAATGACGCTAACTCTCAGAAGTTTATACGAGGTGCAGATGGGCTATAAATGAAAGGATGTTTCATTATATATATTTAAAAAATTGAGAACACAGTACAGTGCTTTCAGTAAACAATAGCAACAGGTACCCATTTAAGTGATATTCCACCACAACAAACCAACTGTGTTCTCTTAATATGGTGAAAACTGATGGAACCTTAATTAAAACAAAAGAATGCTAAACGAGAAAAAAATCATCGTGTGTGTGTGTGTGTGTGTGTGTGTGTGTGTGTGTAATGCAACATCTGTGCAGGTAAAGCACTTATCTTCACACGCTAAATTAAAATTTGGCAATGTCTCCTACTGGTTTAAGCAAGGGAAGTTTAATTATGTAACTGTTGTTACTTTTATAACCGCATTTGGGAGTTCTCTGCTGATTATAAGATTGCCTTATCGTAATGAGAGAACAGAGGTGACATCCTCCCCAACTGGGCCGGTTGTTTACTTATTTAAATATTTATCTTTTTCCCACAGGTACCAGAGACCAAGTCAGCAGTCGTGTTACTGTTAAGATTAAGAGAACATAATCAACCTTATAACTGGGTCTTAAAAGGTGCCCAGAAAGCACCGGTCTGGGGGTTTCCCAAGATTCAGAACTTTCAGGGCTAAAGTGGGGACAGTCCCAGACTAACCAGGACAGTGGGCTGCCCTCATTCTTTCCCAAGAGTAAACTACAGCATTATCCTGGGCCGATCTTAGCAGCCAGCAGACTAAGCTAACTCCTTGGCTTTGTATGATTTAAGGGCCACCAGAAAGGCCATTCTGCCCTTCAAATGACCCTCAAACTCTAAGAGTGCTGTCTTTCCTGACCTGCCATTTCCACCATCCTCCTAAGTTATTCCCTCACATATTTTTCTTTTCAGCTGGAACTAGACATCAAAGACCCAGGCACTAGCTCTAAAGGCCTTTGTTGCAAAGCCCAAATCTGGAAAAGAAGATGTTTTTAAGACTCTCTTCTCATCTCACAGCCCAAGGAGCCCTTTGAAAAGCATTAACATCCAGGGTGGTGCAGGTGACACAGAATTAATTCCAGGTTTCCCTCTGTATCCTCAGCTTCCTCGCTTCTGTATCCTCCCTCAGGCCATCAGTCCCTTTGTTCTATCACCGCTCCCCCCCCCCTCCCGCCCTCGTATAACAAACCGTCTCCCAGAACTAGAGGCCATAGGTGGATTTACACTACAGCGTAAGGTGTAGAATAAGGTTTAGGCCTTCATAAAGTTTAAAGAGTTACTTCTTTGGAGGACACATGCTTTTTAAGCATGTAAAGCCTCTGGGAGGGAGGCTTACTCTAGGGAGTAAAGCCTCTGTTTGTCCTAAGTCAAAGAAAAGAGGCACAAAGTAGGAAATTCCAGGAACAGGCATGAACAGCAGAAAATCTGCAATGGCCACACAGTCACTTAAGCAAGTAATCTCCCTGGCCCGCAGTCATACAGACAGTGAAGTAATCTCCCTGCCCAACCAACATTTGTTGAGCACTTACTACGAGCCAGGCACACTGGACTACTGAGATCAAGGAGACAGCAATTCTACCCACAGGCCCCGCTGGTCCAGCAGGGGGGAGACACATGTGCAATAGATGTGTGCTGTATAGACGTGTGCCTGAGGTGTGCTGGGAGCAGGCAGGGGAGCCCTGGGTGACAGTACTCAGGGGAGTCAGGGGTTGCAGGGACGGGCACAGCGAACACAGAGTTTAAGCCCACAACACCTGTGCTCCTAAAACCTCCTAAAATTCTCCCTTTACCCAACCTCCCTCTGAAACTGAGTTTTTGAACTCAAAATATCTTCTCTGACTACTAAAAACCTCTAAACATAAAAGTTAGAAGAAAAAATATATAAATTATGTACAATATATAAAATTGAAATAAATTTCATAGTGTAAATAATTTATTCAATTGTAAAGGAATCACTAACTCAATAAAAACTACTTTTCTGGGGGAATAATGATTCAAAAACCTAAATAAAAGGAAAGACTTTAGCTTTTGTACATAATGGGCTTGAGGTGTTTTTTTGTTTTTTTTTTCTTTTAAGTTGCTTGGCTTTTATCTCTTTCTGTTTCATTTCCCAGAAATAAACACTGTTTCCATTCCATTATTTCTACTTTCCAATTATATGACATACTAAGTGAATCATCTTTCATGCTTTGTCTCACAATTAAAGCTTTCAACCCACATTCCCCTCTTCTGATTTTTATAGATCAGAAATTTAACTAATTGAATTAAGGGGAGGGCCTAAGTTTGTTACTACTTTTTTCAACAGCAGAGCTTGGCACCTTCTTTGAGAAGCACTCCACATTTTCAAGGAGCTCATGGAGATGAATAAACCTGACATTACCCACCTCCATGGTATCAGTGGACAAACCAAGACTCATCAAAGGTCAGCTGTGAATGGAAGTCTTGGGTTGCAAGAAGAATCACTCAAGAAAGTTGGAGACCCTTCACCAAACCTCTTGGTCAGACACTGTCTCCATATGTTTACTCAGATGGCAACCCTAAGCACAAGGGGCTAATTAAATCAAAAAGAAGAATTACTCATTAGGGAGAAGTGGAAGGTGACGTCACCTCTAAGGTCCCTCGCAAGTCTAAGATTCTGTAAAATTATTCTTCGGGAAGTTTGAGAACCTTGATTTGATGGTTCTTGCCTTCTGCCAGTGAACCATGGATTACGAGTAGGTGCCTCCTTCCATCAGTTGTCCCGCAAGGAAACAACAGACTGACCCAACTCTTAAATCTGGACTCCCCACTACAGCTGCCACCCCAAACCAGAAATTAGCCCAAAGTTTAACAAACACTGAGTGAGCATGTTATGTATACAGGCTTGTAAACTAGGTCCTCGGCGATTTTTTAGTAGTTGGGAACACTGAAAAATTTAAAACACCATGAAAGTTAAAGAAAAAAAAAACAAACTTTAATGTTTACTTATGTTTAAGAGAGAGAGAGAGAGAGCAGGCGAAGGGCAGAGAAAGAGGGAGACACAGAATCTGAAGAAGGCTCCAAACTCTGAGCTGTCAGCCCAGAGCCCGACACGGGGATCGAACCCCCCAACTGTGAGATCATGACCTGAGCCGAAGTCAGACGCTTAACCAACTGAACCAGCCAGGCGCCCCTAAAACACCATGAGAGTTTAAAAAAAAATACGACAAAAAGATGTCATCTGAAAGTCTTGTACAGTGATAAGATGAACAGATAGTTTACAAGTCCAGCACTGTTTACTAACTGTGTGACCATGAGCCATTATCACTAATCCTTTACCACATCCGTAAAAGGGGGCATTAATAATTCTTTCCTCATAAAGCTGCAGGGAGGATTCAGCGAGGTGCCCATGCTACATGCTGAACAGGGCCTGGCATAGAGGAAGCTCGACTCCTCCATTTGACCGTCTGGACACCTCCCTTCTCTTCCCCACCTCCCTGGGGGCTGTCTTCTGCTTGGATTTGGTCACCTGAGGGCACCAGGGAGGCAGGAGAGGGAAGATGAGATATATATACTAAGGCTCTCTACCTGGAGGGTCATCACAGGGCTGCTGAGGTCTCTTGACAGGTAACCTCAAAGCCGAGAGGAGGTGACCGTGCCTGCCTTGGGTTGCCCCTGTCCATGGTTTCCTACGCACTCCCTGTGGCACTGTGAATAGTCCCTTTGTTGACCTCTCCTCAGGTCACCCTGCTGGGGTGCACCATGGGATAAAGTAGCTGTACGGAGCGGCGGTGATTTTTTTTTTTTTTGGAGTAGAAGTTTAAGCACCAACCAAATTATAATACAGACACTGCGAAATACATACTGTAATGCAACTAAACTCCCCCACCCGCAGAAGGTGGTTGGGATACTTCAGACCATTCCCTACTTCTCAGACCTCTTCATTACACGCCTCAGGAGTAGCTTTCTCTTTGGGAAAAAGCCTCCGGTCACTTACAGTTTCCCCAATTTAGAAAACAACAATAACTGGGGCGCCTGGGTGGCTCAGTCGGTTGGGCACCCGACTTCGGCTCAGGTCATGATCCCACAGTTCGTGGGTTCGAGGCCTGAGTCGGGCTCTGTGCTGACAGCTCGGAGCCTGGAGCCTGCGTCAGATCCCGTGTCTCCCCTCTCCCGCTCACACTCTGCCTCTCGCTCTCCTTCAAAAATAAATAAACATTAAAAAAAAAGAAAATAACAAAAACAATGAGAATTTTTTTAGTGCACATACGTCACTAACATTGATGTTGCTTATCTGAAACGTATTCACCGCCTGTATTCAAATCTAGCTGGATAGCCTGTGTTTTATCTGGCAACCCTACCGGTCATGGGAGGACTTGGACCCTTTCACTCATTGTTTCATAAGTGCATATTTAAGAAGACACTTGCCTTTAAAACGGGGTGGGAAAGTCAGGCTCCGTGATGAACCCGTACCTCCTTATGGAAAAACACGTTCACTACCCACCTGAGTTCACAAGAGCGTACAGAGAGGCCAACTCTGGGTCACATTCTATTCGCGACACGCCAGCTGTGTCTGCCCTTCCCTCCATCCCTGCCACGTGCAACTTGTCCTACACACCACTCCTGCCCGAGGAGACTAAGTAGTCCGGCTGGTTGGACCGGGAGAAGGACCACTGCCTGACGGTGACCGAAGTTACCTGGTACAGAAAGGTGAGCTGAACCAATCAGATTTCTGGTACCTCCAGAGAATTTCGACTATGACAATGCGGTCACTAGCAATGGCAGCTGTGGGAACTGAAAAGATGCCCTGATAAGCCTTGTGCAAACTGAATTTGTAAGAAGCAGAAGTTGGGGTAGAGGAAATAGGGTCATCAAAAAGAAAGAATCCAACTGCAGAGCAGAAATCAGCAGACTTGCAAAGAATAGCTAGGGTCCGTTAATGAAGGAGCACCATGGGAAAGCTCCATTCACTCAAGGTCTCCAGAGCCTCTCGGGCTGCAAAACCAGCCTCTGGTTCCTGTCTCCTCAAGGCTCAGTTGTGTCGCTTTTTCTTGCATGGTGAAGGACGCACATCCCTTCTATACTTAAAATACTTCCTTCTCGGGGCGCCTGGCTGGCTTAGTCAGTCAAGACTTAACAACCTTCATTGTTAGGAAGGTCTTCCATATCCAACCACATTTTCATCACCCATATTTCTTCAGCCTAATAAAACATGCTTCCAAGGCTCTCCCTCTATGGCCCAGATGCTTTCATCAGCTACTTTGGATTATTGAATATTTCTTATTACCACTTCCACCTTTGTCTGATTTCTCACATTCCTGTAGAGGCAACTATGGATATAGAAATATCCGTTTAATAAGCTAAAGTGACTTCCACACCTTGGCTGCAGTACACAAAATACAACAATCAACATTTCAGTGAGACCTTGTGCCTGATAATTCAGGAATAACTCATACAAGATCTTGACAGCTTTGACACCGATGACAAAATCATTCCCTTTCCCATATCAAGCAGTAATAAAGTTGGCAAAGCACATTTGAAACTCCCAAGGAAACAAGTTACAAATGATTCTACGTAAACAATTCTATGTAAATAAAATGACTTCAACCCCCACTTTTGTTGACAGAGATGCGGAAACCTCAGGTTCCAAGGGGTCCTAAAGAAAATGGACAAGGACTCCAGTAATGAATACCACCAGGAATTTAAGTATTAGAAGCCAGGGATTTGAGAAACTCATCGGTGAGGCATCTAAAAGACTTGGTAAGTGGGTGTTATTACGACAGGCGGTTCACTTTTGGCGTCAGCTTGCCAGATTATATACAAAATAAGAAACACAGAAAAGGAATTTCAGAGCTTCAATCTATTTAACATTTTTTTAAATTTTTTATTAAAAAATTTTTTAATGTTTATTCATTTTTGAAAGAGAGACAGAGACAGAGACAGAGCATGAGTGGGGGAGGGGCAGAGAGAGAGAGCAAGACACAGAATCCAAAGCAGGCTCCAACCTCCGAGCTGTCAGCACTGAGCCCGACGTGGGGCTCGAACTCACGGACTGTGAGATTATGACCTGAGCTGAAGTCAGGTGCCCCAAAAGAAATTTTTTTTTAAGTTCATTTTCAGTAATCTCTACATTCAACGTGGGGCTCAAACCCATGATCCCAAGATCAAGAGTCACATGCTCTTCCAAAACTGAGCCAGGCAGGTGCCCAGCGTTTCACTCTAAATTCACTTTTGCTTGAAGCTAGTACATACAATGCTGTGCCCTGCTTAACTGGCACAGTCCATCTGGAAAATACATAGTTCCAGAGCCTCAAAAAGTTGGTAAACTTGTAATGTGCAGGAGTAGTGAATGATAGCAATGTACGTGTAGGATAGCATATAATCCAAAAGCAGTGATGGGAGCAAGAGAAGAGATTTAAACCAATTGAGCAAAGATTTGTGATAATAATTACTCAAAATGCGGCTAATATAAGCAAACTCATGATGCCATTTTAAGGGTTCAATTATGGTGTCTGGTCATGTCAATTTTATAACAAAAAGCATTGAGAGACAAACATTTACAGCAATAAATAGGAACATTTTATTAACAGAAGCCATAATAAATAATGATAAAAATAATAATCTTGAATTTATGTTCCAAATATAGCAATAAATACATAACATAAAAATGTATAAAAATAAGGTAGAAATGTAACTACAATGAAGAGATTTTAATCCTCTGCTTTCAGAACACTATCAAAAAGAGTATTAATAAGGATACTACAGATCTGAATAATTTATTATATTGCTCAGTACCTCTTAGATAAAGATCTGCAGGCAATCCCTCTCAGGGCTCACAGCCAAGACAGAATTTCCTCTCCTGATGAAGAGATACTCTTTTTTAGCTCTGCAAAACTTTGAAAGCATTTAAGAGAGATTCTGAAATATAAAACCCATGTAGTTCCTATTTTGTTGAGGATGCTAGAAAGCGCAGGGTCAGACTTTGCTCTTAACAATGTCATTTCCTTAAGCCATGACTTTTTAATATAGTGTTAATTTCCTCCCTCTCTACTTGGGTTTCTGCCTTCTAACATGTATTCCTGGTGCTGATCTTAGTGTATCTGTGCTTTTATTCTAAACCACCTGAAATCCTTTTTTGAAAGCAAATCATGAAAAATAAATCAGTACAAATGCAGTCTGAACATGGCATCTAATGACACAGAAAAGTGGTACAGACCTGTTGGAAATCCTTGGTCATCCTTGGAATGGGCTTTTTCAAGCCTGGACAGGACAGACAGGCTTCCCTGGGCCACGGCTTTTAAAGGACTCCTTATCATTTGCATAGACCAGCATTAAAATACATGGCCAATCCTGGTTCAGATGGAAGATCCTTTGGCTGACTATCATACTGTCTCTGCTGCTCTCGTTGGAATCTGTGTCTCTGACAAGCCTTATGTGCATGGTCCGTCTCCTCCTGGTTCCTGGCTTGCTGTCCCCGTGTTGGCTTCCCCAGCACTGATCTTTTTCCAACATTTACTGGCATCCCTACTAAGAACCATTTTCACCTAGCAAATCCAGCAAGCTGCCTAATTCCTCCAAGAGCCAACTCTTGTCTGAGCCCAGATCTGATCAAGCCTGCCTTGGTCCTGGCACCGTGGGGGACACCATAAGGGTCACATGCAGTCAAGGGAATTCAAAACACATGCTTTCTTTCCAAGTCTCTCTATCAATATACAGTGAAGATTACAGAATAAGAAACAACCAGAGAAGCACTTTGTCCTTATAATAAAGTATCAATTGCACATATTAGTGCTATAAACTTGAAAAAGACAAAGGCAGATGGAAATGTTAATTCCATCTCAAAAAAATCTCTGCAAGAAAAATTACAAATATCTTAATACCTTCAATGCCTCTCTTCAAGTAAAAGCTCAACTTCCCACGTTTCTTCTAAATATCTCACTCATTGACTCATCAGCTAGCTATTGGCCATCTACTGTGTGTCAGGTCTGGGTTGAGCACTGGGGACACAAGAGTGAAGGAGAGATAGTGAGCTTATGGTTTAGTAGAGGGGCAATCTGGCTCACAACAGGGGTAAGCACAGGGTGTTGTGGGCGCACAGACTGGCTGCCCTGGGTTCCCGGAGTAGGGGAGGCCTGAAGATGAGGAGGGGCAGGACTAGAGGTTGCCTCCCCTGGGGGTGAGAACAATGAATAGAGGTGGTGCGGGTGGACACAAGAGGAATGCACAGGGGAGAGGATTTGATGAGGGGATTTGATGAGAAGGAGGGGAGAGGTGCGGATAATAGCAGGCCCTGCTTTCAGCAGAAGAATGGCACCTTCACTGTGATGGGCCACACAGGACGCTTGATGGAAGAGGGGAGATGATGCCTGGGGTCAGTTATGCGTGTAAGGGGTAGAGGGGGGGGGGAGAAAAAGAGAAAGGGAGTGGGGAAAAGTGGGGGTGGGGGGGAGGTTGAAGACTGATGATCCCAGGACTACTAACATCTCCACTGACCACAGATGCTGGAGCAGAAGGTGGAGATGACCGTACACACTTGCCCTCTCTCACTAGCTGGGTCAAGTTGACTCTACAGCCTTACACCCACCAACTCGGACCACATGGTATGTGTGCTGGAAGGATCCCATTTGCCTGGGCTACAAGCAAGCTGAGTGCCTTGGAGAAAAATCTGGTAAAATCATCTTTTTTTTTTTTTTTTTTTTTAAGTTCAATGCAATTCTTTTTTTTCTTTTTTTTTTTAATTTATTGTCAAGTTAACTAACATACAGTGTACACGATGTAGTCTTGGCTTCGGGAGTGAACTCCCGTGATTCATCAACTACATACAACACCCAATGCTCATCCCAACTAATGCCCTCCTCAATGCCCATCACCCATTTTCCCCACTCCCCCAGCCCCCCATTCCCATGAACCCTCAATTTGTTCTCTGTATTTTAAGAGTCTCTTATGGTTTGGATTCCTCTCTGTTTGTAACTTATTTTTCCTTCCCTTCCCCCATGGTCTTCTGTTAAGTTTCTCAAATTCCACATATGGATGAAAATATGTGATATCTGTCTTTCTCTGACGGACTTATTCACTTAGCATAATACCCTTCAGTTCCATCCATGTTGTTGCAAATGGCAAGATTTCATTATTTTTCATCAGGGAGTAGTATTCCATTGTATCTATACAGCACATCTTTATCCATTCGTCATTTGATGGGCATTTGGGTTCTTTCCATACTTTGGCTATTGTCGATAGTGCTGCTATAAACATTTGGGTAAATATGCCCCTACGAATCAGCACTCCTGTATCCTTTGGATAAATTCTTAGTAGTGCTATTGCTGGGTCGTAGGGTAATTCTATTTTTAATTTTTTGAGGAACCTCCACTAGGTTTTCCAGAGTGGCCAGACCAGTTTGCATTCCTGCCAACAGTGCAAGAGGGTTCCCCTTTCTCCAAATCCTTGCCAACATCTGTTGTTCCCAGAGTTGTTAACTTCAGCCACTCTGACTGGTGTGAGGTGGTATCTCAATGTGGTTTTGCTTTGTATTTCCCTGATGATGAGTGATGTTGAACATCTTTTCATGTGTGTGTTGGTCATCTGGATGTCTTCTTTGGAAAAATGCCTATTCGTGCCTTCTGTCCATTTCTTCACCGGATTATTTGTTTTTTGGGTGTTGAGTTTGGTAAATTCTTTGCGATTTTGGATACTAACCCTTTATCTGATAAGTCATTTGCAAATACCTTCTCCCATCCCACTGGTTGCCTTTTAGTTTTGTCGATTATTTTCTTTGCTGTGCAGAAGGCTTTTATCTTGATGAAGTCCCAATAGTTCATTTTTGCTTTTATTTCCCTTGCTTTCAGAGACATGTTGAGTAAGAAGTTGCTGCAGCCAGGGCCAAAGAGGTTGTTGCCTGTTTTCTCCCATAGGATTTTGATGGTTTCCTGTCTCATATTTTAGGTCTTTCATCCATTTTGAATTTATTTTTGTGTATAGTGTAAGAAAGTGATCCAGTTTCATTCTTCTGATATTGCTGTCCAGTTCTCCCAGCATCATTCGTTACAGAGACTGCCTTTCTTCCATTGGATAATCTGTCCTGCTTTGTAAAAGATTAGTTGGCCATACATTTGTGGGTCCAGTTCTGGGTTTTCTATTCTATTCCATTGGTCTATATGTCTGTTTTTGTGCCAATACCATACTGTCTTGATGATTACAGCTTTGTAGTAGAGGCTAAAGTCCAGGATTGTGATGCCTCCAGCTTTGGTTTTCTTTTTCAACATTACTTTGGCTATTCAGGGTCTTTTGTGTTTCCATACAAATTTTAGGATTGTTTGTTCTAGCTCAGTGAAGAATGCTGGTGCTATTTTGATTGGAATTGCATTGAATGTGTAGATTGCTTTGGGTAGCATCAATATTTTAACAATATTTGTTCTTCCAGTTCATGAACACAAAATATTTTTCCATTTCCTTGTGTCTTCTTCAATTTCTTTCATAAGCATTCTATAGTTTTCAGCATACAGACCTTTAACCTCTTTAGTTAGGTTTATTCCTAGGTATTTTATGGTTCTTGGTACAGTTGTACATGAGACAAATTCCTTGGTATCTCTTTCTATTGCTTCATTATTGGACCATTTGTATAGAAATTCGCAGAATCATCTTCTTGGCCCAATTCCCTGGGGCCTACAACTTTTGGAAAGGAGGAACAATAAAACCTGAGAAATAACTTAAAAAGAGGGATTCTCCAAAAGCCCTAGAGTTGCAGTCCAGAGGCCTCTTTTGCTCTGGTTCTCACTCAGCTTTCCAAAGGTAAGTGCAGGGTGCCCTTCTTCCCAAGTAGAAGGCTCAGGTCCTCTCAGGGTAGCAGCATGTAGGTGACCACATGACCAAGAGTCAAGCCAAAGTAGATTAATGAGCCACAAATAGGCTGGATGAAGCAAACTACTGCCAGCAGCTCAAGACAAACTATAGACTGAACTGAGCAGGAATTTTACAGAAGAGAGAATGAACATTGATCCTCACTCCAAGTGCAGGGAAAGGCCTTCCTGACCTTTGATGTAAACTTGTCCCGATATATGTGATTCTTGGAGTAAAACTAGGTGGAACATAAGAATGCTCAGTCCTTGGAAGAGTTTGACAAATCACACAAGTGGAAAGGCCAATGGTATTTCTACTTTTGATCTGCTAATGACTGACTTAGGCAGTTGGAAGTATGGTACCTAATTCAGAGCAACCAATGACCAACCAGAGTTAAAGGTTTCAGGAGAGATGATGGAGTGTTATTTTTTTTAATGTTTATTTATTTTTGAGAGAGAGAGAGACAGAGAAAGAGAGAGAGAGAGAGAGAGAGAGAGCAGGGGAGGGGCAGAGAGAGAAGGAAACACAGAATCTCAAGCAGGCTCCAGGCTCTGAGCTGTCAGCGCAGAACCCATGAACTGTGAGATCATGACCTGAGCCAAAGTTGGATGCTTAACCCACTGAGCCACCCAGGTGCCCCTAATTTGGTGTTTTTGAGAGGAAGAGGAAGAAAACCAAAGATGTAGCCTTTCACCCAGACATGGGGACAAAGTAAATTCAAAGTAGATGAGGATAGAGAAATATGCTTTTTTCAAATCTACACATACACACACACACAGACACACACACACAGACACACACACACACACACACACACACACACACACATCACCTTCTGAACTATGAACATATTAATCTAAATTCTTTTTAAAATTATTCCCTTTGAAAGTAAAGGGATGGAGACATGCAGAAGAAGGAACCTGGACCACTTTCTTACACCATACACAAAAATAAACTCAAAATGGATGAAAGACCAAACGTAAGACAGGAAGCCATCAAAATCCTTGAGGAGAAAGCAAGCAACAACCTCTTTGACCTTGGCCACAGCAACTTCTTACTCAGCACATCTCCAGAGGCAAGGGAAACAAAAGCAAAAATGAACTATTGGGACCTCATCAAAATAAAAAGCTTCTGCCCAGTGAAGGAAACAATCAGCAAAACTAAAAGGCAACTGATGGAATGGGGGAAGATATTTGCAAACGACATATCAGATAAAGGGTTAGTATCCAAAATCTATAAACAGTTTCTCAAACTCAACACCCAAAAAACAAATAATCCAGTGAAGAAAAGGGCAAAACACATGAATAGACACTTCTCCAAAGAAGACATCCAGTTGGCCAACCAACACATGAAAAAATGCTCAACATCACTCATCATCAGGGAAATACAAATGAAAACCACAATGAGATACCCCTCACCCCTGTCAGAATGGCTCACATTAACAACTCAGGCAACAACAGATATTGGTGAGGATGCGGAGAGAGAGGATCTCTTTTGCATTGTTGGTGGGAATGCAAGCTGGTGCAGCCGCTCTGGAAAACAGTATGGAGGTTCCTCAAAAAATTAAAAATAGAACTACCCTACGACTCAGCAATTGCACTACTAGGTATTTATCCAAGGGATACAGGTATGCTGTTTTGAAGGGTCACATGCGCCCCCATGTTTATAGCAGCACTATCGACAATAGCCAAAGTATGGAAAGAGCTCAAATGTCCATCGATGGATGAATGGATAAAGAAGATATGGTATATATATATACAATGGAGTATTACTCAGCAATCAAAAAGGAATAAATTTGCCATGTGCAACTACGTAGATGGAACTAGAGGGTATTATGCTAAGTGAAATTAGTCAGAGAAGGACAAATATGTGACTTCACCCATATGAGGACTTTAAGACACAGAACAGATGAACATAAGGGAAGGGAAACAAAAATAATATAAAAACAGGGAGGGGGACAAAGCATAAGAGACTCATAAATATGGAGAACAAACAGAAGGTTCCTGGAGGGGTCGTGGGAGGGGGGGATGGGACTAAATGCGTAAGGGGCATTAAGGAATCTACTCCTGAAATCATTGTTGCACCATATGCTAACCTATTTGGATGTAAATTTAAAAATAAACTATTAATAAAACCCACAAATAAAACAAAATAAAATAAAATAAAATAAAATAAAATAAAATAAAATAAAATAAAATAATACCCTGACCACTAGAAGATTCAGATTGCAGAACTCTTTGATGAGTCAGTGAATACCATTTCCTAGAAAATTTACAGATTGCATCTATGTAAAAACTATTAGCTCTTGCACAGGCTTGGGCATATGTCTGCATGATAGTAAGGGTTAAAGCTGTGAGCATATGGGCACACGGAGTCAAGGGCAAGTCACAGGTGCCCTCTGATTTAGTTTTGACATAAAGAAAGTAGATTTATGGCCTGCAAGCTTCTGACAAGTGTTTCTGTAGCTTGTTCCTAGCACTCCTTTGTGCAATTTACCAGTTTACCCAACACAGAAAGAGAGTCTTTTCAAGATGAGCTTCCAGAGAGGCCCTTCAGTTAATCACTTTCTCAGAGCAAGTGTCCTTTGCCATCTTTCCTTAAAAGCATATAATAATCTATTTCAAGGAAGCCTAAAATATAGCTCTTTTCCAAGGAACAGTGACTTTTCAAGACCTCTGGGGCAAGCAGCGGAGGGAGGAGGGCCTTTAAAGTAGGTCTGGACTCAGAAGGCTTTCATCTTTCCCGAGATTAGTTTTCTCACCTAAATGTCTGCAACAGCCTCCTGATTTGGGGCCCATGGAATTGCATTAAGCAGTGGCCCTGGATGAATACTATTGCTGTAAAAGAGAATAAAATCTGACTCGGCTTCTCGGAAGCCAGTGTAAAGAGGAAAGTTCAGTAAGAATTGTGTGTAGTTAGCTGAGACAAAGAACTGTAAGCGTGTCTGATGGGAAGGAGAGGTTTTCCTGGTACTGAATTCTGAAAGTCCTTGCAGGGGGTCCTACTCAGGAACATTGAGTGATTTGTTGGACAACGTTTTCAACAACAGTTGCCTTGTAAGTGCAAAAGCTGAAATAAATTGTCTTATCTTGTAGTAACCACTCACCAAAATAGAAAGCATAATACGCAACTTTAATTCAATGAAGATTTTGTTTGGAGTTGACCTGAATTGGATCAAGTTAATGGTCTTCCAGTGACTGAACTTGACTCAAAGACAGAATCTAAAATTAATAGAAGAGTGTGGAGATGGGTAGGTCCTGTGAGTTATATTTCCTAAATTCATGTCTCTCAGGGGAATTTTTTTTCAAATTAAATTCAAGTTAGATAACATACAGTGTCGTCTTGACTTCAAGAATAGAACCCAGTGGTTCATCTCTTATATATGACACTCAGTGCCCATCCCAACAGTGCCCATCCCCATGCCCTCCTTAATGCCCATCACCCATTTAACCACCCCCCCAGCAAACCTCAGTTTGTCTGTATTTAAGAGTCTCTTATGGTTTGCCTCCCTCTCTGTTTTTATCTTATTTTTCCTTCCCTTTTCCTATGTTCATCGTGTTGTGTTTCTCAAATTCCACATATGAGTGAAATCATGTATCTGTCTTTAACTGACTTAATTTCACTTAACATAATACCCTCTAGTTCCATCCACATTGTTGCAAATGGCAAGATTTCATTCTTTTAACTCCTGTTAAAATCCCCTTTGATTTGATGAAAAAGAATGAAATCAAAGGAGATGATAAGGATCCAGATTATTCTCTCTAGAAAGGTGTGGAGTGTTTATGGTATATACCAGAGGATCAGCAAAACCATACCTATGGGCCAAATCTGTCCGACTATATGGTTTTGTATGGCCCTTGTGGAAAGAATGTTGGGTTTGTTTTTTTTTTTTACACATTTTTTCTAACGGTTGGAAGAAATCAAAAGAAGAATAATATTTTGTGACATGTGAGAATAACATGAAATTCAAATTTTAGTGTTTATAAATAAAGTTTTAATTTTTTTTTGAGAGAGAGTGAGAGTGAATGGGAGAGGGGGCAGAAGGAATGAAAGAATCTTAAGCAGGCATGACCTGAGCCAAAATCAAGAGTTGGTGTCTTAACCAACCGAGCCATCCAAGCACTCTGTCTATAAATAAAGTTTTATTGGAACACATTTACATTTCGTCTATGAATGATTTCATACTGCAATAGCAGAGTAAAGTCATTGTGGTCTGAAAAGTCAAAAATATTTACTATGTGGCTCTTTACAGAAAAAGTTTACCAACATCAGGAATTTATTGCTGATTGATGACAAACCTCAAAGCTCTTGAGACCAGACAAATGAATTATAGGATTCCCCAGTGGGAGCCACACTTAGATTATAGGCCCAAAATAATTTAGAAAGAGACTCCGAATTTCCTTCAGGAAGTCTCATTTAATCTTTTAACCATTTAATGGTTGGCCTCCCTCCTATTTGTATGGATGAGAAAACAGACGTCAGGTATTAAGAAATGGCACAAACAGATTTCCAGGTACATGAGGTAAAACAAAGCAGGTCTGTAGAGTCTTCACTGGCAATGTCATCAAAATAAACAAACATAGAAGAAAATCCAAAAATTTTGGGTGTAACCGAAATGCAGCCGAACATGAGAAAGCACTGTGGATATCTTTAACCTTATTGAAGATTGATCTTAGGCCATAGACTTCAAAACTTGGTTGGTAACCAAGGAAAAAACCAGAAGCAGAGCCCTAAGGAAAAGTAAGTCAACAGGGTCAAAAGAACTCTCAGTAATTATGCTCAATTTACAAATGAAGTGAGAGATGAGTCAGCAGCCCTGGAAAAGTCAAAGTCAAGATTTGCAGGGACAGGCAGGGCAGCTGAGGATGTCAGTTTCCAGGGCATTGTGCTGAGTCGGAGAAATGAATACGAGGCCTTGGAGGTGGGACCTATTATTGGCTGAGTGGAGAGAGATTTTTCCTCTCTTCTGAGGTTCCACATTATTTCAGCAAAGGAACCCAGCCGAACACTGCACTCAGCCCAGACTAGCTATTTCCTCCCTCGCACCCACACCCGTATTCTTGGTTTACAGAAAAGCGGAGAGAAACCAGCATGGTGCTCTTAAAAGGCAGGGAATGGGAAAGATACTCTATTCCTGGTGAAAATGGAAACAGTGACGATTTGAATGGATGGCACGAGGGAAATGTAAGAAATGCTGAAGAAAAACACAAAGAAATTAAGGAAGTTAAGAGGATAGATGGTACATAAGGAGAAAAATAAAGACAATCCTCTATAAGAATTATCTATAAGGATAACTGGGACCTTTGCAAAAGCTGATGGAATAGAAATAAATATTCAGAAACATAATTCCAGAGATTTTCCCGGAAGTGATAGCAGAACTGATGGGAAGTAGCCGCAACACTTTTTAAATGAAGGTTTAACATTAAAAAAAGTATCAACATTTGCTTCCAAGTTAATGAGCTTCAAACATAAAGAATATTTCAGGCACATAGACAGAGAAAACAAGATACCTACAAGGGGGGATAATCGATCAAGTGAGTCTCAAAAAGCTCTTCAGCAATGTTAAGAGAAAAAGACTTTCGAAGTTCTGAGGAAAAAGGTAACCCAGAAATATTACAGACTACAAAGTTGTTGTTTAAACAGGCAGGTATTATTTCTCGAAATTTTAGAGAACTCAGGTCACATAGAACCCATAAAGCCTCTTGGAAAAGCTACTAACCTATATAATCCAGCCAATCAAATCCACTCAGGAATGGGACAGTCACGGTAAAAGGGCTGATGGTGATCACAGAAGTCTTTTAAATTTTAAATTAAGACTGAACAGCTGGGAGAAACAGAACTCATAAAGAATGCAAACGTCACAATTCCTGGCAAGTTTCAAATATATAAGCAACAAAAATCAGGAGGTGAATGCAAAGGGAGGAAGGAGCACAAGTAGGAGTTCGTATCACCTCTGTTTTCCTAACAAAGGATCCATCTGTACTGTTCAAAATTAAGCTTGCTTGCCTGCTCGCTTGCTTCCTTCCTTCCTTTGTTTCCTTCTTTATTTTTAATTTATATCCAAGTTAGTTAGCATATGGTGCCATAATGATTTCAGGAGTCGATTCCAGTGATTCATCCCCTACAACACCCAGTGCTCATCCCAACAAGTGTCCTCCTTAATGCCCCTTCCCCATTTAGCCCATCCCCCACCTAAAACCCCTCCAGCAACCCTAAGCATACTTTCTTTTAAAAATTACCGACCAACCCCTTTTATTAAAAAAATTTTTTTTAAATATTTATTTTTGGGAGACAGAAAGACAGAGTGCAAGCAGGGGAGGGGCAGAGAGAGAGGGAGACACAGAATCCAAAGCAGGACCCAGGCTCTGAGCTGTCAGCACAGAGCCTGATGTGGGGCTCAAATTCATTAACTGTGAGATCATGACCTGAGCCAGAGTTGGATGCTCAACGGACTGAGCCACCCAGGTGCCCCCCAAAAAGTTACCAAGTGTTAATGACTTTCATAATTTCTTTTCTTAACCCTGGAAGGATAGTCTATAAAAAATCTCTGGTGGTGAAAAAGCATTATTTGAAATTCATCCACCCCTTCTGTTTCTATTGCTTTTGTCCAATTCAACTACAATGAACTTTACGGTAAATTTATACTGTGATTTTATATATAATTCAAGCAAAATTAACAGGATTATTTATAACACAGTCCTATGTGTAGGTAAACCCCCGGGAACATTATATTTATCTATTTCTATCCATTTCCTTTTCATCTGTGTGCACAGAGAGAGATATCTGGAAATAAGATCTGGAAATAATGCCGCCCTCATTTGGGGATATAGAACTTTGGGTGATTGTTGCGTTTTCCCCCCTTCTTATAGTTTTATATTTCTTGAGCTTTTTTGTATTGTTTTAGTCACTTTCAAAATGTATACACAGTAAAATTCACTATCTCTGGTATATGGTCATTTGAATTTAGACACATGCATAGTCAAGTAACTTCCACCAAAATGAAGCCATGGAACTGGTCCATCACCCCAGTCTTGTCTTGTGCTACCCATTTGTTTTCCACCCCTTCCCGCCCCCCCCCACTCCCTGCCCCTCAAACCACTAATCCCTTCTCTCTTCCTATAATTTGGGGCTTTTTCCAGAATTTCAAACACATGGAATAACACCGTATGTCTAGCCTTTTGGGTCTGGCTTCTTAGCACAATCCATTTGAGATTCATCAGTGGTTCTCAATGTTGGCTGAATTATAAAATCATCTGGGGAGATTTAAAAATCCTGATGGCCAGACCAGAGGTTAAATAAAAATGAGAGTGTCCAGAGACCCAAGTGTCAGTATTTTAAAGCTTTCCTACGTGATTCGATGGACAGTCAAGGGTGTGGACCACTCGAGTTCCAAACTGTTCCAAACCCCATAATTTTGTCAGCTTTCTCAAACCTGTTTTCAGTTAGGTTCGCTCTACTGGAGCTGGTTCACCCTTTGCTGGGGGCCGGGGGTGGGGGCTCACTTGTGCATCGTAGGGTGTTGAATAGCACCCCTTGCTTCTACCCACCCGATGCCAGCGGCACACCCCCAGCCCAAGTTGTGACAAACCAAAATGTCTCCAGACTTTGCCAAATATCCCTTTGGGGGCAAAATCACATCTAGTTGAAAACTGCCGTTCTGCTGCAAACCGCAGCAAACCAAACATAATTCAGTGGAATGTAGATGCTCTTATAACACGCCACAGTTTCTTTTGTGTTTATCCTATCTGCTCATGTTTCCACTCCAACTTCATTAAGCAAACTAGGAACAAGCTATTTCCACTTTAATTTTGAGATCAAGTTGCCAACAACCAGCAGAGGGCACCTCTAAATATTGACTGAGGCTTCTAATTTCTTCTGGGCTCCTGTGGAGTGGTGATAAGATAGAGGGCACAGCTTGGCCCCACAACCCCTGGGCATGGGACTAGGGGAGAGTAGGGAGGAAGACGGGACCGAAGACTCATGAATGATCCAGGGAGAGAAAAGAGAACAAAAGGGAGCCAGGCGGTCCGAGACGTGGGCCACTGAGCTGGTAATTAGTTCCAGAAACTAATAAGGATTCCTTGGAAGAAGTAAGACTGCCTCCAGTTCCCTGGAAGGGGTATGGAGAAACACCTACCTAGACTTTCCTCCTTTCTCCTGGTCTAACCCAACTGCCCCTGAAGAAGAACACATGACAAACGCATGACATCCTTTACCGCCCCCCTCCGTGACCTTGTGAGGGAGTCTGAGATAGTGTATTGCAATGGCCTGAGTGCATCACAATCTAAAAGTGCTATAATGTGTTCCACTTAGGGTATGCCATCTGGTTCTCTGGAGGGGGTCAAAGTTCCATAAGTCTTGCCTCTTGGCTTCTGTCAGGCAGCCTTTGTGATTATACTGAGTAAAATATCACCACTCCACTCAGTCTTCTTAAGAGCCATGAACTCTTCTAAAAATAGGTCTTCTAAAGTCAGCTTTGATTACGCACTCCTTCTCATTTACCAGCAGGCTTGCCCTTCCCTCAGGTTTGTTTCTTTTCTGATGGCAGCGTATATCGCAAACTCCTTTCACAGGGGGCTTGGTCTGATGGTTCAAACAGTTCTAGCCTGATACCTCTCTAGACGTTTGCCAAACCAGAGCGGTGCCCATCTTAAGAGGAGAACAGCCACCTAAGGGAGCATCCTATTCTTCTGCAAATGTATTTTACCATTTTAAAATAACACACATATGTGGAGGAAACTTAAATGCACCTTACTAAGTGAAAGAAGCTGATCTGAAAAGCCTACGTACTATGTGTGTCCAACAATAGGACATTCTAAAAAAGGACAAACTATGGAGATGGTAAAAAGATCAGTGGCTGCCGAGCATTAGAGAGGAAGGAGGGATGAGCAGGTGATCTTGGAATCTTTAGGGCAGTGAAACTACTTCGTATGATGCTCTAATGATGGATACATGTCATTATACATTTGTCCAAACCCACAGAATGTACACCAAGAACGAATCCTGAGGCCCCTAGGGGGCTCAGTTGGTTGGGCATCTGATTCTTGGTCTGGGCTCAGGTCATGATCTCCCAGTTCATGGGTTGAAGCCCCGCATCAGGCTCTGTGCTGGTGGTGCAGAACCTGCTTGGGATTCTGTCTCTCCCTGTCTCTGCCCCTCCCCCACTGATGTGGGTGCTCTCTCTCTCTCTCTCTCTCTCTCTCTCTCTCAAAATAAATAAGTAAACTTAAAAAAAAATCCTGATGTAAACTCTGGATTTTGATTGATAATAATGTGTCAATGTAGGTTAATCATTTGTAACAAATGTGCCACTCTAAGGGGATGATAATGAGGGAGAGTGTGCATGAGTTAGGGCAGGGGGCCTATGGAAAATCTCTGTATCTTCTGCTCAGTTGAGCTGTGAACCTATTACTTCTTTATTTTTTTTTAAGTTTATTTATTTTTGGCACAGAGAGTGAGCGTGAGCTAGAGAGGGGCAGAGAGAGAGGGAGACATGGAATCTGAAGCAGGCTCCAGGCTCTGAGCTGTCAGCACAGAGCCCGACGTGGGGCTTGAGCTCATGAACCGTGAGATCATGACCTGGGCCAAAGTCAGACACTTAGCCAACTGAACCACCCAAGCGCCCCTTGAACCTGTTACTTCTTTAAAAAGAAAATTCTGTTTCTTTTTTTTAATGTTTATTTATTTATTTTGGAAGAGAGAGAGAGCACAAGCAGGGGAGGGGCAGAGAGAGAGAGGGAGAGAGAGAGAGTCCCAAGCAGGCTCCACGCTCAGGGTTCAGTGCGGAGCCTGACGCGGGGCTTGATCTCACAACTGTGAGATCGTGACCTGAGCTGAAATCGAGAGTCAGATGCTTAACCAACTGAGCCACCCAGGCACCCCAGTAAATTCTATTTCTTAAAAAAAAAAAAAAATTATACATACTCAGTACAAAAAAAAATTGCAAAGTACAGAAGAGTAGAAAAAAAGAGAAAATTATCAAAGTTGATTTAATTTGAGGAACAAGAAAATTTTCTACCAGTCTGATATTCCATCATTCTAATTAAATCATTTGCACATTCAAGAGTCCCCATTCAAACATAATTATCTTTGAAGCAAAAGGTTTTAAACTGCAATCGAAATTATTCTTTGGAATACAGGTTAAGAACCTGGGCTGTGGAACCCAGCAAGCCTGCTTTGAGTGCTACTATTCTGGCCATGTATGAGCTGTGTGACCTTGGGCAAATTACTTAAGCTCTTCAGGTGCCAGTTTCCATCAGCTAAAAAATGGGGATGACAATAATAGAACTTAACTCAGAGTTGTTTTATAAGGATTAAATGAATAATGCATGTAAATTCTTTAGGAAACAGTGTAGGGTACTTAGCAAGCAGTTTTGAACCCTCTATCTAAGAACTTTGTAATAACATCTCTTGAACATACACTGGGTTTTAAGAGTCCTAAGCTTTTTTTTTTAATTTTTTTAATGTTTATTTATTTTTGAGAGAGAGACAGACAGAACACGAGTGGGGGAGGGGCAGAGAGCAAGGGAGACACAGAATCCAAAACAGGGTCCAGGCACTGAGCTGTCAGCACAGAGCACGATGTGGGGCTCAAACCCATGAGCCGTGAGAACATGACCTGACCCGAAGTCAGACGCTTAACTGACTGAGCCACCCAGGCGCCCCAAGAGTCCTAAACTTTCAATGAGTATTATGGGCTTTGGAGTATTTCTATTTGCCAGTTTCAAAATATACTCAGTTCAGTATAAGGTCCCTAGAAAGCATAATAAAATTTTCAAATAGGTCCTCTAGGCCAGCACCCTTATTTTACAGATGAATAAAATTGAGCCTAGAGAGATTAAGTGCCTGACCCAGTTGATCTCAGAGCTGGGATTCTTTAGAGAAAATATACGAAGACTGGTTCTATATCCACTTTTAAACAAATTCCTTATTCCAAACATAGTTAATCCCAATGTAATAATGTTACTTGTTTCGTAGATGACATATCTTGGTAAGTTACAAACTGTAGAAATGTTAAGACCATATGGGTCCAGGTCAGAAAGTTGTTTCTGTCTCTTAAAAGGTGAAAAAGACAACTGTGACCTAGGCATAGTTCCTGGCATATAGTGAGTGATTAATAGGGATTGATAATACACAAGTTAATATTGTGAAAAATTACATTTTTTAGTGAGAATGGGGCAGAACAATTATGCCCACTAGTGAACTATTTATGCCCAAAAGCTTGAGGACATTGGAGACCAAATTTACACTTTGAGACAGCACACATGAATGATTATGTCATCTGAGAGGGATACAGACTAGAGTTTATTAAGAGGTTAGAAGACACTCTGAATCCACTCTGTGAGAAGAAGCTGAGAGAGTTGTATGACTTAGCAGGATTGTGATTCATCCAGATTGGAATTTACCCAGAACAGGAATCTAAACATGTGGGGCAATTTTTATCTTCTCTTGCCATTTTGTTTTCCCCCAAGGTGATCTAATGGATGGGGTTACCACATCACACAAATTGAGCAGACTCCAATCAAGAACAACAGAATGGCTAACATGGAGACTACTGATGGCTCCGATATAATGTTATGTCATATTTAAGAAAATTGAAACTCACAACAATCACATATAGATTTAACCAGGCTTCCCCTTGAAATCCCTGCTCACAAACTTTGCCAGTTTTGGTATTTGGGTTTTCGCTTCACAGTAACTTGTTTCACAGCAAGACATGAGGTCGTCCACTAGACATATGGTGGTGGGAGTCCATACACTGCTTTCACAGGGCTTACAAGGAAACCTCTACCAGAACCAAACACCATCAACAAAAAAGAGCGGGAGCAGAGTGTTGCACACTTTTGACTTCAAAAGGTTACCTGGACATGGGACTGGAGAGTCCCTCCCTTCATTTTAAATTAAACTTAGCCTCTTGTCCCAGCTTCCAACCTAATCTTACCTTTTCGGTGTCACGATGGGTCAGAGAGCAATATTAAGGCTCGGAGTATATTTAAAGGGAAAGTGACGACTTATTTGGTCTAGCACACGGTCCATCCTCATTAGATGAGGATTCTGGCTTTACGAATTCACCTAGTTGCTAAAATTAATTTCGGTACCGGTGCAGCTTTGGGGGTCATTTGCAGATATGCACAGGACAGCAAAAAAATTGAGACATCTGACAGCATACATTCACAGCTGAAGTATAAGAGCAATGCTCTACCTTCTTGTTTCAATTCTCAAGCTGTAAAAGAGAGTCCTTCTCATGGTCCATTTAGTGCCATGGCTTTCACATCTTTTGTGCTTTTTCCTGGTGATTTTGCTGCTTAAATGACACCTGAGCATGATCCTGAAGTGCCGTCTAGTGTCCCTAAGCTCAAGAAGGCTGTGACGTGCTTTATGGAGAAAATATGTGTGTTAGCTAAGCTTCATTCAGGCATGATTTATACTGCTGCTGGCCATGAGTTCAATGTTAATGAAGCAATTGTATATATATTAAGGTATCTAAACAAAAACACACATAAAACTAGGTTATGTATTGATCAATTGATGAAAATCTGTGACCAGTGACTTGCAAGAACCTAACCCTGTATTTCCCCTGGAGGCAACGGTTCAGTATTTGCTAACTCAGTGTTCACAGCAACATTATAGAACATACCTAGTGCAAGTAAGGAGAGTCAACTGTCTCTCCAGGATAGAGATCCCCAAAGATAAGCTAGTAGTTGGATCAATCGTGCTATGCCTTGATCTGAGACATCAATGACACCCCTTCTAACTCTTGACCCCTAAGCTACCACTGAGTAATAGTAGAGGTGATTTGCACAGGTGGCCTGGCAGTGTGGCCTTTGAGACACAGAAGGAGCAACAGGGAAATACTCTTTCCATTCTATGTTGTCTAAGGCTTAGCAGAACTTTGCTAAATCAGAAGTCTGTCTCCTAGAAGTATCAAGTCAGTAAATGGGTGCTTAGAAAATTCAAAACTATGTCAAGGAAAAGTAAAGTACAGCAAGCATAAGCAAATACATAAATTTTAGTTTATGAAGTTATGGGAAAATGTTTTGATACATTTCTTTAATTTCTATTAAAAATGCATTGGGGTGCCTGGGTGGCTTAGCCGGTTAAGTGTCTGACTTTGGCTCTGGTCATGATCTCGCGGTTCACGAGTTCGAGCCACACGTTGGGCTCTGTGCGGACAGCTCAAAGCCTGGAGCCTGCTTCGGATTCTGTGTCTCCCTCTCTCTCTGCCCCTCCCTCACTCACACTCTCTCTCTCTCTCCCCCCCTCAAAAATAAACATTAAGAAAAGGCATTATAATCACAGTCAGAGAAAAGGGGACTTTTAGCAACGTTTGTTTCAGTTCTCCATATGACGATTTTCAGATTATTTTAGTCCTTGGGAAATATGACTTGAAAGCCCTCATTTGCCTTTTGGGGCTTGGTATGTCAATTGCAGTTTTGATCTGTAGATATCCCCAAGACTACCTAGGTATAATTTACTTGGACCTTGTACAAGATGACAAGATGCCAGCTCGAGTTCTTATAGTCTGTTGTCACACAAGAGACATAAGGGCCTTCCCAAACCAGATTGCGTGAGTAGGGACATAGCTCTGTCATCAGGCTATCAATGGAAAGCTGGATTGGATATGGGTGTGGGTCTAACTGGGAGGCTGGGACATCAGTAAGGAGAACTGAGGAGCGCCTCTCATTTAAAAAAAACAAAAAAGGTGTGTGTGTGTTGGGGGGTGGGTATTACCAGCAATATCAGTCAAAGGAGGGGGGGGCACACAGGTGGGGAAGAGTTATCCAAGTGAGCACAAGTGAGTAGATAGACAGTAGATACCCGCAAATGGAAGGCTTTGTTGGTGCAAACATTGACATATTGAAATGATTTGTATTTGGTCTTATTTCCAGTATGTTTTTCTCTTTGTCTTGCAGATACTTGGGTCAGCCAAAAATGACATCTTATTCTGCCTTTGAGAAGAATCTCAAATATTTTAACAAACCATTTTCAGCTGCTTTCTATCACAGCCTGACTAACCAGGCCAGCCAAAAGTCTGAGCTGAAGCACCAGGGGCATCACCAGTCATAGCACGAAAAGAGAAAATACGCCTGGGCTTCTGGTTAATTTTATCATGGCACATTCAGACAATGTTCTGCAGCCTTTAAAAAGAATGAGAGTGGGGCACCTGGGTGGCTCAGTCAGTTGAGTGTCCAACTCTTGATTTCTGCTCAGTTCATGATCCCAGGGTCATGGGATTGAGTCCCACATTGGGCTCTGTGCTGAGTATGGAGCCTGCTGGAGATTCTCTCTCTGTCTCTCTCTCTCTCTCTCTCTCTCTAAGAAATAAATAATAAAAAATAAAAAGAATGGTAGAGATCTATGTGTTACTATGGGAAGATGTCATGTTAATAATGGTGCACGTGCCACACCCCCTCAGCCCTGACCTCAGGTGCAGCCATGGTGGACAGTTCCCATGCATGATGAAGGTTTCTCGATGCAAGTGCCAGCTGCGGTCTCTCAGATTTTCTACCCCAGGACTTGCTCCAAAGCTGAGGCGCTTTCTCAGTGCTCCCAGACTGGACTGCAAGTACAAGGAAATTAAACTTTCAGGAAACCCGCAGCAAATGGGGCTGCCTCCCATCCTTTGGAGGGACAATTCTCAGGTGCATTCTACATTATTTCTTAGAGTCTCCATGACATTGGTCCCATAAACCCCACTGCACTATTCAACTTAGTGATTCTGCCTTTTTTTTTTTTTTCCCTTTGGTTTTCTTTCCTCTCCCGTATTACTCTCCTGAAGATTTCATTCCAAACACCTCGGAATTACTATAAAGAAAAGAAAAGGTATAAATACAGCTACCTGCCTCCCAGGTCCTTTACTCAAATTCTGCTTTTGGGCAAACCCAAACTAAGAGGATATCCATTCAAGGGAGGCATGACCCAAGTTGCATAATTGGATGTATGGTAGTTCCCATTTGTGCAAAAACAAACAAAACAAAACACCCACAACAAAACTTTAAGTGATGTGTATGTATGTTCATATATACCTAGAAATAAAAGCTGTTGAGGGAATCATACCACAGGTGGTGGTTTCCATGTTCTTGAAGCATCCGACTTCCCCTTTAAGCTGTGAACTATATTGTAGAAAAATGAGTAACCACACAGAAACACAACTACTTGTTTTTAAAACATAGTTGGTGATCATCCCAACCCAAACCATCTTCAGAGAATTAACATACAATAAAGTGAACAAATCTGAAGGCTCAGTTTGATGAGTTTTGACATTCATATATACGCATATGCTCACCGTCCAAAACAAGATAAGAACATTTCTGTGTAAGTTCCTGTGTGGCCCTGTTTCAGTCAACTGCCCTCCCCACTCCTAAAAACCACTGTCTGATTTCTATCATCATAGATTACTTTCCCCTATATTTAATTTTATGTAAACAAAGCCATAGAGTATACACTGTTATTGTGCCCAACCTCTTTGCTTCACATGATGCATTTGAGATCTAGCCACGTGTGGATACACCAAGATCGGCTTTTCCCTTCTCTTCTTGAAGGGCATTTAGGTTGTTTCCAGTTTGGGGATAGTATATATAAAGCTGCTATAAATATTCTTTTTTTTTTTTTTTTTTTAAGTAGCCTTTATGCCCAGCAAGGAGCTCAATGCAGGGTTTAGACTCGTGACCCTGAGATCAAGACCTGAGCTGAGATCAAGAGTCAGACATTTAACTGACTGAGACACCTAGATTCCCCAACTGCTATAAATACTCTTGTTCAGGTCTTTGTGTGGACATATATGTTCATTTCTTTTCAGTAAATGCCTTGGAGTGGATCTGTTGGAACTTAGGGTAGATGTATAGCTTTATAAGGAGCTGATAAACAATTTTCCAAAATGGTTGTACCATTTTACACCAAATAACGAATGCTCCAGTTCCTCTATATCTTTGCCAGAATTTTCTGTTGTCTGTCTTCTTGCTTTAAATGGTCAAAATGGGGTTCCATGTGCATTTTGCCCTGATAACTAATGACATTTGAACCTCTTTTCATCTGGCCGTTCTTGTATCTCTTTTGGGAAGGTCTGACCAAGACTTTGCCCATTTTTAATTGGGTCATTGTTTTCACTGTGAATTTCTAGGAGTACTTTACATATTCTGGATACAAGTCTTGTCAGATATATATCATGCAAACATTTTCCCCCAACCTATGGTTTATTTGTTCACCTTCTTACTGCTATCTTTCGATGAGAGCAGAAATTTTTTATTTTGATAAAGCCCAATCTATCAATTTTTTATTTTATGATTTGAAAATATCCTTCCTCCTACATTCTTTCAGAGCATTTGTTTAGGCTTATGAGTTGTCCATCCATTTATATCTATTCAGGTTATCCATCTTAGTTTATGTATAAAAAGCTTGTTCTGGGGGCACCTGGGTGGCTCAGTCAGTTAGGCATCTGACTCTTGGTTTCAGCTCAGGTCATGATCTCACAGTTTGTGGCATCAAGCCCCGTGTTGGGCTGTATACTGACAGTGCAGAACATGCTTGGGATTCTCTCTCTCTCTCTCTCTCTCTCTCTCTCTCTCTCTCTCTCTCCTTGCCCCTCCCCTGCTTGTGCTCTCTCTCTCTCAAAATAAATAAATAAACTTGAAAACAAAAAAAGAAGTTCACTCTAGCTCATGCACCTTGACAACTCCCATCAGAATGTGGCCAGGCTGCTGAAAGGTACATGGAGCACATGTCATACTGGCCTTAAATTACCCCAGTCATCCTGGCCTGGGACGACCTAGGGGACACCTACACATGTGAGCAATCTTAGGCAAGGTTACCTAAGCTCAACCTTAATCAGCTAAACTGCACACCCCCCTGGGCTAAAGAATGATTGCTATGAGATTTTATCATCATGTGTTCTGAAGCACAATTGTGTCAAGAGAGAATTCATAAGTAAACTGATATCTAGAAGTGTAATACAGCTGTAACAAAACCTAAAATTTATGGCATTTGACCTTTAGACTGGGCAATGAATGCAGGCTGGAAAAACGGTCAGGAAATTACTAGGAGAGGTGGGAAAAATGGTGATCCGTGTTTTTCTGTGGAAAAATATTTGGTAAAAGCATAGCCTGCAATAACTTAGAAGACAGAAAATGTGCCAAATGAACACTTGGACATGAGCAAAGATTTCCAGGAAGAATGTTGACGGTATCATTTGGCTTTTACTACCTACTGCATAAGCCACCTCAAGAAAGAGAAGAACTCAGAAAAGAACAGGCCAGTTTGTAGGCAGAATTTTCACAGAAAATAGAGGGACCAGAATTTGCCAAGTTGGAAAATAAAACTAGTTCTTAAATCCAGCCTCTCAAGGCAGTAGAGTTCTCAAATTAAGATATGGCCTCCGGATACAGACCAAATCAAGAGTGTAGGTGTGAGACCTTTGTTGAGACATCTGGAAGACTCCAGGTGGGACAGAGTAGATCCATCTAGTGGGACAAAAAGGCTTCTGGGACTCACAGCAGCCTGGCATTTCCAAATTAGCACTGATTCGGTCCAAAGAGAGAGACAGGTTCCCCCAATATTGGAGGGGATTTTTTCAGCACATGGAATTAAGTCAAAATTTGTTTTGTTTTGTTTTTTAAATTTTTTTAACGTGTATTTATTTTTGAAGGAGAGAGAGACAGAGTGTGAGTGGGGGAGGGGGAGAGAGAGAGAGACAGACAGACAGAACCTGAAGCAGGCTCTAGGCTCTGAGCTGGCAGCACAGAGCCTGACGTGGGGCTTGAACTCATGAGCCATGAGATCATGACCTGAGCCAAAGTTGGATGCTTAACCAATTGAGCCACTTAGGCACCCCAGGTAAGTAAAACTCTGTATAAAACTCACAAATCATGGAGATAGCTATAATGGCAAAAGTAGCCAGCCCAAACTAAGAGGGAGAGAAACTGTTCAAAATGTAAAAAGGCCTCTAGGCTTCCAACCTTCTCCAGAAAGGAAGCAGGCAGAGAAAGTTGCTCAGAGGGCATACCCTCTAATGCCGTCTTCACAAGAGGTCAAGGAGATATCAGAAGGCAGAGCCAACAACAGCAGAGAATGGAATGACAAATCATTCCCAGGTAGCAGAACTAGGGTCTAATTAGAAACATTTCCCAGCCCAGACTGCAGGAATCTGATAATATTTGCCCAGCAGGATTTCAGAACTACATGGACATCCCATTCTTCCACTTTGGGAATGGGAATGTTCATTGCATTTATATTGTTCCTTTTCACCACTGCATGTGAGGTGTGTGGGAGCAGATAACTTGGTTTTCAGTTTTTAAGTCTCTGCATCAAGAAGAATCACATCAGGGGGCACCTGGGTGGCTCAGTCAGTTGAGCATCCAACTTTGGCTCAGGTCATGATCTCACAGTTCGTGGGTTTGAGCCCTGCATTGGGCTCTGTGCTGACAGCTCAGAGCCTGGAGCCTGCTTTGGATTCTGTGTCTCCCTCTCTGCCCCTCCCCCGCTCACACTCTGTCTCTCACTCTCTCTCTCAAAAAATAAACATTTAAAAAATTAAAAAAAAAAAAAAAAAAGAATCACATCTGATGTTGTGAATCATGAGAACCTGGATTTTAAGCCTGCATCTATAATTGGATGAGACTTTTGGTGTCCCGGGATGGGCTTCCCATATTTCACCTGTGGGAAATACTTGACTAATTTTGGCTGGAGGGAAAATTGTAATCTTGTAAAAACCATCCTAATTGTTCACCCTCCCTTACCCACACCCTTTGCCTTATAACTGGGTAAAGCCCTCTCACGGACTCTGACATCAGTAAAGTGAACTGATTTGGCAATGAGATATTAACAAATGAGACACAAGCAAAGGCTTGAATTTGCTTGCGTGTTTAGGTTTGCTCCTCCTCTCCTCTACCTTGGCTCACTTACGTTACCCTAGTAATCCCAGGAACCCCAAATGAGACCATCCTAGTTCAGCCAATAGCCAGCCAACCCCTACAAATGTGAGCATGCCCAGCCTAATCAGCAGAGGCATCTAGCCAACTTGCAGTTACCACAGATGTATCAGCCACAGATTTGTATAAGCGTGCCCAGGTAGGATCAGGTGGATCCGGTCCAGGTCTGCAGAAGTCCACAGACTCCGAGCTAAGTAAAGATTTTTGTCGTGTCAGTCCACTAGGATTCTGTGATTGTTATGTGCCATCACTGTGGCAAAAGATACCTGATACCGATTCTTAATAGGAAAACTCAGCAGTAACTGGCAACTTTCTAAAATCAAATATATAGAGCCATTTACTTTAAGGAACATTTACTTCCCTTCTTATCACTTCTCATTCTCAGGAAAAGGCTTATTTAGCTCATATAATAAAGTTACATGCGTTTGAGGCTATAAAGGTTTGGACAACTGTAGAACAAGTTAGCATTTTTGCATCAGTTTTTCTGGTACTTGGGGCTCGATTTTATTCTACCTTGGGTATATATTAGAAAGGGATGCAGACTTTGGCTTTTAACCGTACTGTGGTCATGGGCAACATTTTACTAATATGGCTGTTAATTTCTAGACTCCTGTTTCAGGAAAAGGAATTACCTGGGGTTGAGTATGAATCCACGGTGTTAAGAGAACTTGTCTGTCTGCGTTCAAGTTCTTGCCTCTAACTCAAGAGATCAACATCATCATCATCATCATCACCATGACCTACCACAACAACTTCCTGTGTGTTTAGCACGTTAAGAGGACTCTGTTAAGCACTTTACATATGTATCTTAATTAGTCCTTGCAAAAGTCCTATGTGGCAGGCATTATAATCCTCATTTTGTGAATGAGAAAATTGAGGCTCCATTCCCCACCCTCCCCTTCAACATCACCAATTCAAATTCTTCCCTCGTGCTTCCTCGCCTCAGCCTTTACTTCTGCCACGAAGTCATCCTTGAGCCCCAATTTGAGTTGGGTGGTACCTTTAAATTCCTGTGGTAGCTTTTGCATGTGATTATGACACTCACCGTGTTGTAAAATCTGGGTGATGTCTTTCTACGTCTAATGGCTGCTCTAGACTCAAGACTCCTCTTCGAGGGCACAGACCACATCTTACTCATCTTTGTAATCCCGTTGCTGTGCACAGATCCCGGTATAAAGTAGGTACACCATAGAACAACTTTGCTGAAAAGGAAAGAGATGACTCGGAGAACGAGTAGGCTCAGAGCATGCACGCACATGCACAAAACCACAAAATCCATGAAGTACCAAATAACCTTTGGTCTGATCAAAGAGTTTCCAAACAACTGATTGATGCCCTTTGCCTCTAGCTGGACAGCAGGGATCTCCAGAGGCTGACCAACTTGGATCAGAGACCGTGGTTCCCGTACTGCACCTGGCTGGAAAACACTTAGACTTTATCAGAGAGAGTCTCTCTTGGTACCCTGGCGATTACCTGTGTCCCCAGAGAGCTGAGGGACACAACACCTATCTAAAGACATCCTCTTCCCTGCATTTTGTAAGTTCAAGAGCTTTTAATAAAATTAAAAGTGGCCAGGGGTGCCTGGGTGGCTCAGTCGGTTAACCGTCCAACTTTGGCTCAGGTCATGATCTCGCGGCTTGTGAGTTCAAGCCCCACGTCGGGCTCTGTGCTGACAGCTTGGAGCCTGGAGCCTGGAGCCTGCTTCTGACTCTGTCTCCCTATCTCTCTGCTCCTCCCCTGTTCACGCTCTGTCTCTCCTTCTCTCTCAAAAATAAATAAACATTAAAGAAAATTATTTTTTCAAAATAAGATTAAAAGTGGGCAGATTGTCTGTTTGCCACTAAAAAGGGGAAAGAATCTGAATCCTGATTCTGTGCCAGGCACTGTCCTACATAAGTGAAATATCACTTAAAGACAAGTACTGCCACCCTTCCTTGGAGAAAAAGCTCCTTTATTAATTGTAGAGAATAGGATTGTTTTCCAATTTCTTGTTAAAGCCTTCTTCTGGCCTGGCATTTTGCGAAACAGCTTGTTTGAGAACAATTTATAACAATGATAGTTCATTGGACAATAATTCTTTCTGTGACTTCACCCTCACACTCAGTTTGGTTTTAGGTAGGATTTTGACATTTTCCTATTTACACCCATTTTTATATATTTTTTAAATTGATATATTCTGTGCAAATTTTCTCTGAATCTAAGTTAGAGATACCTTTCCTTTGTATTTTAATTTGAGGAAAGAGAGTTTTTGGTATTAAAAAAAACAAATTTGAAATGACTTGGCTTTTTAGGATTACATGCCTGCAGATCGTTTTATTTCTCCTGGTTTAATTTCTCAAGTCCAAATTCATTTGGAACTAACTGCACTTCTCAGATTGAAGTATTTCCCAACACCTCACACTGGTCCTTCAGAGTTTGTTTTGTTTTTTTCCTGTAATCTTAGATCCTAGGTAATTTTCTCTTTGAGCTGCCAAATTAGTGTAAGAAAGTTCAGAAGTCAGGGTCATAGTATATTAGGATCTAGCTAATTCCTTTGGCTAACTGGATCCAAAGTTGCCCTATTTCCTTTGCAACAGAAATCCACCTGGTGTTAGACAAGGGCAATGATAATTCAGTGGAAAGTTAACCAAGAATATCTTTTATTCTTATACTTAATAATTCTTCCCTTGGATTTCTACCTTTTCACTATTTAACAGACATGTAAAAGACTATGGTCGTGCTGGAGGGAGGTGGTAATATCCAAACGAAAATACCAAATTCATTGTTCCTCCCCCCCCCCCCCGATAAAAGACCTTTAAAATTTTTAAGTCTGGCAATTTATAGGAATGGAGGTTAAACAGGGACAGATATCCGACGTCATCAATTTTCTTCCAAAGCCAAAGCAAGAAAAGCCATCTTATCAAAAAATACATAAAGAGAACAAATGAACCTTTATTTATGTTTTCAGAAACTTTTAGTAAGATTCTCTATCAAAAGCCATCTTTCAAACACAGCACTTAGAATTCTCAAGCAAGTTACATCAGGGATAAGGAACTGATATTAGACATGAAATGAGTAAGTGGAATGGTTCTTTTATTGTGGAAAGTGCGGAAGTTTTGGAGCACCTGGGTGGTCAGTCAGTTCAGCATCTGACTCTTGATTTCGACTCAGGTCATGATCCCAGGGTCATGGGATGGAGCCTTATGTTGGGCCCTACACCGAGCATGGAGCCTGCTTAGGATTCTCTCTCTTCCTCCCCCTCCGCTCCTCCCCTGTTTGCACATATGCACTCTCTCTCTTAAAAAAAAAAAAAAAGAGAGAGAGAGGTGGGGAAGTTTCAATACCAGCTATATCCTACAGATCAATACCATGATTGATTGCTTAACATTTTATATATTAATAACATACAGCTCTTCCAAGTGATGAAGTGCTAACTAGATGGGGACACAGCGCAGAAAGTGCTCTCCAAGCTATGAATACTGTTAAGAGGGTGGCCTCAAAGGTATCGACTATAACCTCAACAACACAGAGTCTGCCTCTTTGATTCTTAAAAAAATTCAGCTGAAATTTTTGTTTCTCAGGACAAGGAGAACAATACAAAAATAAATGAATAAGAGAGAGAGAAAGAGAGAGAGACTATTATTAGATGTTTTCATAAAGGTATTGAAAATAAAGCAGAGAGTATAACCTTCCTTTTTCACAAAAACATGGTTTGCCCAACCTGAACAGAAAGTTCTCCACAGCTGGATTCTAATGCCATCTGCGTTCAAATCCTGGCTCTGCCACTCACAAGCTGTATGACACTGCAGGGTCCTGTGAAGATAATGAGAAATCTGCCTCAGAGTGAGATAATACATGTCAAGCAACTAGCATAAAGCTTTGGACATAGGAGGTTTGCAATAGATATTGGTGAATATTATTTTATAGCCTCCTGGTTGTGGGGGGAGAGGACGTGGAGATACACTCGTGGTTCAGAAAAAGGCAATGAAGCAGTGTTCCCCGAGGGAAAAAAAGGAACTAGTAGAAGATGCCAAGGCAAGAGGTTGAAACAAACTGAAAAATCTGGGTCCGTTCCAGGTCACCTGGAAGGAGAGACAGGAAAGCAGAATAAAAATGCAATTGCAGAAATGGTCGAGCTAAGGAGCTGGGAGCTGAAGGCAGAGATCAAGGGTGACGGTGCTGGGTGTTGCATGAAAACCAATTTGACAATAAATTTCATATTAAAAAAAAATAATAATGGCAAGTCATGTCTTTCTTAAGAGCCCAAGGCAAGGAGTTAGGACTTACATCTAGGAGAAGGCGCATGCACAACTTCTCTGAAGAAAAGCAGCACCTCTGAGGCGGTTCAACACTTACTGCTGTTGAAAACACCAAACTGCTAGCTCTGAGGTCCTAACAATCTTTACACTGAGGTGTTTCATTTCATTGAGGTGACACAATCGGGCCAAGAAACATTAGAAAAAAAAACAACCAAAAATGATTAGACATCTTCAGTCTGCATAACAGATGAGAAAAATATAGCCATGAGGGTATCCACGAATAGGGTAAATAAAGCTACTTCCCAAATTGAGGATATTCATATTTGGCACATCGGACTTCTCAAACTTTCTGTGATGCAGGGCCAGATTTTGTTTATCAGTCGGATGCTCTGTTTTTCCAATCAATTCTGGACTACGATGTAGCCTGGCCACGCGTGACTAGTAGGCGGTTCATGCAAGAGAATCCAGTTACTCCTATGGCTGTCTCTCCACTGTTCGAAAAGAAGAGTCCACTGATTACATGCTTGATGGCTCAGCAATGTCACTTTTTAAATAAGATTTTCTAAATGCTCATTCCAATTTTCTATATTTGCCTTGTTGAAGACTTGTATCAAATGGTTAACAGACCAGCAACAGTCTGTAGACCAACATAAGAATAAGCCCTACTTATGGAGAATTTTAAGCCAAAGAATTGGGTCACATAGTAAGAAATAGGAAAATTTTGATAATTTAGAGGTATTTTGACCTCCAGTTCAATAGGGCCTGTGTTGCTTCTCACTCCCAACATCCCATTAGAATGATAGAAGAAATCTAAACAGAAAAAATAACTTCAAGGCATACATGGGATAGGAAAGAGAGTGTTTCCAGACCCTCTGAAGAGTGAAAAAATATTGGAAGATATAAAGCAGATTGACAGTGTGAACCACACGGCCTAAACTATAAAAGGCACACACCCCCTCAAAAAAAAATGAGTTTCCCAAAAGAACACTGGAATGACTCAAGGTTAGAGACAACAGGATGGGAGAGAAAGAGTGGACTCTTTCTGACCTACCAGCTTGGAGATTTATCAGCAGTGGTGTAGTAAATAGTACCGATTGCCTCCCAGCACTCATCTGCCCCTCCTTCCTGATGGAACCACAGTTCTGTTTCACTCCTCCCCTATATGGATCATATGCCTCTGAGAAGACCAATCCTCTCAGCTTCAAGGGTGGGCAACATTGGTCTATGTGCAACCTCATGCCCCTTGCTGGTGATTTTTTCAGGAAGGGGCATATGACTCAGGACTTGTCAGCGAGATACATGAATATCTGCCGGGTAGAAATGAGAAAGTACCTAGTCCTGATTGTTGGAAATGGCCAACCTACAACAGAGGGGAGCCAGCCAGCTGGAGGATGAAACCAACACTGTATATGGAAAAACTGAGAAACCAGTAGAATCTGGGGCTTTGATGACACCGTTGAACCTCTCAACCAGCCAGTTCTGGGGCCCATCCTCTGGTTGGGTTCACTCCTAGTGAGACAATATACTTCCTATTCTTTAAGCCAGTTTCATTTGAATGCAGTATATTTGCAGACATTCTATCTAATATTTTTTCTCTCACAGTGATCATGGCCTTTGCTCCAGAGTTAAGGACTCAGGGTAGAGTTTTGGAACATAGAAACTCCCGGAGAGGATGGTCGTACCTGAAAAGTACAACAGTGCCCCAGCCAACCTGTGGTGTCCACCTCTGTTCCTCTGCAGAAGGGAAGGTATTACACACTCCAAAGGGGAATCTTGCCCCCAACAGATGTCCCTACCTCCATACCCTCAAAGCCAATGGAGCTGGGGAAAATATCTGCAAACCATAGATCTGATAAGGGATTTATATCCAGAGTATATTTAAGAAAACTTCCACAACTCAACAACCAAAACGATCCACAAACAACCCAATTCAAAACTGGGCAAAAGACTTGAATAGACATTTCTCCAAAGATACACAAGTGGCCAATAAGTAAATGAAAAGATCCTCAACATTACCAGTCATTAGGGAAATGCAAACCAAAAACACAATGAAATACCACTTCATGCACATTAGGAAGGCTATAATCAAGAAAGCAAATTTAACGGAAAATATCAAGTTTGGGTAAGGATGTAGAGAAACAGAACCTCCAGTGCATTAACAATGGGAATGCAAAATGGCCCAGCCACTGTAGAGAACCGTAGAGCTGTTCTTCAAAAATTTAACATAAAGGGGAGCCTTGGTGGCTCAGTCAGTTAAGTGTCTGACTTCAACTCAAGTCATGATCTCACGGTTCATGAGTTCGAGCCCTGTGTTGGGCTCTTTGCTAACAGCTCCGAGCCGGAGCCTGCTTTGGATTCTGTGTCTCCCTCTCTCTCTGTCCCTCCCCTGCTTGCTTTCTGTCTCTGTCTCCGTCTCTCTCTCTCAAAAATAATAAACATTAAAAAAAATTCAACATAGAACTATATGATCCAGGGATTCCACTTCTGTGTATATACCCATGAGAAGTAAAAGCAGGGACTTGAAGAGATACACACACACCCATATTCACAGCAGCGTTACCCACAACAGCCAAAAGACTGAAACAACTTAGTGTCCCTCAACAGATGAATAAATAAAGTGTGGTTTATACATACAATGGGACACTATTCAGCCTTAAAAAGGAAGGAAATTCTGAAACATGGATGAATATTGAAAGCATTGGGTTAAATGAATAATCCAGGCGTGAGAAATAATCTCATGGTTTATGGGATAAAGTCCCATGTCTGCACTGTCGGCACAGAGGCTGCTTGGGATTCTCTCTCTCCCTCCCTCTCGGCCCCTCCCCCAATAGTGCATGTGCATCCAAGTGCACACCTTCTCTCTCTTGCTCTCTCTCTCAAAGTAAATAAACATATTTTTTTTAAAGGCAAGATAAATACTTGATTCTCTTTTTTCTAATGTTTATTTATTATTTTTGAGAGAGAGAGAGAGAGAACACACACTTGCGAGCAGGGGAGGGGCAGAGAGAGAAGAAGACACAGAATCCAAAGCAGGCTCTAGGCTCTGAGCTGTCAGCACAGAGCTCAACACGGGGCTCAAACCCTCGAACCATGAGATCATGACCTGAGCCCAAGTCAGAAGCTTAGCTGACAGAGCCACCCAGGCGCCCCTTGATTCTTTCTTGTTAATTTATTAATTTACTGATAAGCTGGTGCCCTAGTAACCTTCAGTGGTGGCCATGGAGGTTTATTTGCTGTTTTGCATTCTTAGTAATTTTACATATCTGATGTGATTTGGGAAATTACAATTACTGTTCTTTTCCTGATGTCTAGATTTTTCCCATTAGTCTTTGATAGTTTGGTTATTTTCTGTTACAATAAGATGTCCCACGTTCATCTTATTACATTTCTTATCTCAAACTGCAATTGGCCATTATTCCAAGGAGCCCAGGTTCCTTTTAGTTGAAAATCCACAATTTGGATACTAGGGTGCTTACTGCTACGGTATTGTTATTGCTTTCACATCTTCTCAGAGTTGGAAAGGTTAGGGCAGAATTAGGAAGTATGTACCGGTTTTTGAAAGAAAAAAATAAAATATTATACTGGCGTTTCTATCTCAAAGTTAAGATTACAAAGTATTTACCCAACTTCTCTGATTTTATGTGCCTCTCTTCTCCTGAACTGAAAATCTTGGTTCTAACATTAACATAATTACTTATTTTCTTTATCCTGTGATAGACCTGTAAAAGTTTAAAACTAGCAATATCAGCATTATTTAAAACAGTAAGACTACTCGGACGCCTGGGTGACTCAACCGGTTAAGCATCCGACTTCAGCTCAGGTCATGATCCGACAGTTTGTGAGTTCAAGCCCCGAGTCGGGCTCTGTGCTGACAGCTCAGAGCCTGGAACCTGCTTTGGATTCTGTGTCTCCCTCTCCCTCTGCCCCTACCGCACTCACCCTCTGTCTCTCTCTCTCTCTCAAAAATATATCCACATTTTTTTAAGAGTAAGACTACTGAATACAATTGAATATTTCTTTGTGGGTTTTGTTCTTGGGCTATACCTCACTAGGGATCTGAAATCAAAATATCACATATTTTTTTTTCAACGTTTTTTATTTATTTTTGGGACAGAGAGAGACAGAGCATGAACGGGGGAGGGGCAGAGAGAGAGAGGGAGACACAGAATCGGAAACAGGCTCCAGGCTCTGAGCCATCAGCCCAGAGCCTGACGCGGGGCTCGAACTCACGGACCGCGAGATCGTGACCTGGCTGAAGTCAGACGCTCAACCGACTGCGCCACCCAGGCGCCCCAAAATATCACATTTTTTTTTTTTTCAACGTTTTTTTTTTTTTTTAATTTATTTTTGGGACAGAGAGAGACAGAGCATGAACGGGGGAGGGGCAGAGAGAGAGGAAGACACAGAATCGGAAACAGGCTCCAGGCTCCGAGCCATCAGCCCAGAGCCTGACGCGGGGCTCGAACTCACGGACCGCGAGATCGTGACCTGGCTGAAGTCGGACGCTTAACCGACTGCGCCACCCAGGCGCCCCACATATTTTTAAAAATACTGCATATTAAAGTCACTTCTAGTAATGATTTTGTATAGTTTTAGTATCTTGATATACAGTTGATACACGGCTAGGGCCATTTGTTTCCAATTCTGGGTTTTTCTCTTTATTGCTTTTTAATTTATATACAAAATATTTACATGGGTCCAAAGTCAAAACTACAACAAAGTAAGTTGATAAAGTGAGCTGGCCAAAACTGAGCTTAGTCCTGCCCAAATCCCCCAATCTTGTTCTCCCACAGAGACAATTTTATTAGCTTTTGATTTGTACTCTGATTGATTCTTTGAAAATATAAGGCATACATATGCATGCCCCTCTTACACAAAGGTTGGCTATTATAAATAGTGCTAGCATAGGGGCACCTGGGTGGCTTAGTCGGTTAGGCATCCGACTTCGGCTCGGGTCATGATCTCACAGTCAGTGAGTTCAAGCCCCACGTCAGGCTCTGTGCTGACAGCTCGGAGCCTGGAGCCTGCTTCGGATTCTGTGTCTCCCTCTCTCTGACCCCCACCCCCCTTTCATGCTCTGTCTCTCTCTGTCTCAAAAATAAAGAAACATTAAAAAAACAATTTGAAAATAGTGCTAGCATCTTACTTTTTTCATTTAAATTATTTCCTACAGATATCATCCTATAATGTTCATAAATTTTCTTCATTTATTTGCATAATTGTATGGCTAAGAGACATCTTTTTAAAACACAAATCAAACCATGGGATTTATCGGCCTAAACTTTTAAAAAGACTTTCCATTGCACTTAGAATAAAACCTAAATTCCTGACCATGGTTCTCAAAGCCTTGTCTTATCTGGACCTACTAGTAACTCCAAACTCACTTCACCCTCTGCTCCCACTAGCCCACTGTTTCCCAGCCCTGCTTGTATATTAGAGTCATCTGAATTACTTTAAAAATATTTTTTTTCTCCAGTTTTACTCCAGACAAATGAGAATCTCTGGAGGGCAGGACTCCCGCATTAGAATGATTTAAAACAGTTGTTCACAAACTTTAACATCACTTGTAGGGCTTCTAAAACACAGATTCCTATGTCCCACACTGACATGACTACATCATTGAATAACTTAATTAAGAAGACGAGACAAATCTCCCTTGCAGAAGAATTCAAAATAAATCGTGTCCGTACTCCACCTTCAAGAGAGGCGGGGCATAAACCCCCACTCCTGAAGTATGGCCTGCACGTAGTGGCCTCCTTCCCACCGGAAAGGGGGGGATAAAAGAATCACTTTACAGTTGAGAACCCTGACACATACTACGTCAGCCAGGCGGTCAAGGCGAACATCAGTAGTGGGAAATGATGCCATTGACGGACACCCTTGATAAGATGTCCTGAGAATGACACTTGAACTTTGCGGTCCTCCTCCCCAAAGCCCATAACCCCAGGTTGATCATGAAAAAAGCATCAGACAGGGGCATCTGGGTGGCTGTCAGTTAAGCGTCCAACTTAGGATCAGGTCATGATCTTGCAGTTCATGAGTTTGAGCCCCACGTCAGGCTCTGTGCTGACAGCTCAGAGCCTGGAGCCTGCTTCAGATTCTGTGTCTCCCTCTCTCTCTGCCCCTCCTCCACTCGTGCTCTCTCTCTGTCTCTCAAAAATAAATAAACATTAAAAAATGTTAAAAAAAAAAAAAAACCAAAGAATTCTGAATAAAGTCAATTAATATGGACTTTACTTAATAATGATGTATCAATAATGGCTTATTAACTGTAACAAATGTACCTTACTCATGTAAGATGCTAATAATAGGGGGAACTGAAAAAATGTATATATATATTAGGGGAAACTAGGTGGAGAGTATATGGGATTTCTTACTTTCCTTGCAATCCTTTTGTAAATCTAGAACTGTTCTAAAAAAATTATTGACAATTAAAAAAAATGTTTTATATCTATATAGATAGAAAATTTAAATATCCTTCTAAATAACTTTTGGGGCAAAAGAGAAAATGGAAGAAAAATAACAAATAATTTATAAATATATTAATATAAGTGCATTATACCTAAGAAATTCTGTAATATGGATAAAGCAATATGCAGAGGAAAATTAAAACTTACAGCCTCACAAGGGAAAAAAATAAACTATCGGGACTTCATAAAAATAAAAAGCTTCTGCGCAGTGAAGGAAACAATCGACAAAACTAAAAGGCAGCCTTTGGAATGGGAGAAGATATTTGCCAATGACATATCTAATAAAGGTTTAGCATACAAAATATGTAAAGAACTTACAAAAGTCAACACCCAAAAAGCAAATAATTCAGTTAGAAAATGGACGGAAGACCTGAATAGACATTTTTCCAAAGATGATATGCAAATGGCCAACAGACACATGAAAAGATGCTCGACATCACTCACCATCAGGGAAATACAAATCAAAACTACAATGGGAGGGGCATCTGGGTGGCTCAGTCAGTTAAATATCCAACTCTTGATCTCAGCTCAGATCTTGATCTCAGGGTCGTGAGTTAAAGCCCTGCATTGGGCTCGACTCTGGACATGAAGCCTCCGGTAAAAAAAACAAAAACAAAAAACGGGGGTGCCTGGGTGGCTCAGTCGGTTAAGCGGCCGACTTCCGCTCAGGTCATGATCTCACAGTTTGTGAGTTCGAGCCCCGCGTCGGGCTCTGTGCTGACAGCTCAGAGCCTGGAGCCTGCTTTGGATTCTGTGTCTCCCCCATCTCTCTGTTCCTCCCCTGTTTGTTTTCTGTCTCTCTCTATCTCCCAAAAATAAATAAACGTAAAAAAAATTATTTTTAATTGCTGCAGATCATAAAAAAAGAAAGAAAGAAAGCATGCTATTCAATAAGGTTAGCATTGCCTTATTACCAAAACCAGACAAAAAATAACAGAGGAGGAGAGAATTATAGACAAACTTCACTTATGTGGATAGATATAAAAATTCTTCATAAGATGTCAGCAAAGTGAATTCACCAAAGTATTAAAAGAATAATACAATAGAACCAAATCACATTTACCCTAATATACTTTGAATTTATTTTAATATAATTCACTACATTAACAGATTAAGGGAGTAGAACCATTTGATCATTTCAATAATTTCCAGCTTGTTTTTATTAAATTCAACACTCATACATGTGGTTTTAAAAAGTTCTTAGGAAGTTAGAAAACGAGCGACATTTCCCTAATTTGGTAAACAAAATAGAGTAAACATCATATTCACGAGAAGAATTTCTTTTACAGAAACGGGAAAACGTACTCTGTCATCGCTCTCATTAAACATTGTACTAGAGACCACAGTCAGTTTAATAAGGAAAGAAAAAGTAAATACCTTAGAAGAAAAAAACCTGATATTAATGACAAATATCTAACTTTAAAAAATCTAAGAGAATCAACTGAAAAAGCACGGCACTGATAAAACAGCTTAATGACATACCAAGATTCAAGACAGGCAGTACAAAAATCATTCCTTTTCCTACACTAGCAATAACCAATATGAATATAAAATGAAATCAATGCTCAGGACTCAGGATTGGCCACCAAAACAAATAATACAGAAATACGTGTTTTGTGAGAATTACGATTTGAAATGGCGCCATGTAAACCTCTACTAACCTCACCACCACCACCATCAATATCTCTTTCCCCACCCCCCACCCTGTCTTATCGCCAAACCGCATTGTGAATTGGCTTCTTAGAGTGTTATCCTCTTTGCTAGGGAGAGATCTCTAACAGCACGCAGAGTAGAATCCATCTCTATTTAACTGTACTGTTATTTTTTTGTATCAAAATTATCTGTGTGTGTATCTTACTCCCTTACTAGATGAGCAGTGACTTCCTCTCTGTACTCCAACCCCACCGTGCCTTGGGCACAGCAGGTCTGATGACTGACTTGAATACAGTCAGGGGTATGGGTAAGGGAAAGGAAAGAGGACCAAGTAAAGTGGAGGGAACACTAAGAGGTCATTAAAGGTGGGCACACACAAGTAAGATTAGCCTCTCTCAGCCTCTCTTTTCCATGGGTGAATTATCATTATCCGAATTCCTTACATTTCAAAATGGTAAAAATTCTAAAGCAGAGTATGTAGTATTTAGGAAACTTTTAGTGAAAAGACAAGGAAGTATTTTCCCATATAAAACAGCCGAAGTTGCACAGGCAGTCGGTGGGGGGATTCCCGATCTTTTGCAGACTTGACTTGTTTGTTTTTTAAGTTTATTTATTTTGAGAGAGAGAGAGAGAGCATGCATGAATGGGAGAGTGGCAGAGAGAGAGGGAGAGAGAGAGAGAGAGAGAGAGAGAGAGCGAGCATCCCAAGCAGGCTCCATGCTGTCAGCACAGCTCCCAATGCAGGGCTCAAACTCGCAAACCGTGAGTCATGACCTGAGCCAAAATCAAGAGTCGGACGCTGAACCAACTGAGCCACCGAGGCGCCCCACAGACTTGATTCTTAATTCTTTCCTTCCCATTCTTCACAAACTCTCCCGATATCCCTTGCTCTTTCTTTGGCCTCATCTATGCTTTGCTTTTCTTCGTTTCTGTTTTCCTCCCCTCCTTCTTTCCTTCTCTCCTAAGACTAGACGGTCCTCCTTTCTCCTCTGTGAAACCTGGTGCAGGAGGGCGAGGAGGCCCCTGACCTGAGTTAGAGGATTATGTTAGAGGATTATATCAAACTCAGCGTGTCCCCTGTGGTGTGGGAATGAAGGTCACAAGTGGTCAAAGAGCAAACCTTTAGGAACTAAACGAAACTGGGTTAAGATGAGGCTCCACATTTATCATCTCCGTGTTAAGCACTGTCCTCAGGAAAATGAGGACAATAACAGCAGCTCCCATACACCATTCTTGAATGGATCACGTAAGATCTTGTTTGCACGATGCCTACTTCAAAGCAGGCATGTAACGAATAACGTCTGTTAGGGACCTATGGCTGAGACACAGGGGAGTAGAAAAGCCATACTCCCGTGTTTTCTCCCACGTTCCTCCCCTCTGGTCTAAAATCGTAGGGGTGGGGCGAGGGGAGAAGGTGGGGATGCAAGAGGAAGGGCAAAGCAATACATCAAATCTTCAGTCTCAATCCCCGCTTGGCTGCCAGATCCACATCAAACACATTGGCAGGACGGTTTTTATTTCATATATCTGATTTTATGCTTTATTCCAAAGATCTTGCCTAAACAACTACTTTGCATATCTGAAAGAAAAATGCTCTTAGACTGAACTGCCAGCGAAACTGACCCAGACTGCTCACTGGCCTCTCCAGAGAAACCAACCGCTGATGGGGTCCTTCCCTGGCTCCCTCCAAGAGCAATACAATTTCAAATGCTCAGAAGGTAACGAATGTCCTGGTAAACAAAGCAAATCCCCCCAAGTTCATGAGGTATTGTGCTTAAGGCAGCAAGGGCAGTTTTCTCTAATAGTGACTTTTCCAAATATTTCAGTTTTCTGCATAAGAAATACGAATGCCTGCTGTAGATCGTTTATTCCTAGCAGTAAGTAATTGCAGCTCACCTAGAAAGTGTCTTCAGCGCAGGTAGACACATTTTTCAGAACACCTGCTCGTTGTATAATTATTGCTGGACTTATAATCATTCCTCTGGTTTAAAAAAGGGAGCTGGGGGCGCGGCACCTGGGTGGCTCAGTCAATTGAGAGACCAACTCTTAATTTTGGCTCAGGTCATGATCTCATATCAGGCCTGGCATCAGGCTCCACACTGGCATGGAGCCTGCTTAGGAGTCTGTCTCCCCCTCCCTCTGCCCCTCCCCAGTCGTGCTCTCTAAATGAATGAATGAATGATAATAAGTAAATAAATACACAAATAAAAAGGGAGTGGGGAGCAAGTTGTACCATAATCCTCTAAGAAAATGCTTCACTTCCCTGTGTTGTCGTTCAGCCTTGGCCACATCCAATTTCAGTGTTACTGAATCCACTGCACTCTTAGGTAATAAGGAAAAGAACACACTCTGGTCACTGCTAAGAACATATGTGATCAGTCTTCCTGTTAGTATGAATCATAACAGAAGAATTGGATGATTTGCAAGAAGAAACCACAGTCTACTAACAAGCACTCTAACCCTTCAGGCCACAGAAGCATGGAATTAACAACAAATTTGACTCAAAACTTTCCTTTGAGCACCTACTGTATACTAGCACTGTTCCAGGACTTGTGAGTACACTTAAAAAAAAAAAAATACAGGACAGAGGCACCTGGGTGGCTCAGTCGGTTAAGCGTCCGACTTTGGCTCAGGTCATGATCTCACAGTTCATGAGTTCGAGCCCCGTATCGGGCTCTGTGCTGACAGCTCAGAGCCTGGAGCCTGCTTCAGATTCTGTGTTTCCCTCTCTCTCTGCCCCTCTACCACTCATGCTCTGTCTCTCTTTCTCTCACAAATAAATAAACATTAAAAATTTTTTAAAAATACAGGATAGTGTCTGACCTTAAGGAGTATTTAACCTGAGTTTTTCTTTACAAGAAAATCAGTATTCTTTTCACGAGTCCTGTAATGTTGACTTTAAAAAGCTGTCCAAAGAGCTCAGCCTTCATTCACCTTTAGAAGAAGGATAACAAAACATTAACACCCAAACCTCATCAGCTCCAAGCCTCTCATTTTCTTGATCACGGGAAGTCTAACCTTTCAGAATCTCTCCTTCCAGGCTATTTCCTGCAGCTTGCAAAAGTGCCTACAAACATCCACAAACACTGAGCTGCAGACTCAGGAGGGTAAGAGACTGCAGGGAAATTGCTTGAGCCTCAGTGTTAAGTGGTTCATCCAGCAAACTTTTTCACCTGCCACCTTATTAACAGTTTAAGCACTGACAGTTCACGCAGAGGTCACACCGTCCTGTGAATGCTAGCTATCTAGTCACCCAAAACTGACCTTGAAAATGAGGAGGGTCTAGGAACTTCCACGGTAAAGTTGCTCAGGCCCTATCTTGATCTGGACAGCTCACTCACGGGTTACAGACCGCCATTTTCCTTTGGGTCCTTACTCACCACCAGATTGGCAAGGTCAGGACAGATTTCAGTGGCAATCCCTTTGGTACACCAGGAGCAAGCACTCCAAGAAACACGACGGCCTTGCTGCTGGATTTGACCTCCTTCTTTGTGGTGAGTTAGCTCTCGGGTGCCCCAGTCATTTCTCCCTGTTGTTTGCCCTCCGTGGGAGCTATCTCAGTCCATCAGGCATACCGTCTGAAGCCAATATTGGTCCGCATCCAAGACTTGTGTTCCAGGAGGCTCCCTGGCCCCTTTAAAAGTCAGTGCCCAGCTCTCTCACCGGAATCACCTGAGCCCCAGCTGTAACCCAGCCCAGATGCTCTGTTACACCAACACTGGGAATATCACTACCAGGGGAGTGATCACACACGACAGACCAAGGTTCTGGTCAGCACTCTGAAAATGTAAAAAGCCTTCCTGGTGGAAACTGTTATTTTCACCTATCAATTCCGCAGTTCAGGGGGACATTGGTGTGATTAGAAGGCTGTTTAAAGTGACCAGCCCAAGAGAAATTCATATTAAGTCTACAGTAATGAATGTTTTAGATGCAGCTTTTCTTTTCTCAAGAAGTTGCAAACATTTTATTTCACAATACTATGTGCCCAGAATGAGCTGCAATAATCTGCTTAAGGGATTTTAGAGATTGAGTACAACAATTTGGACATAGTTCCGTTTCCAAAGCCCCAGAAAGACGAAGAACATGACAGATAATATTTAGTGGGCAGTTTCTATGTGCCAAACATTGTGCTGTTATATCCATGCATTGTTTCACACGATCAAACATTGCTTTGAGGTAGCTGCTATTATGACCTCTGCCCTATGGATAGGAAAACGGAGGTTAAGAAAATGTCCCAAGCTCCTGAGCTAGTAAGAGATGTGGCTGACATATGAACACCAGGCATCTGCCTCTGACACCTCTGTGCTCATTGCCTCCCATTGGGCTTCGTAGTGGGGTTTGGGTTCTGCCAAATTTGGCTTCTAACCCCGTTACTCCCTCTACAGGACCACTTAGCCTCACCACCTTGACTGTAAAATGGGGGAACAAAGCCTAGTTCCAAGGATGTGGTGAAGATTCTCTGAACTAACATTTACAAAGGCCCGATGCAGGGTCATCATTACACGAGAGGGCGGAGTTCAGCCCTCATAAGCATGGGGGTGCAGAGGACCCTCCTGCTGCAGAATCCAGTTCTGGGGTGCCATCAGCAATCCCAGGTGCACTCAAAGAGGGGCAGCACTGTTACCAGGTGTGATAATGCAATTTGAGGCATGAAAAGAATTCGGGTACTCTATCCACACTGCTGACCTCACCATCACTGACTTCCGGAAAGGAGGCTCACACACACTGGACTTACTTTAATTCCTACCCAGGCTCTTTCTGCCTTTGTCCATCAATGACCAAAGCTGAGTATTTTCTCCAGATGCACTCAGGCTTCTTACCACAGTGACTCAGAGCACGAAAGCTCAGAGCCCCCACACCCTTACAGGAATTTCTTTTCTAAGACTTGGGTTCTCCTTTAAATGATAAAGATACAGGCAGTCTATGAAATACCTATTCTATTCTTGGTTTGGAATTCTTACGGAAGGTTTGTTATCAGGTTATACAGGCAGCAGGACACAGAACTACTACAGGTAGCCACTTCTGCAGTTTTGTGCTTAAATTGAAGTGTAATAAGGTGAGAGGAAGAAGGGAAGGGGTTGAGTCCTCGGCAAAAGGACCGAGCCTTCCAGCCAGCTGATGTCCTGGTGTCATTTCCCCAGAAAAGTGACTGCAATGGAAGAGCCATCTACTACAATCTGCCAGTTTAAGAAAGCTAAACCTCTCTCCATATCCAGTCTGTTCTGGGTTGAGCACCGATACTGAATTTTTATCACTTTTATCATTTTATCAATTTTTATCATTTTTTTTCATAACTGAATCTATAATTTGTTAATTGAATGCTATTCTCATTTCTCTTGTAAATCTGCATAAGTAATTTTCATATAAGGGTTTGTTAGTATCGTATGCATGCCCCATGGACCTGGAAATCAATGGAGGCCAAGTAGAATCCCCTCTTTTCACATGTAATTGTAGGTAGTTTCCATTGGTCTCTCCTGGGTCTTCAGGGTTCTGGCCGCAGGACTGCCTCATTTTCCCTTGGACTAGACTTCCCTAATGGCCACCATCATCATGATGTCAACATATATTGAGTACTTACCATGCTTAAGATATTGTGACACTAACAGACATACTTCATGTGAATGACCTTGTCCAGTCCATGTTACTCTGTAAGGTTGTTGTTGTTGTTCCCCCATTTTATAGTTGAAGTTGAGTCATAGAGAGGCTTCTTGCCCACGAATCACACAACTAGAGAGGGCTGGAGCTGGGATTTATAACCATGTCTGTGTGACTCCAAATCCTGACCCCTCGACCGTCCCGCCATATACACTCTCCCCTGACTAGGACCTGAAAGATACTACATTTACATTGGTTTCATTAAAACTGTGGCCCAATAAATGGCAAGTTACAGACTGTTTACCAAATTATAAGAACATGAATTCAGTCTATAGTGGATGACAATACCTGAATGTGGTGAGTCCAAGCGATTGTCTAAATTAATCAGGTTCAGAAATAAGTGAGCTGCATTCTGAGGAAAAGCAGTAAGTGTGGGGAAATAGGAGCCTCTCTTTTTTATTCTTTTCTGTGTGCCTTTGGGTAAGCAGCTGACTAGCTTCTCTGTGCCTCTGTGCCTCTGGAGTTGTACTAGATACAGTTGAAGGCAGTGTTTTTCAAAGTACATCTCACGAGCCACTAGTGGGTTATAAAATCAACCATAATCTTTAAACTTTAAGGAATTTGGGACACCTGGGTGGCTCAGTCGGTTGAACATCCGACTCTTGATTTTGGCTCAGGTCATGATCTCACAGTTTTGTGAATTTGAGCCCTGCATCGGGCTCTGTGCTCCACAGTGTGGAGCCTGCTTGAGATTCTCTCTCTCTGCCCCTCCCCTGTTTGCATCCTCTCTGCTCCCTCAAAATAAATAAATAAAACAAAAAAAAAAACTTTAAGGAATTAAATAGAATAGCAGCACATAAATATATTTATAGTATCAATGCTATACTATTTATAGTATCAGAATAATAAGGAATAAAAATAAAGCTACTCACATGTAGTAAAAAGTACTTTTTTAAACGTTTACTTATTTATTTTCAGAGAGAGACAGAGAGAGAGCATGAGAGCAGGGGCGGGCAGAGAGAGAGGGAGTGAGAGAGTCCCAAGCAGGCTTTGTGCTATCAGCCCAGAGCCTGACACAGGGCTTGAACCCACAAGCCATGAGATCATGACCTGAGCTGAAATCAAGAGTCAGCACTTACCCAACTGAGCCACCCAGGTGCCCCAGTGAGAAGTACTTTTGATCAGTGTTTTGTTTTGGGTGGTGTGTGTGTGTGTGTGTGTGTTAGGTCACAATGTAAATACTATTCCTTATGGAGGATCATAGTAAAAAAAGTTTGAATAGCACTTGACTATGGTTCTCTACGTCAAACTGGAAGATTCTATTTAAGAGTTATGATACTTAATAGTAATTCAGGTCATGGCACAAATTCTTCTAAATGGACAGCCAGAATTACACATAGAATTGGGTGAGTCAATGCTAAATTTCCTCCTACTGAACTTTTAATAGAAAAAAAAAATCCTCGAGAAATAAGATGTCCACCAAAATGTAAACCCTATAAGAGCCGGATCTATGATCTAACTTTTTTTTTTAATTTTTCTTAATGTTTATTTTTGAGAAAGAGAGAGACAGAGCATGAGTGGCAGAGGGGCAGAGAGAGAAGGAGACAGAGAATCTGAAGCAGGCTCCAGGCCTTTGGGGCTCAAACCCACAAACCATGAGATGAGATCATGACCTGGGCTGAAGCCGGATGCTTAACCTACTGAGCCACCCAGACTCCCCCATGACCTACCTTCTTAACTGCTGTAACTTTAGTATCAGCAATATTGGTAGGCATCTGAGATTTGTTGAACAAAAAATACATATAAATCTGTAAATGAGTAAAGATGAATGAATTCAGATTAAGAAAAAAGAGTTATAATACTTAAGTCACACTCAAATTTGCAGACTGTAATTCTCTATAGTTGATTAGTGGACAGCTCATTGACAAAATTCAGCAGAAAAAAGGAGGGAAAGAGTCAAATGGAATCTAATGATGTTCAGTATTTTCTTGATACCTGAAGGTCTTTCCCCAATAAGTAAGAAGTTAAACATAGTCTGATCATGAAATAATGTTCTCCCTCTTTAACTCATGATTATTATCAGACTTTCACTGCTTTAACGTGTTCACAAAAGGGACATCTGTTCCTTTCTTCGCTCAATATGGTATGATTCCATGAGGGATACGAAGCCAGGGTAACAACACAATTAATCTCCTGATATTGGCTCTGCATGTCATGATTTGTCAATATTTAGGCAAACCCCTCATGGAACACTTGGTATATTCCCCAGATTTCATTTGCTTCTCAGCTGCACTCCTCTTGTTCGACCCAATAAGACAATTTAGTTTAAAAACATGACAATCTAGAGCCCTAAGTAAACGTTGCCACACTTACCCCTTGATCCATCCATCTCTTGATATAGCTGAGAATGTCCATTATCTGTACCAGATCAGCCCTTGGCCGTCAGTGTAGTGGAATGCCCCTGGAGTTCTCTAGGGTCTCCATAACAAAGCCCTAGTGCACTAACGGTCTCCACAAAGACAAAGATCCCTCCCCAGCACCAAGGAGATACAAGGTCTTGGGAATGAGAACTAACATGCTGTCTTCATAAAAGCAGCAGTTCCCCAAAACTCAAATCCAAATCCAGAATCCCCAGGGAGCTTTTCAAACACAGATTCCTAACCGCCTTATGTAGACAGTTACATTAAGTACATATTCTAATTTGGTAAGCCTGAGATAAGGCTTAGAAATCTGTATTTGTATTTTTTAAGGACAAACAGCATACATAAGGAAAAAGGTAAAAATCATACCTGTTTTATTGAAGAGTTTTTACATAGTGAACATACCCAGCTAATTGATCAGATCAAGAAATAGAACATCCTGGCAGCATATCAGAATCCCTTTCATGTTCTTTTTCGAGACTCTGCCTCTTCTCTGCCCTCCCCACCACCAAGGTTAGCCTGCATCTTGACTTCGAACAGCACAGGTTGG